>NC_135497.1:184369096-184669096 GCF_052857255.1 Amblyomma americanum
AAGATATCTTTTTCATAACTGCGAAAACCGGTCATGGGGGAGTTGCTATTTGTGGCTGTTTATTTCTCGGTCTTTCTACTCACTTTCTACAGCCAACTAGATGCATCTGATGGCTGTCTTGTTCATTGACGAGGCCGGATGCTTTTCGGCGACATATTGCGAAAAATTCTAAAAGAAAATAGTGTTCAACAGTGCTTTCTACCAGGGATGGTCCGACGGCTTATGGCCTTTATGGGCTGTCGTGGAAAACCTCAACCTTCCTAAGGGCCTAATAATAGATCGGAATGCGGAAGAGCGCCAGCAAACAGGGCGCCCCTTTTAGTTGCAGCCGGCCTTGGTGCACAGCCCGTGCGTGTGTGCGCGGGTGTGTGTTGACACGTCCGCGCACCTGCTCGTTACCCTCTTCGCAGACATAGCTGGGCTTACCTGAGCTTTGTGGCGCTTTTCTTTTTTTTTGTCCAAACGTATCTGTACTCAAGTTCAGTGCCTTATGGTGACACAGATCCGTTTAAAGAAATGGATAAAAGAACAACAGGAAAAGAATGCTACTTATATTATAGAACGAGAAAAATACGGCACCACTTTATGTTTACAGCTTCGCGCTTGAAACCCTTTTCCGTCCCTTGGCATTATGGTCATGCTCATCACCACTCAAACGCTCTCAGTTTCCCTATTTGCTGTGAAAGGTACGATTGGTTGGCCATAGCAGCGATTTACTACGAATAGTACATTCCACGCACAGTAGCGGGCTTGAGAATTACTGTCAATGCTGGCCACCCTGCCTTTATTTCTAAACGACCTTCTCTGTCTGTTTCTCTCTCTCTCTCTCTCTCTCTCTCTCGGCTGCGAATTCCGTGCGCAAAACATTACACGAACCACGTACACGAGAGAAACACAAGGACAGGCGCAACACTAACAACTACTTTATTCTTCTCAAACCAACGCATTTATATACATTTTGTCACACCTGCGCAAGCGAAAAAAAAAAAAAAACTCCAGTCATGTTAGATCACTGGCAACGACGCAAGCTCAAAAAACTTCAATTCGGCTGAGTAAAATGACATGGAAGTATCGCTGACGCATCCTTCAGCCTTTTTCTTAATATGGAATGCTTCGAGAGCCAGCGGCGCGTGTTCGTTTCTGCTCCTGCCCAGAATCGCCGTCCCCTGGAATCGTGTTGTACAATTACTGCAGTTAATAATGTGCGACACAGGATGTGCACCTTTGTCACTTTTGTTCCTTGCATTTAGCGCATGCTCCCTTAGTCGCTCATTTATGCAGCGCCCTGTTTGCACGATGTAGTACGTCTTTCCACGCGAGAGTGGGAAATCATACACGACTTCGGTGGCGCAAGAGACGAAGGCTGTCCCATATGCCTGATTTGGCAGCCATGCCTTCCATGAGCGCACGTGCGGTAGCACAGCTTTGAAAGCTTGTTCGGCTTAGAAAACGCCAGAAGTACTCCATGCCTGCTAGCCACTCTCCTAAGCTCGTGGGAGACTCTATGTAGGTAAGTTTCATAATCGGCCGCCCTCTTTTTGGCGCTCTGATTTGAAGCTCCCGGATCAGGGCCTCAGCCACAGCTGTCAAAAGCGACACAGGGTAACCTGCTGCCAAAAGCCGGCGCACCTGATTATCAAAACATGCTTGCAATTTATGCTCACACGATTTTCAGAGAACCGATTCCATACATGAAGATGATATGCCCCTTTTCACGATCTTTGAGTGTACGTGCTTCGTCTAATGTTTTGCGCACATCGATCATCTGTATTATTATCATGCACCAACTAGGCCCAACAGAAGTGTTATCGAATTCCGTAGGTGCCATAAAATACCGACGAATGTGTACAGTACAGTTGAGAGCGGTAAAATACTTGACCTGACTGCAAAAGGGAAGTAAGTAAAGGGACACTTAAGTTCCGCCTAAACAGTGTCACTTGATAGTGTTAATGACTAATACCCATATGAGCAGTATCGGTCATCCTCTACTTTACTTTCTAGATCCCTGTGAGTCCTTATACCTCTCCTGGCGCAGTAGTGCAGCGGTTAAGTGATCTGCCAATGCCCTGCTATGGAAGGTGCTGCCACCGGTGGGGCTTGTGCTGCCCAGGTTGCTCTCCCGAGCAACCTCTTGCAACCAATGATTAATTTAGCTTCCACTTGCCACGGTTTACTCACAATCCGGTGAACAGGGTGTGATGACGCTGCAAGGTCACGTGACCTGGTTGGCCCACCACCTAGGTCACATGTGGAACGATGTAAATATCGCATGGTTGCAGTGTTTGCGAACATGAGCTGCTTGCACACATCATCATTAGCAACAGGATTGCTCGACCATTAAGCTCTGTTTCTTCACTGTCATGAGCGCTGATGTTGGAAGCTCAATCAAATGATTTGCCTATTTCTTTTCATCCGGTTCTAAGAACCGTTCAATGTTCAATGCGAAACGAATATTGTTCTATTGCAGGCATGCCTACAGCGGCGTGCCGGTCGTCGTCACCGATGGAGCGTCAAACTGGACGGCTCTTCAGTCATTTTCGTTGAACTTCTTCAAAGACCTCTACCAGGACGCGGCTTTGAGGATGTCTAGAAGTGCCTGCCAGTTCTTCCCTTACAAGACGGAGTTCAAGAGTCTGGAAGAAGTTCTCAACATGACGGCAGAGCGTTCTAAGCTTCCATGGTACATTGGGTGGTAAGCAACTACGGCCATGCTTTTTTTTTTCGTGGTCAATACACTAGTGACAATGGTGCTAAGAACCACTTCATTTTCCTTTCGGCCCTTACTGAGAACCTGTAGTCTTTCCTGTAGTCAGACAGGGCGCTTTTCTCGTCAACAATACGAGGACAATTAACGAGGATAAAGTTTCATAGCTAAATGACAGTTGCAGGTATGAGTGTGCGGGTAGGTTCTACAGCTGTACGACGCCACGCGCGGTAGATTCCATTGAAGAGCCATATACATTTATCAGGCATGCCATAAGGCTGAATGAAAATTTTGGATAGCATGATCTTAAAGGAGGTATTTTCATCTTTGTTTACTTTTCGAACTGCATCATAAATCGCTTTCTATCCTATCACGTTTATTGCGGATCAACACAAAGAACAATTTCAGGGCTGTGTTTCGATCAGTGTGCGCGTGCTGTGCGACGGCATGTCCTTTTGTTCCTCGCATTGAATCATCATGATCATCATGTAATATTCATACAGAAAAGGCCGGAGGCCATTTTGTTGCTTGCTGCCTTCAGAACCCTGCAGAAACGTCTAAAACACTTGGCGCTGATTACTGATTGTGTGCTGAACGTGGCTTTTGACGGGCACAAGTTTTACCGACGACGCTGGGCGACAAATTACAGACAGCGCAATGCACCCTTTTAACGAAACGTTCCAGCCATGCGCTTGTTCGGTACGGCTCACGGCGTTTCTAGGTGCAACGAATATGCGTGACTTATGTTTCATAAAAACTAGAAACATTTCGAAAGTATATTACTTGTTTTCGCTTCGGAGCTTCAAATTTCAAATCTTCAATGTCGGATCACAAACTAACGTGTCTGTTACTCTCTGTCGCAACTTCCGAAAGCGCTAAACCGACGGCCGGTGGGAAGCAGATCCTAAGAAGAAGGCTTGCATAAGGTAGAGACGGACAAAAATCAACAAGATTTTTTTTACATCATGAGAAAGTAGCAAAGTGCGATAAAGAAAGGGGTATGCACAGCTGCCCACAGAAGTTTTCTGAACCCGGAAACCATGAAAAATCGGAACTTACT
Organism: Amblyomma americanum; assembly: GCF_052857255.1. Classification (NCBI taxonomy): domain Eukaryota; kingdom Metazoa; phylum Arthropoda; class Arachnida; order Ixodida; family Ixodidae; genus Amblyomma; species Amblyomma americanum. Next base: position 184,372,861 of record NC_135497.1, read on the forward strand.
CGTCGCCTGGAGGCGCGGCATTACAGCGAGTGGTGCACTGCTCAGCTCGCACAGCGAACGGCAGACATACCCTTCTGTTCTTGGCTCCATGCTTAAACTGCCAATAAATAAAACTTTTTCAGGAAACTTCTTTGGCATCTGTGCACTTGATTTTATACACGTTGATTTTCCAGCGCCCCTAGGCGATCCCTGTTTGTGTCCGTGTGAAACGCACCGATGAATTGACCGAAAACACTCGCGGTCACCGGCGCGTGGACTCAGGCACCTTTCTTCCCACTCTTGTTCCAACGCGCTTTGGAAACACAGCACGCCGACTGAAGCACCGGTGCCTTCCCGGCGATGGTGACGGCCCGCCGACGATGTCTTCCGTCTCCAAAGCGGCACTCGTTCATGCCTGTCACGGCCATGTACCATGTGCGGGGGTGAACACAAGCACCTGAATGCACAGGGACGAACGACAGCCAGTCCTTTCGGGCATGGCGCAGGAAATCACTGTTTATTCTTTAGATTTTTGTAGAAAAAGGAGGGCAGGCGGTGCCAGTGCGTCTTGCAGCCCTCGGCAAGCTGTTCACTTGCTTCGCACGGCGTGTCCGGAATTCTAGAAACAGGTATGGCTATTACTAACGAGCGGCTACAAATCTCTAATTTCAATGAGGCGCCCATCAGTAATGGTCAAAATGTTAACTATTAGAGTTCAATTCTTCGCTTTACTAGTTAACAGATTCGCCTGTTTTCTGACGTCCACCAACACTGGTATTGCTATGCCGCAGAACCTTATCGTTACCTGCAAGAACCTATTTTTAAAAGTTAATGGCGGGCTTTCCTAAAACGCCTGGTAGATTTGAGTACATGCAAACCACTTCGATGCTAGTACATCGATATTTCAGATTCAGAAGAAACAAAGGGCTTTGGTTTCTCGTTGCAGTCTGCTCAGTTCGATGGCATTATGCTGGGAGTAAAAGAGGCGAGCAGAAGCTTTAAAGCTGATTGCGTTATCTGTAGCAAGATATACTGACTGGTGGTCCCGCTCAGAGCAGCCATTCTTTACTAGAGTAAGGCCAAAACTGAAGTCCACTTGGGCATGTGCATCATAGCCGAGCACTTCGACACTCTGTGAACAGTTAGTGGTTACCGCATCTTATCCGGCCATTTTATATTCTGACTGCAATTTCCACTGGCGAGTTGCGCACTTATATGTCATAGTTATAATAAACATATACGTACGATTTTTGGTACTCTTGCAGGAGCAACTGCAACCCGAGTGTGGCCAATATTCTCCGAACGCACTACCAAGCCCCTTACTTCCTCCCTCCACATTCGGAGGGCTCTACTCTAGACTGGATTTTCATGGGCAGCCCTGGCTACGGCGCCCATCTCCATGTGAGTGCATTCCGCATCTTCCGCCGAAGACGATTCTGGATACATGCAGTCTGAATCAAGGGCCGTATTTCGCAACCATTCATTTCCCAATCTGTCGTTGATCATCGGCGCTTTCGATACTAAAGTCGGGGTGAGGCACTTCTTGCCGGCGTCACATGTAGCAGCTACCAATGATAAAGAAACAGAACGCATCAGGAAACAATATTTACAAAATGTGGTCCAAAGACTTTTCTTTTTGTTTTGATCTACCATGTAATGTACAGCGTATACTTTTGCAATTCCTGTGGAAAAGAAAAAAAATTGGGCCATCGACTTTTATTTTGTCTAAAGCAAATACTACTGATAGCTGGAGCGGACACTTATGCTCCGCTTTAAGGGTATGACGCGACAGCGTGAATGGGTTAATTGCCATGCATGCGGAATTGCTCATCATCTATTTTACTTTCATAGACCACTGGGAGTCATGATACCATTCCCGGCTCTGTGGTGAAGCAGTTAAGCGATGTGCCACTGCCCTGCGATGGAAGGTGCTGCCACCGGTGGGACTTGTGAAACCCAGGTTGCTCTGCCCGAGCAAGCTGCCGCGACAAATCATTAACTACCCCCTGCCTTGGTGCGCCGTTTGCTCACAATTCGGTGCACAGTTTGTGATGCCGTCACAGGTTCACGTGACCCAGGTGACCCACCTGGTACTTAGGTTGTTTCTCTGACGTTTTTTTTTGTGGATTTTTTGCTCGGCGGCCCGAGACCCTTAACACAACCGCATTAAAATTTGGCCTTGGCTAGCATTGAGGGAATGAGAACGAAGCTCGCCTTCTTCGAGCTGTCCCATGTCATTTTATTTTTCAATCCTTTTTCTTGCCCCACCATATTTTTTGTAATTTTTGTGCTCACGAGGATGGAGCGGCGAGTCCTTCATTCTTTCGGACTCACCTACTTTATGTGCTCACGAGGAGCCCGTTGTGCCTTCTGGCGGTGCGGGCAGGGCACTTTATTTTTATTTATTTCTTCTTCCCAAACTAATGTCTGTGCTCACGATTAAAATAAGTAGAATATGCATTAGCTGTCGAATCCGCCTTGTCTATTGCTCTATACGTGCCTTCGGCCTTGACTGGCGTGGCCATTAGCAAATAATGGTGCCGCACCTTCATCTACTTTACTGGACAGTGGTCCAGTAATAAATGAAGCAGGTGTAGCTTAATGCTCGCAGACAGAGGACACGGCGGACGGAACGCTCCCACTCTCGACCCGACTGCCACGCCATCGGTCCTCTACCGTGGTTATGTCGGTCTACAACTAACACGTTTGTCACCTTCTGCAAAGAGTATTGCACAATGCAAGTGCACGTCAATACTAATTTGTTTGTACCTGATGTCATTGTACGTAAATGAACATCCAATGGTCATTATAATTAATAATAAGCCCCGTTCTTGCCGATACAAGCATCGTAATGGGTACTGATAATGTGTGAAATGTGCAGCGCATCTGGTGAGGATACGATTCTCGCATAGCTATTTTTTTCGCATAAATAATTTTGATATTTAGGATATAGATTTTTGTCTACGTGTTCGTCAAACATTGGCTCGTGTAACGAGCAAACTCTAGCCTATCAATGCGCAGCAGAACCTGCTCTCGGGAAGGCTTTCGCTCTTAAACGGAGCTGTTTAGCAGGAATTCAACCAACTGCATTAAAATCTGTACTGTGACTGCCGTGTGGAATCGCCACGCTTTCTCGCGTATCTATATGAGAGAGCCCAAAGTAGAGCGTCTTCAAAAACATGTGTTCTCTTCTGTGTCCCTGCAGTGAGCAAGCAGGTGTTGGTGAAAACGTTCGACGCGTTTCTTTCTACGCCTTGTAACAGTTTCGTCTTTCGCTCCCTCCATACATCGCCCTTTCCACCTCGAAGATTGATCATGTCGGGAAACCCTCTTGGCAAGCGCAGATTAGAGGAACAAAACTGTGGACACTGAAGCCCGTCCCTGAGTGTTATTCCACATGCCACGAGCTCCAAGTAGTCGTGCATCCGGGTGAAATATGTGAGTCCTGTCACCTTTGCATTCTGTGCTCTCTGCGTTTTTCGTAACGTCTGCTCTAGCTCCCATTCACACATGCGGCGTGCTTTAAAGGAGCGAACGCTTTGTGCTTCATCAGAGTAAATCTACTGGATTCGGTCAGGGGCATCACCATCGCGAAATGACAAATGGTTGCTGCCCGCCATTTCTGTGGATATGTGTTTGGATTAGCGGCCGCTGTTTGGCAGTCGGATGGCGCAAGCAGCTCTGGTGCGCACGAATCCGCTGACCATGAACGCGGAGTTTCGGAAATGCAGAAAAAATTAAAGCATGTAATTTGGGGCTGTAGTCTTTCATGTGCATCCTTGTTTATATGAACATTTTTGCCATGTTCACTCATAGTGGCCATGGACATCGACACAAGAGCCACGTATATTTGCCGAAACTACAGTTTTTTCTTCCTTTCTTTACTTTCAGTTGTCGTCGATTCTAACCTATGGTACCACAAGACGGAGATTGTCGGCGACGAGATAAGCATAGCAATTGGGTCTGAATATGACTGATATTCCCTCATGTGTGAAAGGGTTGATGTAAAAAAAAAGAAAACAGCGCCGAGAGAGTGGTGAACAAGTGAAATGGTTGTGAATTGTATTGTGGACACATCGCCTCTTTGTTATTGCTGCTGACGGGTATGCTCTCCAAACAGCTGTTTTTTGCACTCCTTCTGCAAAATGCATGCTTTTCAAAAAGTGGTTTATTTCTACCTAAATTACAGCGTTTTGAATGAAAAGAATAGTTTCAGACAATTCCTTGCAGCTACATATTAGCGCTGGGTCAAGGCGAAGGTATGCGGTGGCGAAAGACCACGCTGGCTTGGCCTGTGCTGGCGCAACATAATACAGAGCTTGATGTGCAAGCGCAGGAGCATACTGGCGTCATTACACAGCAGTGACGATTTGCATAACGCAAGCTTTCATCTCGTTGCCTATCCTTTGCGCAAAATTGCAGCTCCCGCACTTTTGCTGCCTGCAATTGACGTCTTCTGTGTAACTGCAAATAAAAAACTCAAAATATAAAATTTGTGAGCGAAGCGACAGAAGTTGTTTTTGTTGAGTGAAAAAGAGGCACTGAGGGAAACCCGTTGCTCGTGCGGGCGGAGAGGGCATGTTTTTTTTTTGCTGGAAACTTGATTCTTCAGAAAAAAAAAGTCATTTTTGCAACGTCATATGGCAGTAACCAGTTTCCGGGTGTGTAAAAAGAAATGCAATACTTGAACCCAACGTTCTACAGCAGGCCTGACGGTTAGGTAGTAATTTCTATGCTTTCAACTGAATGAGGCATCAGCGAAATGAGCCTGTTACAGACGACGTCAAGCCTGGTGCAGGACTGAAGGCCCGCTACTTCAACACAATAGAACAGACGAAAGAAAATGAAGACAAAAAAGTCACTTACAGAATTGTGCAAGCATAATGAGGCATCGCAGTAAATTACCTACGTTCGCGCACGTAAAGATCCTTGCGCGGACAAAGCAGCAGGTTAAAAATTACGTCTGCGCTTCAGACGTCGAGTTTTGCGCAAATGCGTCCTTAGTTGCGTTTGCAGCAAAGCCTATAAGATGGCTCGAATATTGAATGTTTCATTGTGTTCGCACAAATATCCACAAAGTCTGGCACATTCTGGGCGCTTACCTTCCGCTTCAGTGTTGAGAACCAAGCCTCTTGGCCGGTAGGCCGACCTCTCTAACCACTCGGCCATCTGCGCCATTTTTTCTCCCGCATTTCCTGTTTAGGCGAGAAGGCAGTATATGTACACAGACACTGGAAACATATGTCAGTCAAACTTCAGCTGCTCTTAAAGATGAGTTGCGCACGCGTAAAAAAAACAGACACAGGAAGAACACAGGAAGACGGAAAGAGGGTTCCCCTACGTGGTTCTCTATGCTGTAGCTGAGAACCTTCTTAAGAAGGTAAAAGAGGGAAAACGCGACAACACCAATGAGCGAATGCTCAGAAAGAGGCCACGGTTATACCGTATATGCAACAAAGTCGCCCACAACATGAAGAAAGTGGCAAACAGGCATGGTGTCCTTGTGGTTTTTTCAGCACCACGAAATCTCGCCGTGTTATGCCCGAGGATCAGCGCCGAAAAAGATCAACAAAACGGATGCGATACAAAGCATGCCGAAACTGTTGTTAAATGTGCCGCGGGCGTGGTGTATGAAATCCCGCTCAAGTGTGGTATGTTTGCCAGACAGGCCGCTGCGTGAATTAACGCGCAGGGGAGCATGTTCGGACTAGAGGAGAAGCGAGCTTGCCCGCTTATTGCACTACATGTGCATGTAGGGTGTGAGCCAAGGTTCAAGAGCATGAAGATTCTGGGCAGGAGCAGAGACAAAGTAGCGCGTGAGCTTTTAGAAGCGTACCAAATCAAGAAAAAAGGCGATAAATGTATCAGTGACACTTCAGTAATGCTGTATTACGCAGAAAATAACTTCCTGCGCGGTTTTTGTTGACCTGTGCCATCCTTCTATCGTTTTCCCCCTTTTTTAGCGACGTTGGCACACTGCCTATATAAGCCTCAGTGGTGTTACAATAAAACCAGTTGATAGTTTGCGCTCTTTCCGTCTTTGTTTTCTTCCTGTGTCTGACTTTTATGTGTGCGCCACTAGTCTTTAAGAACAACCATGCGCCAACTAGCCCAACAAGAAGTTCTGAACTGCAGCTGACGCGGAAAAATCAATTTTTTTTAACACACTAGTCATCAAGACTGGTGATTCACTCAGAGGGTTCATCACCGCAGGGCTGCTGACGATATTACTAGCTCGCATTTCTACATACTGAAAACTACTGGTGATGCAGCGGACGTTCTACACATGGGCTACCTGTCATAATTCAAGAATAGCAAAAAGAGTAGTTGGAGGAGAAGAGAAACAAAGAGGAAATAAGTCGAAGGTCTATAAGGTAGAACGTGATTAGGGGAAAAATAAGTCAATTGCGCGAGACCAGAAGACGAAGCAGCGGATACAAAAGGCTTTCTGAGTCGTGGCGGAGGCGATAGAGGTGAAATGGTGGAACGATGGCGACGCTCCTGCCCGTGTTGTGTAAAGTGTTCTGGCCCGGGGCTGAGGCAACGCCGCATGGCTGGACTTTTAACCCACTGCGTACCTTTGGTGCGTAAGAATGCATTATTTAAATAATTTTAGCGCAATTTACAGATGCTTTCAAATGAAGTATTCGAGTCTAATTTGTGATAACTATTTGTAAAAATAATCGGATTCTCGAATGGGGCCGGCCACCCATGGACTAACTATTCACGCGACGCGGCCAGAACCAGAGCCCTGAATAACTCCCCGTACACTTTATGTGGCGTGTCTGGCTTCTGGGGTTGTGTTCACAGCCATTGTAACAAGTTCTATACGATGCTTAACATATTACTTTAGCATTAATTTGCAACTGCAATGATTATGCACACATATAAGAGTAATCTAATTTAGAAATTGTTATGCTAGGTGATGCGTTTTTGTTTCCTCAATTTGTGAAACCATATAGATGACTAAAAAATACGCATGTGTGCAGAACTTGCTATATATATATATATATATATATATATATATATATATATATATATATATATATATATATATATATATATATATATATATATATATATATATATATATATATATATATATATATATATATATATATATATATATATATATATATATATATATATATATATATATATATATATATATATATTAAACTGAAGTTTTCTTACCAAATTTTTCTTATTTACTTGGCGTGCAACTTGTGAAAAGAGTTTGTGAAGCCTTAATTTATTGCACTTATCCTGCTTTACCACGGTGTTGGTGAAATGCGTCGCGCTAGTGCCCACCAAATCAATCTCTCCTCATGTCCTGTTCTTTTCTATGACCTAGGCCCACAGGAGTTCACGCAAAACAGTACACTTACTTTTGTTAATGGTATTATTTGCTTTTCAGGAGCTTCAAATACTGAGTAGAAGTACAGACACCGCAGTTCTGCGGCTCTACTGCGGAGATAGATTCCAGCATGTTTATTCTTGCTCTTTTTGAAGCAGTTTATTTAAGGAGAATAAGTTTTAAGATCCATGTCCTGGTTACAGAAGGAGGCTAAGTATTAACAACTATAGGTATGGCCTCCCGTGTTGATCGAATAAAACAGTGTCAACCAATAGCAAGAAAAAAATGAAGCAGCAAGCAGATGTTCTGCATTATAATGTCAGAAATCCGGTAATATACAAACATGCATAATCTTACATATGCAGCATACAAATCGGCATGCGTACATATACAGCATAAATCAAAGATAAGGACATAATAGCCAAAGTGGAACTTCACTCTATGTAAAAAAAATAGGTTATGGCACCAAGAGTTTCGCTCAGGCACGACTAAGTAAATAAGCGAGAAAAGATTCTTGCAGTGTGCTTCCAGAAAACAGTTTAAACTATATTATTCTTCAGGAAAATGGCGCTGAAACTGACTGTTCTGCGTAGTTTATACGGGGTTTTGATAAAAATGGTTTGTGGTTTATGGAGGTTGAACGTCTCTAAGCGACTCAGGCTATGAGGGACACCGTAGTGAAGGGCTCCAGAAATTCTGACTATTGGGGCTTCTTTAACCTGCACTGACATCATGCAGTACACGGCCGTCTAGAATTTTGCCTCCATTGAAATTCGAACGCCGCGGCCGGGATCGAACCCACGTCTTTCGGGTGAGCAGCTGAGTCACTGAGCCACCACTGCGGCTTCTTTCTTTCGGTAAAATATTCTTTGTTGAAGCAAAATACGTGTATTCGGGTTCATGAACAACGATTGAAAGAAACAATCTAAAAAGGATTCGTGTTAATAACTATAAACAAAAAAGAGTGATTCGATGTGATCTAGTAATAGACGATATATTTAATGAGAAAATATAGGTGTAGATGATAACAAAAGAGAAGAAAAGGTGATGATTTGGAGCGCTTGCTTCTGAATATGGATCAGGCAAGAAAGGGTCGAAAGATACATGCTGTCCCAAGATGTAATGCGGTACTTGATGTGAGGATGCATAAACGTACAGTAATGGAGATCAGTGGGGCAGTGTGAATTGTACCACGCGTTCTAATTAGGCTCTTTATAGTGAAGTCGATTTTTCGACAACAGAAGCTATGTTGTTGTTGAAGTTAATATTAGAATAAACTGCTACTCCTACATAGGTGGCCATGGTTAGTCTGCTGTATTCTAATATTATTAATCTATACTCTCGGAAATGCTATAATCTTTTCTTTGCGGACAATGAAATAATACAAAGCTGTTTTTAGTGGTGTTGATCTCCATGTAACGATCATGTGCCTACCTCTCGATGAACATAACGCGGCTGTAATATTTCTCGTTAATTTAGAAATACCTTTACGAGAAGCTAATCTTATAGTGTTGTCAGCATATACGGTGGATCGAGAATCATTTATATATAATGGGATGGCGCTAATATACGTTAAAAAAAATCGAGATCACTGCGGTAACCCGCATTGGAGTAATGCGAAAGCACTGACGCCTCCTCGGCACTCATCGGCTCTCTTTGATTCTCTTCTTCCGTTGTTGTCTGTCGTGTTCACCTTCCACAGCACGTTTCAAACGCTTCGCTTCAGTATTCCGTTTATGAGGCTCCTTCACACGCTTCCGCTTCGCATGTGGTCGGTCTGGACGTCGAAGCTGCACTATGCGATGACACAGACGGCTTAAAAATGATGCCACACGCCCGCACAACGCGTAATTAAGCACCTCGGCATCAGCGCGCGAACACAGTATCTACACGCGGCAACGGCGAGAAAGCGACTTGCGTGGTGGTGGTGGTGGTTGGTGCTATGAAGGGGGGGGGGGGGGGGAGGGGGATACTGGTCTTGACGTACAAGCGGCGCGCCGAAGCGGAAGAGGCCGTATGCTCATTACAAGTTGCTTTTTTTTTTTGGTGCGCCATCGCTCCGTGTGTCTCACGTGATCGTGACGTCACTTCAGCAAACTGCCACGGGCGTAGGAGCGACGTGTCAAACCGGATGGAGCCGTATACTCATTTCACGTTTGGCGTGGCATCGCTCCGCACCGCACCGTTACACCATTAATTACCCTTATTTCCGCCTTAATTAACTTCAAGTCATCAATAATTCACGCTTAACGCTTTGCATTATACATTCATTAATTGATTGGATTTCAATAAAATGCACATTTTTCCTCGTTTCATCTCAGTATTCATTTCGGGTGTTCGAATTTTGCGCCACGCGGTGGCCCCGCCCACACATTCGAGCACGTGGTCCCACACTTCCGGCGTTTTCAAATTTGGCGCCGCTTTTGCTTTGGCCCCATCAACTTTTTGGAAATTTTTGGCTCTAATTAATTAACTATTCATCCGATTTTGAAAATTTTGGTTTGCGCAGCATCCTCACATCATTCTCTTTCGATTACAACCACTCGTTTGACGCTACTTCTTTTGAGTTTGCCTCAGCTGCTGCGGACACGTTTTCGTGGACATGACCTTGTCAACGTAGCGTAGTAAGGCTTTCGCTTTAATAAAAGTGGTCCAAGTATGGAGCCTTGAGGAACACCCTTGGTGATCATTCTTAGGTGGAATAACTTATTGGTGAAAACTGGTTGAGAGCATTGGAAATGATTCTAAGTTTTTAAACTGGGCCAGTGATTCCGTAATTTTCTATTTTCAAGAAAAGGGTATAATTAATGATTAATTTTGTCAAACGCTTTTTAGAATCTACGGATATCGACTCAGCTATCATAATTGAATCTATTTGTTTCCTTACGTAGATAAAGAAACGATTAGTGCAGTTTCTGTTGATGACTCCCGGCGGAAACCGAACTAGAAGGAAGAAAATAAATTTAGTATAGTAGCTGCGAATTTGTGTTTACATTAATTTTCTACTATTTTGCTTTAAACAGGACGAATTGATCAGGCGGATAGTTTTCCATCAAATATGGGTAACTTTTTTCAAATACTGGAATAACCTTTGCTTGCTTTAATATTTCAGGAAAGATTCATAAGGTAAATATAATGTTAATAACATTGCATAAAGAATCAGATATTACGCGTTTGACAGTTTTCGTATGAAGGACTGCATTTTGATAAGGCCTGCTCCTCTATTATTCAAATTTGTTATTACATAACGTCTTGGAACGGGCATGACTTAAGAAAGCATAATTTTAGCTATCGTTGCAGAACGGGAATGGGGTGAAGCGTATTTAATTCAGTTTTACTGAACCTGTCTTACATTCTTGGACAAAAATTTTGAATATTGAAATGCTGTAAGGTACTTATATGGAAATATTGAAGATAATGGCCCATTCTCTGATATGTAGCAAAATCTTCCTTTGTAGTGCTTCCATCGCTCGCACTGAGCAGTTAAGACTGCCATAGAAAGCCAACGGGATACGCATTTGACGATAGCAAAAAACAAAATGCAAGCCTGCTGACAGGAGATCTGCTGATATGTTGATTGTTATAGTGAAATATTGCAATGTTGGTTAAACGTTTAGGGGAATCCCCCAAGGTGGAGTAGTAGTAGTTTCAGAGAAAGCTGCATAGCTTTCCTTTGTCGCCGTATTGCTGCTCTTGGGTGGATGCCAATGAGTAATTACTCCCTTATTAGAAATCTTACAATATATGAAAAAAATGCGTTCATAAACTCTTTCCAATTCAAAAAAACTTTCGTCCAGAATTGTTGAGTATGTAAGAAAATGCATTTGCTATCTCCTATAGGTTATCAATTCTTTTATTATCATGAAATATTGACCTAATAGTGCGGTCAAGGGGAATAGCGTATAGAAATTTATTTAATACTTGCCATTTTCTTCTTCAATAATTGCTACATTCAGTGATTTTGCGTTCATAGTAGTTCCTTTTTCTAAGTTCCGTAGATCGTTCTGTGTATTTTCTTGGAGACAACCTTGTAACGATTCTTAAACCTGGTGTTAAATGTATGCTTTTTTTCTTCTGCAAAGTTTTTGTACGCGATGATTCTATAATAACAGAGGTCATTCGCGGACAGCGGTTTCTGCCGATTGTTTTTCGGAATATGAATTCTCGTCTGCACAGAGTAATGACATCTTTAAGTATTGTAATGAACTCCTCAAACGGTGCTTCGGAATCCAAGGATGAAAGATATAGGAAAAGTCGGATTACTCAGTTTGTTCAACATACCTGACCATATCAAATTCGTATCAAATAGGTAGCCGCATCTGATGATTATAACTTTAATTAAACGAAAGAAATGTCTAGTAAGGATCGCTTATGTCCACATGCCCAACTGCAACGTTTCGGGAGTTTTCAAAATTTGAAGGAATCGAATAAATGAAAGAATTTGGATTAAAAATAGTTACTTATTAACCAAAGCCAAAGACGACGAAATTTGTAAATAGAATATTTTCATGGCTACCGTTATGCACTAAATTAACTTATTATCTTGATTATCAGCGCATGGTTATTTTATAACGACATGTTCTGGAGAATTGTTGACAATGAGCTACAAATGTCAACGACTGCTGGCGATGGTATTCCGTAAGTCCTGCCAAAAAGTTGTTTTCGTTCAATTAAACGAAAAAAAAAACTCAAGTTCTACCGACAGCGATTCATATTTACTGCCATCCCGGCCGCGGCGGTCGAATTTCGATATAGGCGAAATTCTAGAGGCCCGTGTGTAGTGCGATGTCAGTGCAGATCAAAGAACCCCAGGTGGTCGAAATCTCCGGAGCCCTTCCATACGGCGTCCCTAATAGCCTTAGCCGCTTTGGGACGTTAAACTCTCTAAATCAAATCAAAATCAAAGTATTTACTGCCAGAATCTTTAAGGTCAGAGTGCCTTTTGTTGGAAATTAACGACGAAATGGACATAGAGAGAAAGTGGCAAACAGGCAAGGCGTCCTTGTGGTTTTTTCAGCACCACGAAATCTCGCCGTGTTATGCCCGCGGATCAAAAACACTCAAGAACAGTCGTGAAAAAAAAAAAAAGACTTCCTCTAAACCATACCGCAATGCTTCCATAAAACAACGTGCTCCTTGGGGGTTTTGCTTGCGGCCTCCAGATTAGTCGGAGAAGTCTTGAACTTCTCAAACATGTCGTTCATAAATTTCATGCTTGATTTAAAACCCTCAGTTTCGAGAGTCAAAACACGAAGTTCCGATGTGATTCTGTCACCCATCTGACTCTTTGTCATTCACAGCTCTGAGCATTTCTTTCATGTACAAGTCGAAAAATGCCTTTGAAGGCATGTTGGAGTCATGTTGCGCAAGTTTGTCAAGAACTGCTCGTCTTGTAGAAAATAAAATCAGCACATTACTTGCAGTTACAGGAAGAAGATGCTTAGATTTGACCTGAATGTGTCTCCAGCCTCGCACCACTCTTGCAAAAGTGGCTGCCGGATGTTCCATCGCAAGTGTATGTAGCCGGTGCTCCACTATGTGCGCCATCACGCAGCCAAAAATGGCCACGAAATGCTATTTCAAATCTGCCCACGGCAGCATTCGATGGGTTCACATTCCTGTCTATAGCGAACTGGAACAGCGGGGAGCTTCGTTTGCTAGTGCTTGGGCTCTCATTGGCTCAGTGGAGCTACAGTGACCTTTGCAAGTCTTGTGTTCTTTCCATACACACCCATCTGCAGTTGCATCTTCCATCTGGCTCACGACGATGCGCAACAACTGCGGGCGGCTTTCTTTTCAACGAAACAATCTCGCTCATCCATCGCAGCTGGTCTCGCGTGTGCGTGCACAGGTAAGTGCTCGCTGCGCACTGTGCAAGTGGTACGCCTTCGCCGAAAAAGTGCCCCCTGTAAGTTCCAATAGGAAGTTTTGAGGACATATTTAAAGGTCTGCTTGCGCTGCTGAATGCAGTTGGCTCGTGCGGCAGGTTATTGTGAGTGCTGCGCGTTTCCTGGTGAGTGCGCGACACTATTTTTCCTTTTCATCTCTTTTTTTCACACTCCTACCTTCTTCCTTTCTTTCTTTCTTTCTTTCTTTCTTTCTTTCTTTCTTTCTTTCTTTCTTTCTTTCTTTCTTTCTTTCTTTCTTTCTTTCTTTCTTTCTTTCTTTCTTTCTTTCTTTCTTTCTTTCTTTCTTTCTTTCTTTCTTTCTTTCTTTCTTTCTTTCTTTCTATCTTCCCGTAGTAGGCGGTTAGAGTCGGTTATATATCATTCTTGTTAAGGTCGGTATTTCCTTTATTTCTTCTCAAACGTTTCTCTGCTTATTTGTTTTAACCTTCCCCCGACACTGGCTGCCAGTTCTTCTATCTACAGGTGGTTTCTTGTTCGACTCGCAGCGCACTCCATCGCATATATTGCAAGGACAGCAAGCTTGTTAAGCAGAGCACGCGAACACTCAATGAAAAGGGCATTATCTGAAAAGGCGTTCATTTCCCTCTGGTTGTTTCATGTTTTGCAATGTTGTTACATGACTTAAAGATTAGGAACTCGAGTTTTCTTTACCTTCAAAGCAACGAAAGGGATAAAAACACGTATGACAGGAAATGTTTCAATACTGTCAACATCAACTTGACCGCAATGGCTATGGACTTGAAGTTGATTCAGCCGCGCTGCAGTCTATACGGCGCTTCAGCTCTTCATAAAACCTTATCGAGAACAGCCAAGTAATAGATTAAATTACGCCATAAAGGAGAGAAGAAAGAACGACAATGTCCGCACGTGGTCTCTTATCAGCAGAATGTACGGCCCGGAGAGAAGCGTGCGGAGCGACGGAAGACCGGCGAGGATTTAACGGTAAGTCCGTATAAGGATAGGTGCTTCGGGGTGCAGCCAGTGTCCTCTGCCCAGAATTCTTAATCACGTATTTAGAAGTGGCACCAGGACGGATGATGGGAAACTTTGCAAACACTTTATGCTTGACACTGAATTTTGATTCGTATTCTATATTTGGCACTGAATCTAATAAAATGCTGCGTTAGGTGTATTCAACTGTTGTTGGCCACAGACAAAGAAGCTAACGCCCACGTCTGCAGCATCTAATTCAATCAAGAGAGTACAGAGAGAGGAAGACAAAGCGACGCGTATGGAGTTCAGGTATCTCTTGTGCTTCCTCTTCATTACTTTGTATTTATTATTCAAACTTGCCGCACTAGCATAGCTGCTACGGCGTTCTGTGGCTGTGCACGAGTTCGCTGGTTCAGTACCAGTCGTAGTGGCGTGGCGACGGCGTTCTGGTGGAGACGAAATGAAGATATATCGATATGCTGTGATTCCGATCATCATTAAATAGCACCAGATGGTCTGAATCAGTCGGGGAGCCTGCATTGCGGTGTGCCCTAGACCCTGGGCTTAACGCTCTGAAAATTCCTTTCTACTGTAAATTACTACACTGTCTTTTGAAACACACACACACAAAAAAAAATCTGCACCTGTGCGGGCATTCGGTAGGCAGGGAATTTCAAAGTTGTTGCTTTTATTCACGGGCACCCACCCTCAAATGATAGAGTAGCATGGGAGCGTGGAAAATTTGCATTCGTTGTTGCTTCAGTAAGCAGCGTTGTATATTGAGGCTTGCATCCACGTGACCAGGTTAACACCGCTCTCTTCAGTTCTCTTATGCATTTGTTAGTTGGGATGCAATTGAACTATTTACAAGAACGATGCCCCCCTGAACTTTCGTGGTAGCGTATACACTTCTCTGCTCGAAGGCTGGCTACAATAACTGAGCTTAAGTGTAGGACATGTTTCTGATGAGCGACTACATATGTACTAAACTATGTGTAAAATTGATGCTGAGTGCTTATATGTTTCCGTGCCGGCTTTACTCTAAAGAGCCAGGGTCGTATTCTGAAGCCCTGTGCACAAGCCACCATAAGCGCGCTATTGGTTTCAGGAGGCGAGAGCCACATAGCGCTTGATGGATGAATCGGCCCTTAATTTTGTCAAGAAGGCAGGCTTTGGATGCATAGTAGCCCATTTTTGGAGCATTTAACCTGTGTGTGGCATAGAATGATGGACTGGTTGGTCTTTGTTGTTCCTGAAGGAGAACACCCCTTCATGCCAAACTTCACTGTGTGAATCAGTCTTGTCCCTTCGACCTTCGAGACCGTACGAAATCTGGTCTTACGTAAGCCAGATAATTATTCGAGTTGCTTCATTTCGCTGTGGTTTCATTCTTGCGCGTTGTCTGCAAGGTCAAGTAAAATCACTTGCCTCTGTCATCGAACCAATTTGAATTGATGAGGGCAGAGTGTCCCATGAGAACTGGTGGTTAGTTCATCCAGAGACTGCGATTTCAGTCGCCGTGTGCGACTGCAAATAGTTGGTGACGTTAACCTTGGTCGATAACGTGAGAGCTCGGGCTTCTTGACCAACCGCCAGTTATGTTGCTCTCGCGTGTGAAGCGAAGAGAAAAGATGCATGGCAAAAAGGGGGTGATTTTTGGAGGCGCCTTTATTCTTTCTGTAAAATTACACCTGCAGCGTGCACGCTCTACGACACACAAATCACATCAAGTAAAAGGAAAGTAAGAGAGCTTTAGCAAAAATTGGACGACAAAAGTTCCACAGGAGAAAGGATAAAATAAAACAAGATTTGTCAGCGGCATATGAACTGGGTTAACATGTGTGTTACTGTCGTCAGTAGTCGCAAAGTATGGCCAAAGATATATTAAGAACAATACTGGCAGAAGAAAAAAAAGAGGGGCCGATCTTCTAATTTTGTGGTTGACGTTTATCAGCATAACCATGGCAGGCTGTGTGCGGTCTAAACCGACCGAGAAGAGAACAGTTTGAAATATTCATAGTTTGTTTTCCGTCGTTTTGAATTTTTTAATTCAGTTTTGCTTTTAGATGTCTTTTGAGAGTCAACTAGCTCGCATAGCTGGCCACAGACAGCACGCCTCTGAAAGCGATATGTCAGGGTAGTCTAATGAAGTTTTGTCATGGCCACGCTTCATCAGTTTTGGCTCTCTATGCAGTAAATGATTTAGGCGTCTCCTGAAGGTAAATTAAACCAGAAGGCTATAAATAATGTGCGCCAGGATTACTATAGTCAATGATAGCCGTTCTGCAGGCCGTCTCTGTGGGGCCTCCATTGGGTTTCTTTTCATTTCATGGGAGGCAGGTTAAGAAAGGCTGAGGAAAGTGCCGCCGCTTCATCCTCTGTTCCTTTTCTCGTAAGTACTCCAGACAAAACAATCTGGCGTTCCTTGAGTCTAGTCAGAAAAAAAAAACACCCATATTTCATTTATCAGTCTGCATTCAGTGGCAGATGAGGGCAGTGGCGTTTGCGATAATTCCGTCTCCACGTCGCGATAAGGCCCTCTGGCGACGGCCCCCAAAAGAATGGGCGAGAACAGCACATTCGTCAGCCCCGTTCAAGTGGCAGTCATAGATGAGAACGGCAGGCAAGAACAGCTGGAAACATCGAGCGTAGCAACCCTGGAGTCTGTTTATTGTAGCGGTTATGCTCTTTCAGGAACGACGCGATAAGGGTTTCGCCGTCGTCGACGTTGCATGCTGTAGCGGCCAGGGTGATTGCTGTCGCTCGGGATCGTCGTTAGGCCTAGAAGTTCTGGCTGGTCTCCTCGGTGACGAAGACCTGCCTGGTGCCACCGGGAACCTGGCTGGTGGTCACCCAGGAGCGGTGCTTGGCGCGAATCAGGGACAGGTTGCTCTCGGCGGAGTCGGCGCGGTCCTCAGCGGCCTCCAGTTCGCGTTGGAAGCGGCGCACGCGGGTCAAGTTCTGCTGGCTCAGACCCTCCTGCGGAAAAGAGGCAACAAGTCACTCCACAAGCACACGGCTGCTGAAGTGCTACGGCCTATATGGGCCGATTCTTTCTTTCCTGGAGAAGTAATCTAACCAGAGTGTTGCAGTCATTTATACATTTTACCTCTGCAGAGAAGGGCCGGTGGTAATCGAACTGAAGGGCACATCATGGGTACTACACGTAGTCTGCAGTCCAACGGAATCTGCATAGCACTTATATTGCAACGGATTCGATGCCCGTACTTTACTGCCTGTAGATATTACGTGCAGCTTGTTTACAGCCGTACCTGGTTCTCTTCCAGAAGCCCCTTTAAACCAGCGCGAGAAGCCGTATGTCCCCTCATCCCCACCAACACTAAATCTTTTTTACCTGATTAAAAACTGCCTTAAGTTAGTTTACAGTCCACAGCTTGACTAATATCGCTCAAATTGGAACCCTTAGCGCCGTGACACTTTTCGGTGGTACGTTGCCCTTCACGCACCTGTTCGTTGAGCTGTCGCTTGTAGACCTTGACCTTCTCGTTGAGCTTCTCGACGGCGTCGTTGAGCATGGTGATGGTCTTGTGGTCCTCCTCGGTCTGGAGCAGCAGCTCCTTGGCGCGGTGGTCCTTCTTGCGCAGCATCTTCTGCGTCTCGGCGTGGCGCT
The DNA here is from genome assembly GCF_052857255.1 of Amblyomma americanum. Classification (NCBI taxonomy): domain Eukaryota; kingdom Metazoa; phylum Arthropoda; class Arachnida; order Ixodida; family Ixodidae; genus Amblyomma; species Amblyomma americanum. The sequence continues at coordinate 184,390,670 of NC_135497.1, forward strand.
TCTTCTCTTCCTCCATTTCAATCTCCACGTCGCGGATCTGGAAAAACGAGTGCGGCGAAGAATTTACATTTTGTGGGGTAATGCGAACGACTTTGCGGCAGTTTAAATTTGCGATAGCCGTTCAGGCCACATCTACTTCTTTCAGCCGTAAACAGAGAACTAGAGCGCGGGAAAATGGGTAAAAGGTGCAACACATCTCCCGAGGCACCAGTGTAGTGAGAGGAATATGTGGGAAAACCACCACAGAAGTGCTAACTGAAGCCTTGATGTGTTTTAAACGGCTTTCGTCCATTATCTGATGGCTACCCATGGCACGCTCTCCTTTTCTTTTTTTTTCAGGTGTTCCTCTTATTGTCATGTCAAGATTTCTGTAGTCGCCCAGGAATTCAGGCGTTAAGCATTGGCATCAGGACGAGAGCCGTGGTACCTGGTGCCGGCTTGCCGAGAACCGCATCTTTGGCACTTCGTCCTAAGCGAGCAGGGTGCAGCGGATGTGATGCTTACCCTAGCCTCGAGCTTGGCGATGACGCGCTTTCCTCCGGCCAGGGCGTTCGCTTCCACTTCCTCCAGGCGAACCTGAAGGTTGCGGACTTCGACCTCGAGGGACTTCTTGATCGATTCGACCTTGATGTAGCGCTCCTGCTCTTCCACCAAAATGTCCTTGGTGCTCTTGAGCTCAACGATGGTACGCTGGCAGCGTTCATCAACCACCTGGTAAAGGGAGCGGAAAGCGGGACTTTTGGTTTTTCATGTTATATAGCAGTCGCCTTAATTTTCATTCACCTGGCAACCCTTCTTTTCAGCAACAGCTCTTATCATAAGTTACCTTCGCTGAAGAAACTCACGTCACAGCGATCAAAACAAAGCATCTGTAAACGGCGATTGAAAGTTTTCAATGATCTCACACTAATAGCACCGCGTTCTGCAGATTTCTAAGGTTATTGCAATCTCAAGAATCGTTTGCAAGGAATACGCGTAAGGCAGACTCGTTTTTTAAAAAAAATGTGACAAGTAGAGTAAGCGTTTTACAAAGTGCAAAATTCCCCAAGTCCTCTACCAGGCCTTTAACCGAAGCACTACGGCCAGTAGGCAGTGGAGAGCGGCTCACCCTGAGCTCCTTGTGCAGCTCGTCGTAGTCGGCCTGCAGAGCAGACAGCTCGCTTTCCAGCTTGTTCTTGGCAGCAGCAATGTTCACGTTGATGGTGGTCAGCTCGTTCACGCGTGCCTGCGATTCCTCCAAGGACTGCTCGGCGGCGCGCTTTGAGCGCAGGGCCTACATCAGAGCAAAGAACACAGCGCATCTCGTCTGGTGCGGGCCTCCAAATTTAGCGCGCCCCAGTGACAAGCTGCTACGGCTTCTCCCCCTGTTTACAGCCAACATCTCCAGAAAAAAAGAGTAATTTCATGCAGTTCTGAATTGATTAGCATAATTCCGCTATTTCTCTTTCGGCCTTAAATACAGTGCTTTAGAAAGCAGAATAAAATAGTGTGGTACGTTATGGAATGCTCAGATTTAACTGAAATAAAACTGTTCTAAAATCTATAAGCGATCGGAAAACCTTGCTCACGAATGTATGCGTGATCTTAAGTTAATAGCGCCTCAGCACGTACCTATCCACGGCGGCATCAACTCTTTCTGGACTGGAGACCTTCAAGGCACACTCGTAAAACAAGGTATACCTGCCTCGAGGAACAGTATTGCAGAAACCTATATGTCGGCCTTGAGTCGTGTGGCCAGGCACGTCGGCACTGAGGAAAGCAAAAGGCTTATCCTGCTGCAACACTCACGGATTCGAGGGCCACGCGCTGTTCGTCCAGTTCGGCCTGGAGTCCCTGGCAGCGGCGCTGGGACACGGCCAGCTGGTCGGCGCACTGCTGCAGCTGGCGGTGCACCTCGTCGTAGTGGGCCTGCAACTCCTGCGGGCGCGCCAAACACACCACAAAGAGCCTAAGAGCGGTGCAACGCCTTGGGAGAGGCGCCATCAAGCACGGCTAGGTGCAACTGCGGAATTTTCTTTTGCGGCACAGACGCGTTTCAACGTAGGAGGACTTCTCTCACTTGCGGCGGGAATCGTAGAAAAGGGCGATAAAGCCATGCATGTTTTCGTAAATCGCTACTTAACGATTTAATGTCCGCGTAAACACTATTCTTTTACGCTTTTGGCGATGGTAGCTGCAGCCCTGGGCACTTTTTGAGCGAGCTGCCAGTGTCGATATTTGTGAGGGTTTTGAACTGCTAAATAACTTCGTAAATTGTGCGTGGTGAAATGTATAATTTGATACTTTGAGCGTATCCTATGTAAAAACAAGAAACATGATTAAACGATAGCCTGCAAGAGTAGTGGAATCTTTTAATTTGCATTGTATTGAGAACTACGCCGTGCATTTTCCCATTAATCTGCCTACCATTTATTTTTCACCATATAACATTTACCAAAGTACAATGTTCTGGCATCACTTTCTGTGCTCATTGGTTGCGTCAAGCACCTTCCGTATGAGGCTAGAATTTAACATTAAACTTTACTGCCGGTCTTCAATGTACTACTCATTTACTAAGCAGCGCATTACTTCAGACAAATACCCCACTAAATTCTTCTGCAGCAGTCGTTAACTTTGACTGTCTGGTCACAACATTGTTACACTCCTGTTGCTATCTTTTTTTTTTGCCGTCAGGGAGGTTTTAGTGCTATACAAAGTATGACAGCTATGACGTGTAAATGCAGTCTTTTCTTCAACAAAAACAGGAAAACTAAAGAGAAGCGAAAGAACGATGGGGCCAGAATATGAAGCCCTGGATTAATTTTAACTAGATATGCACCACAAGAAAGGCAGTTGCAAGACGGAAACAGGACGACAATCGCGTGTATTTCCCATTAGTGTCTGCACTTTTGAACTCTAAATGAGCCTTCGTCAGTATTTATCCTGTAGCTTTTTCGGCGCCTTGCAGTGAGAAATTTCTAAGGCGATTAAAGGGCAAATGCGCACATCTTTCTTTCCAGATTACCATGATACCAAGAGCAAACTGCGGAGCAAAAGAGCTGGAATTTAAGAAACGCTGCAGCACCCAGACAGAGGAGTGCTTACGGTGATTTGGACGGCCTGCTTCTTGATGATCTTCTGGAGGTCGAGGTTCTGCTTGTTGGCGGCATCCAGGGACATCTCGAGCTCCGTGATCTGAGCCTGGTACTTCTTCTTGATGCGGGCAATCTCCGTCTTGAGCTTGGCCTCGGCCTCGGCCAGGCGCATGTTGAGCTGCTCCACTTCCAGCTGGTACTGCTTGCTGTGGATTAGGAGAAAAGACACGCAAAGAAGAAGTAGCTCAGCGAAGTAATGTTATCACACTCACGAAGTTTGTTACAAGGTTTCGCTCAATGTGCAGCCTATAGTGGCATGTCGCGGACTGATACGTAAGCGCAGAATGTCTTATTTACCGCCTGAGCAAATCAGCGCGTGAATATTCTTTCCAGCTTCCTACACCTCACTGATTCCATAATTAGGCAATGCGAATAGAAGATCCAAGGGGGATGGGTCCTCACCAGGATGCATGAATATGTCAACGTCGTCTTTCTTGTGTATTGTAAAGCTGAACAGAGACAGTAGAAGTTTTCGAAACCCGTATCATGGCTGCACTCCCTCATACGGTAATCTTGTTTTTTCAATTGCTTAAGGCTAACGCGTACATGTCAGGCCACGTTTCACGCCTCATTCGTTACGCCTACAGAGGAAAGCGTAATAAACATATTCAAGGCGTAGTCGGCATCTTGGAAGAATTTCGAGCCAAATCATGAACAGATTCATTATGCCGTTGCATCAATGTGTGATGGGCGCATAAATTATAGGTTCCATTATACTCTACCTCGTGCGTTTTTAGTATACTTACCAAACTTCGGCTTTTAGATTGGGTCTGCTATGGCATCGGCGTCGCGCCGACGCCTTGCCTCTCCCCAGGCCCAATTTTTTATGTATACGTGAACGGAAACCTAAGGGTATATTCTACTGTATAAGGTTGAGCAGTCAGCTATAAGGATTGCGGACTAAATTTACGAGAGTACAAACACATTCTGGAAAGTCGTTCTCAATCATGCGACAATAAACAGTAACGTGAAGGCTGACTGCGGCCATGGCGATAAATGCGAAAGATAGTAACAGGAGGATCCCATTTCAAGTTTTGTCGCTGTTCGGTTCTTCAGATGCGCAGGGCTTTCCTCTCAACCGCTGACGTCAAAGAAAAGGCGTCATGAGTGCCAGGTAGCCCCATCCATTTTCAAGGTTGCTTCTCCTGAGCTATGTCGAGCTACAAGGACGTTGGCGACCGAACCACCTTCACTCTCTCTCAGTTAACCGCTCTGCTTCCCTGGAAAGACTGTTGGATAAGCTGTTGCCTAACGGTGTGGAACCGGCAGTCGAGGTGGTCGTACGCCACGTCGAGGGTGACCCTGGGCGACGGGCCTGATACACTGCCGAAATAAAAGCTGGTTGGAAGTGACAAAAGGTTCCCGATTGTCACGCGGTTCTAGTTTAAGTGAAGTGGAATCAGTTATTAGCGTTTGTTGTGTAACAATTCTCGCAAATTATTCAAAAGTATTCGCCTCAAAAATGGCCGTTTTGGAGGTCAGAGATACCGAACAATTGCCTTTTTACATGCGACTCTCTTAAAGTGCCGAAACTGACTACTAAGCGCTAAGAAAGACACATTTGATGCGCATCTAGGAGTGCCAGTGATTGACTCTCTTTTTTATAATGACGCAGTATTAAGGTTAGGTCAGATATATCCATTATAGATATCTACAAGCAAAACCTTTACATGCATGTGCTAAGCATCGATAGACAGAATTTAAAAAACGCTAAAGAGAACCTCCTGTGAAGCGCGTGCTAACATTTTAGGGCAGGCAGAGGTCTACGTTATCCACACAGCTCCTATCGAGCATAAGGAAGGTTGCGCAAGAGCTCTCAAGGTTAATGTAAGGGTAATAATAGTGCAAGGAATGTTGAACCCAGAGCACATATTCTCTCAGGACAGAGTTTGTCGCGTTCCAGAGAAATTTAACCTCTCAACAAACAATCTTTCTTTCGAGAAAGAATGATTGAATGTCGCAGCAGGCAACCGACTACAAGCATCGCATCGAAAAGAAAGTAGAAACTGCACAGTCTTACCTGGTCATATCATGAGGTTAGCAAACACAGCACCAACGTTACTGGAAACTCATTCACCACACTACGACAGTGTAAAGCCAGAAATTTAGACATTTATTCTACTAGAAGGGTGCAGTTACACTAAGCCAGTATCCGAGGCAGTCGTCGAACAGTACCGTTGTACCGGGCAGTCGGTTGTCCCTAAAGTCCTGGGCGCTCACAGTCGTTGTCATCGAGAATGTCCACCGAGAAAGGCACGGCATATCTAGAGCCAGTAGTAGAAGTCGTAGTAGCTGAACGGCCTGCGGCGACGGTAGACGGTAGCCAGCGGGTCGTCCCTGTACGACGGAACCTCGTACACAATGGAGTCTGGGTTGAACCACTTGCGGTTGTGCTCGCGGCGCAGCCTGTCCTGCACCTCCTGCAGCTCGAGCTCGGCCATCAGCGAACGGTGGTCTTCCATGGCGCTGACATGGCGGTCATGGCCTGAGTGGACGTGCAGCTTGTGCTGGTTGCCGAAGCGCCGGGACAAGTGCTCGTCAGGGTAGAGGAGCCGGTTGAGAAGGGCCCTGTTGTAGTCCGGGTGGGTGATGTGCGAGAGCGACATGCTTCGCCGCAGGGCCAGGTCGTCGCCAGTGTCCCAGCGCTTCAGCAGGCGGTACATGGATGGGATCCGTGGGTAGCGCGTCATGAAGTAGGAGTCGTCGAAGCGCCTGCTGGCGAGCAGGGCGCGCGGAGGCATGATGCCTTCTCGTAAGTACAAGTCGTCCACGGTCTTGCGGTACAGGCTGTCGCCGTACTGCTGGTTCCGGTCGTACACCATGTGGAGGTAGGGCTGTCGTCGACGGGTTCCCATGGTGGATCCGTCGAGCCGCGGCCTCAGCCCGACGGAGTCCCTGTGGCGGTGGCGCTGGCGGCAGCTGCTGGGCCCGCCCCCTCGCCGCCACTTGTTATTTCGAGCGCTGCCCAAGAAGGCGCTGGCCCGGGGCGCCGGCTCCTATTTCCAGCGGGGCGTCAAGGCTGCGCGTGGCTTCTCTTCACACGGCCCCCAGCGCGAGTCTGGGTGACCCGATCTGTTGCCGTCCTCCGACATGCGCAAGAATGCGCCTCTGGCAAGACAGCTGCTCTTGGAGCCCATCCAGATGAGGTCCGCACCCAGGCCATTGGCTTGGCTCAGGTTCTTCGCATTCTTGCTTGCATTGAAGCGTTAGCTCATCGTTACGTGGCCCGAGCAGCCGAAATTTGACGCTGTGTTTCTGAAAATTCCCCACGTTTCTTCCGTGTTGACAGTGGCTAGAGGCGTTCTTATCACACCGGGCCAAGGACTCGCCGGCAGCCCTCCAGGATTAATGCAGAACAGAAGGCGTGGCGCCTCGTGTTTTGCCGGTGATAAGCATGAAAGCGCTTCTGCTTCGTGACGGCTGTTGCTTCAGCCCTCTCACTTTTCTGCTTTGGGGACGCAGGGTCTTGCACATTTGTTTTTCAGACGCTTTACTTCGCTGACCTTATGAAGTCATCTGGGTAATCTTCGTCTCCCAACCGTTGCAAAGGGTTTTAAACAATAAAAAATAGCCATGAGGCGTTTCTGCTGTTTATCGGAATAGTAAGGTAGACGGGGCTTAACAACGGTGATTTTATCGTTATCTTGCTTTCGCAATTCCAATGACTTAAGTACTTGCACTAAAAGACAGTGTGAGTGGCGCGCATTATATGTGCCATTTATGAATGGAGCTTTTCCGCACAGTTCTCGTTTATTCAAGCCATATATACTGAGCATGCTCTTAAGAAATATTTTTCTGCCTAAGAAAGCAACTGATGTTACCATTGCAAAACTCGATCTGTCCTCCATATAACCTGAAAGCGTTCGCAAAATACCCTCGTGATAGAGAAGGGCTCCTTCCTGACTCTTTGTTCGCTTTTCAACGGACACTCGATACTACCAATAAATGATATGAATGCCATGTATTTTTTCTTAATTTTATGAGACATTTAAATTAGCGAAGCATGCTGTAAATGACACCCACAAGAACACAAGGTGACTCGGCATTAAAGAACCTCCCCAATTTTTCATCGCAAAGCAGTTTGCAATACGCGCTTGGCTTATTTTTACATGCAATGCGGAAAGAGGCGACTTATTAGGCCGATCACCTCTGTAGATCGCTATAAATACCGCGTGTACGCTGACAGCGCTCGGGAGAAGGCTAAAAAAGGCCACGTCGTTTGTCGGCGCTTTCGTTATTTGGTTGCAAGCATTTTTAGAATAGCGCAGAGTTTTCAGAATACGGCGCGTCCGAAATAGGTGACGCGTCGGGTCCGCTTACGACCGAAACCTAATGTGTTCTTGCCCGTCACTGTGAACTTTGGGTCGCTCTAAAATTAGGCTGAGTGACGACCCTGATAACGTCCGTCAAGGACCGGAAGTGGATAGTGACGTCATGCATAGAAAGTACAAAGGTCTACAGCTATAGAGATTCGACAGTATAAGCTGGTGCGCACAGCGACGACCACGACACTGTGACTGCGCAGAGCGGAGAAAGACGCAGTCATGTAGAGTCTGTAGCGTAATGAGGTCACATTTCTATGTGAATGGTCCCGCATGCGGTCTTCATCGAATGGGTAGAATTAAAGATGCGCTTCCAGGCCACGTACTTGCCTGCGTTGCGCTGAATCTTCCGACGACTGGTTGGTTGCGAAAGCGCAAGGTTTGGTCCCTTATATATTCCACCAACAGATCTTCCCACTGAGGACATTTGCTGACATGCCGGCGTTTGTCGCCCTTCTTCAACTCGCTGTTCCTTCTCAGTCTTCTGGGCGTTTCTTGAGTCATATCATAATTTTTACTTTGCGACAAAGACAATGAAAGTCGCATGTCGCCATTGGCAGGTGGTAATGTGCTCGCGAGGTGCTAATGACTGCATGGCCATTATTGGGCGAGTATGACCCGAGCAACATAGCCTGCCAAGCGTCCCATTTTTAGCCGAAAAATGTGACGCTTTGCACGCAAAACGATTTGCATGTACAATGACTTTCACTTTTGCACAAATGGAACAGAGTAGAGCGTTTTGATTTTGTTTCTGAAATTAGCAGCTATAATATGAATTCTGCCTCACAAAGTCTCTGCGCTATGTAACCTGGCGTTCGGACGATTTGTGTCGAAACACAAATCTTCTCTTTTCAGCGCCAGTTGCCATACCGCAATCCGGTCGTCTAATTTGTTTTACACACGGCGCCAACACGGCAAAATTTCATTGATGGTTCCTCAAATCAATTTCACCTGAACGCTCAAACATCTTTTAAATGTTTCGAATTGCATGAAATCTGACGACATAGCTCTTACGCGACATTAATAAGGCAACATTTCAGAATGTGCTTCAAATGGGCGAAATTAGCGCCGTACGCGTCAAGCTAGCTTCGGCCAGGGTGTCGATAGATGTCATTGTATTTTTAAAAACCATTCCTTCCATTCGACCCCAGCAGCAGCGACTGGGCGGCCATAAGCCTCGCTGTCATTGGCCGGTCGCTGCCACGGACAGCCACGCGAAGGAATGATTCCTGCAGTGAACCGCCCTTACAGAATTTTGCTCTGATCCTATACGCTGCACAAGCTCGTCTACAGTGACACGGCGGCATATGACCGACCGGAAGTGATGGTGCGTGCCATCCTGCGCGCGCGCGCCGTGGCACTGGCTGGGAAGACATCGTCCAGCATTTGCGCAAGGCATCCGCGATTCTCTGGCGAATCGCGAAGTGCCGCACCTTCCCTTTCTCACGTTCTGCGACAGAACACGGCAGCGAAAGTTGGGCTGTACCTCGAGCAGTGCGCCTTGTACAGTAGCGTCGCGAACGATAGCTCGAAAACGCACTCACCGCAGGGCTTCGATTTCCTCGTCCTTGGCCTGGAGGCGGCGCTCGTACTCGTGGCGCACCTGGGCGAGCTCGGCGGTGAGTCGCTGGCACTTGGCTTCCTCCTGCTTGCGCAGGGTCTCAGCCTCCTTGTAAGCGGCAGCCAACTCGTCGCGCTCGTTCTCCAGCCGCTTGATCTCCAGCTCGTACTCGTGCAGCCGGCGGATGGCATCGGCCAGCTGGCTCTTGGCCTCGGAGAGGTCGTCTGCGCGGCCATGATGCCGGGCGTTTAGCCGCAGCCGCCTGGCCGCGGCCGCTAGCGCCGCGCTACTACCCGCGAAAGAAGCGGGACGCACACCCTGAGCTCCCGGTGTACTTACTACCATCGGATTACAGTGTAGAGGTAGCAGGAAGGTAGCTGAAATCATTAGGGCACTAACACTGCGTGATTGTGTCTGCAGACAAAATGGCGATAGTGTTAGAAGGGATACCTGCGGGGGTTGAGCTTTTTGCTGCTCTAGAGCTATCGGTGAACGGTATTGTTCTCATGTAGTTGGCAAGTTTGTATGCAACTCAATGCACCTGGTGCGCTAACAATTCGTTAAAATGCAGCGTTAAGGCCTTTAGCAACCATCTACGTGCCTGCGCTTGGTACCAGCACTTCGTACTTAGCATAAGTACCAAATTGCTAGCGTAAATGCACACCAGTTCCTAATGTGGCATGTGAAACCAGTCACTGCACCTTCATGAAATGAACAGTATTTCGAAATCCTGTCTGTGTAGTTTCCAAAAGTAAATGAAGCCTGAGACATAACAGGACAAATTAGGCACCAATTTCCGCTAAGAACGCGCTCTGCACTAAGAGCAACGTAAGCGTGAGCGAGTATAATGTATGTCAACTTACTTTCAGTTAAGGTTGCCGTAAGAATGTTCAATAATAGACACACTGCCACAGTAGCATTCAAACCGCACATTGCGGGCCTACGCATTTGCTGCGTATACCTTTTTTTTCTAAGCCCAGCATTCTATGACTTGCAGGAGTCGTTAGAGGAAGGGCCTGTGAGACGAAGGCTCAGGCGGAAGGGTGTGCTTGTTGGTCTTCGAGCGAAAATTTTTTCCCCATATCTTTGAGCAAGTGAACCTGATGTCAATCGTGCCATACTTCTATTTTTTTCTGTACCACTTTTCCCAGAAACCGGCCCAACACATAACTTTCTCAACTCCAAGTACCAATAAAAACAACAAAACTTAGCATGAGGTTCACTCGGCCAGCCTTACGAAAAGTTTAAATCCGGGTAGTCTGTGTTTTAAAGCACCGCTAGTGCAGCCATAGAAAAAAAAATACCTTCATGGCTTCCGTGCAAACAATCTGCTGACTTTGAGCTGAAAACTGCATAGTCAAAAATCAAAAGTTTCAAGCCAAGCAAGGAAGCAAAAATAAAGAAAGGACTGGCAAACAAAAACTTCTGAAATATCCCAACCTGAGCATTTTCCTCTATTGTCATAAAAGTTATAGAAGTAATACTTGTTCTCAATAGCCCCCGGTCGACCTACTCTTTCAACGTTGGTTGGTTCCATGCTGAGCTTTGTGCACCGCTTTCTTCTCGGCTGTTTGTTCCTTTTCTGTGTCTGCGTGGCCGCAAGCGACGAAACACAACCACGGCAGACGGCAAACTACGAGCGCGCCCACACTCTGACATCCGCCAGCGCTGACGCAGTGTTGGGATAAGTACTAATCACAACTGGAGCCTCCAGCCAAAGACAAAAATAACCAATGAACTACGCGGCTAAAAGATGGCCGGGGCATCTTGCTCGCTGCGAGGAGCGTGGCGTGGCTCGCTGCCGCGGGCATGGCCGGCTTCCTTGCAAGGATGCTGCTAATGAATGAGATCCACTGCGTGACGAACGCCTGCAGCAAAACTTCGTTCGGGTATTCTTTTTTTTTGTGAACGTTACGCAGACACGAACAGGACGAAGGATTCGCTCCGTGACATCCTGTCAGTGACCCGATGGGCCGCGCGGCGGCTGTTGCCGCTTTGGCCATCTCTGTGGGCCTTTACAGGTCTTCATTTGTTTCCTTCATCTCGTTCGCTTGCTTATTTTGCCTTTTTTTTGCTTTCTGCCCCACGTCATGGACGCCGTTTGGTGATCCGCAGCTCATTCTCGAACTAGCCGCGAGCTCGAGCGCTAAGAGGAGCGCAGCTGAAGACTAGCGATGAATTACTGTAGCACCGAAGCGACACCACTAGCGCCTTTTTTTTTTCTCTCGCATATACTTCGACAGAGCTTCGGCATGACAAAAGGCAAGCGCACGAGTGGGACGTGAGCTTGGCTTTTGTCCTTTCTTCCCAAATGCGAGGCTGTCCGCAGCACGAGCCCCGTTGATGGCGACGCATGAGCAAAGCTCGCGCTGCTGCGAAAGGAGGCGTGAAAGGGGGAAAAGCGCGGCCAAGCGAAGCAGTATGCTGGAAGAGAGCACCGACCGACGAGCTTCTTGTTCTCGCGCTGGAGGGCGTCTCGCTGCTCGCGCATCTTCTCGTACTCGTGCTGCAGCTTCTGGATCTCGGCCACCTTCTGGCGCAGTTCGCGCTGGCTCTGCTCCAGCAGGATGGTGAGCTCCTCAACCTTGGACTTGAGGTCGATGTTGAGCTTCTCCAGCTGCGCCACGCGCTTCTCCAGGTTCTGGGCGTGCGCGGTGGCCTTCTCCAAGTCCATGATGAGCACCTCCACTTCGCTCTGCAGCCGCGACTTCTGCTTCTCGAGGTTGCTGCAGCGCGTCAGGAGGGCCTCGAGCTGCTCCTCGTACTCCGAGATCTTCTGGGCCATCTTGCGCCTGGACGGGAAAGAGAGAGAGAAAGAACAGCCGCGAGGCCGGTTAGGCTTGGTCTAGAATACCTGCACCATGGTCCCAGCTACAGAGACCCAACTGTGTCAGCTCCGGTAACACGCTGTGCGATGCAGATTCCTCATTCTTACTGGAAAAGGACGCTTTGAGGACATGTAAAACGGCATTCACAGACCCAGAGGTCAGATTGTTTGGTGCAGTGTAAGGCCCACGAAACAAAAAAATACCAGCTATGGGCGGGGAAGCTAGGCGAAATAGGTTAACCAATTATCCCCACGATATTGAGAAATGTTGATTTTTTGTTTTGTTGCTAAGCGGCAGAAAGGTGCGGCTGATAACGAAATGCCAAAATATACATTGCAGGTATCTGCCCTATGTATGTTAAGAAAAAAGACAACCACATTTTAGAGCTCTTCACAGTCGCTAACTGAAACCTACAGTTGTTTTGATGGCTGTAGCAAATGACGCGGAGATAAAAGCCGCCAAGGAAGCCTTATTATCTAATAAAGACAAAAAAAGCTCATTAAAACAGAGGGTGACTACCGGCTTTCAGATTTTTATTGGCATGTCATCCATCAAACCAAAAAAATATATCTGGTGCGGATTTGCCGAATCGCTTAAAAAAGCAGTTATCATGAGTTCTTTTACAATTTCTACCTATTCTTTCTAATACTGACTGCGATATGGATTGGAAGATGAATCGGTTAATTCTGCGCCGTCCGTGAACCTGACGTAATTCGACTGATGAAGAGAGTCAAACACACGTCGAGTCCAATTTTAGTATGGTCAGCGCTGGCGTTGTTTGGCTCTCTCAAAACACCGTCTTTGAGACGACGGCTGCTCTTGCTAGCATATGTCCTCATGCTCTAAACTGATGATTGACGGGCTTTCAACGCAGCTATCACAGGCCTGGAATTTTAAAAAATGAAGTGCTGGTTTGTTTATGTACTGAATGTTTACTTAATTAGAGCCATGATTGCACTGGGTGCCGGTAGAAGTTTCTTCACAGCATTTATGCCAAATGAAGGTCACCTGGATTAGTGTAAACGATATCTCTTAACACCAGAGGAAAACATAATTCGGCGTTACTTCAAGCAATGCACCAAATACAAGCCAACATTTATTTTTGTGGAAGGCAGAGTGACGTCAATTATTGTTGACAAAATCGTAGGGTCCTCTGGTTCTCAATGGGAGTAACTAAAGAATGCAGCTACTACAAACAGCGTCACGCGATTACCACTGCGGAGAGTAATTTCAGCCTCTGGAGGACAGCCGCAATTGCCGTCATTCAGAGGACCCATCAAAGCTGTTTCGACTTAATATTATATACGGTCTCCCATTCATTTTTATCACTGAACTATCAAGGCCCGTAATAAGGAAAGAGTTTGACACTCGGCGTTCTAAACATTGCCATGGTGTTTGAATGCGGCAGTGGAAAGGAACGACTTCCAGAAGGGTCATTCTATAACTTGTCTGAAAGCAAAAGAGCATGCGACAGTGAAAAGCCCCGAAGCTTTCATATAAAAGGCGCTGGCGTGAACGTGAGATTGACGCAAAGGCAAATAAAATGTGGAGCCGACAGCCGCGTGTTTGGCGGCTTGAAACTTTGGCATCAGCACTTTCCTTCCATTTTAGTGCTCCGTTCTTGATAGAATAAAGCCGATCAGTCTAGTAAAAAAGGCACTGGCCTGCGGCTCCTTGCCACCGAAAAAACGGGCACCGAAATCGAAAAAAGAAGAAAACTGGAACGCTTCTGCACTCAGGCGACGCTCTTTCGGATAAACTTCGGACGCAGATTACCGCGTACTGAGCGCCACGTTTTTTACTCTCCCCACGCCTCACCTCCAGCGGCTCTCGAACGCGTCGAGCCTTAAATTGTTCGTCGACCAAACAGTGACGTTTTGCTTTTTTATCTTTTTTTATATCACTAAAAAAGAGCCGGTGGGCTACTGCGACTGTAGCTGCTGACAGAGCGACGCCGGCAGGAGGCAGAATCCATGTCCCCCCCAAAAAAGAGAAAAAAACAGCGTCGATCCATGCTTGTGTTATCTCTGTTGTGAGATTTTCTTTCCGTTTGGCGTGCCAATTCTGGTCGTTCCGCGTGTGTCAATTTGCGCGACGCGCAGTCTATCAGACGGTTATTGGTGTTGCCCTGGGTCCTCTTACATAATTCATATATGTGATCTTTCAGAATTGTAGATCTGGATCCCACTAGCACCGACGCAATGGACAGTCGTGCTGACATCGTGAATTAATCTGTGAGGTTAGATAAGAGAGATGTCGTCCTTATATCTGGTGGGTGAGGTATCATGTCTATTAGTGATTCCAAGGAGTGAAAGCTGCTACACGTGGGTAATGGCATGCAGTGATGCTCCGAAAGAACAGTAGATCTTTTTGAAGTGATAAACCTGTTAAAAGTCTTTCCACTTTGAACTTCAAAGTTTTTGGTACGCCTTTTCACATATAAAACCAGGCATTCGAATTTAAACCCACTTTCAACATCTTTCTTTCCGTGCGCATATCTTCAGTGTCGAACTGAGTGCTGCAGGCAGTATGTACAAGTCTGCGCTACGTTAAACATTTATTCACATCTACGCCAATCACGTGTTTTCACCCACGTGCTCCACCTTTTTTTGTTCGCTAACCAACCGGAAGGAAGTGGCTGGGTTGATTCTTATTTCCAGATAATAGCAGCGTCCAGGTAATAGCAGCGTTAGCCTCACCGTGTAGCCATCCTTCCTAATAACACAATCAGAGATTTAATGTTTCATAGTTTATGTAGTTTGGGGGCTGCTATATATTTACAAGCTTATGAAAATGATTGTAACAGCTACCAGCCTCCCCGGGTTGGTCTTCTATCCCCCCCCCCCCCCCCCCCCAAAAAAAAGTAGTTTTGTATCGTTTCTGCCCCCCCAGAAGAAACGAAGGCTTCTTTGCAGCATGACAAAAATTGTGGCAAAGCACGCTTTACAAGACTCACCTTAATAATTTTTAGTTTTGGTTTCTTTTCTGTTCATCGCATCCTAACCAGGGCTAGGCGCACCGAATGTCAGTGAACATGCTATTCCTCACTTCTGTCTTTAATGTACTGCACTCAGCCGCGCAAGTAGGATAATGGGGCTCTTCAATAAATCTGGACGCCTACGTTTCTGCTAAGCCGTGTGTGGCAAGGTTTTCTGTAGGTTAAGTAGTCAGCCAGAGCCTTGCATATTTTTAAACAAAAAGCTGGAAATGACTACACAGTTTAGAAATCCGGCCTCAGTGGTTCTTTTTTTTAACAAACTTTGTTTCTTTCGCATTTTTAAGACGTAATGTATGTGTGAATTGGTGTGCGTCGTTCAGGCTTCTTGCACCACGAGGAAGATGCACTGAAAGCTGGATTTTTATCGTGCTTCGCTAAAACTGAGCACTCTTGCGCAAACATTCGATGATTTCTCCGTATGAAACCTTCCGGTGCTGTGCATGAATGGCTGTGAAAAACATTGTTAAAATTGCGCTGCGTGTGCATTGGGCGAGCTGGGCTACATACCTGAGTTCCTCAACTTCGTCGGCGTGAGCCTGGACCTCGGTCTCATACTTGGTCTTGTAAGCAGCGGCGTCAGCGTTGGCCTTAACCAGCTGCCTCTCGACCTCGAGCCTGGCCTCGGACTCTTCTTCCAGCTGAACCTTGAGGGACTCGATCTCGACTTCGAGCGTATGCAGAGACGATTCGAGGCTGGCGCGTTTCTGTGCAGAGTCAAAAGAAACAGCAACGTGAGCTGGGAGGCGATTTTTTCCCTCTATTTTCTCTTATTGTTCCTTTCTTTACTTTCTTAGACCGCTGTAAGTACCCCGCGTGCGCGTTGGCGGTAAGTTCGTTCCCGAATAAGGCGCCTTCAATGCGGCCAAGTCTCGGAATGATTTTTGTGACGGCTTTTACTAAGATGGAGGCAGAATCTTCTCGAGCTAAAGCTCGCAGGATACTTTCGAATCACGTTTTTGTCAAGTTTGTAAATCCGCTTTAAGTTGGTCTCACAGACTTGCACCGGCTGCATTCGAATACGGCACGTATTGCGTAGGCGGTCGTATAAATGATTAAAACGACTATTACTTCTTTTTTCCTCGCGCTCTTACGCTCTGTAGAATTCTACCGTGAATTACACTGCGCGCTGAAAGACCCTCGCTTTTTGTAATTCCAGCCAAAAGGAATGAAATGTAGACGCCAGTATTCTGTAGAGAACAAACGGACTTCAGTTCGGATGTCTCTCCTTGAAATATGTAACACAGTAGCCTCCTAAGGCGCTTTGAAATTTACTGATATCTTCTTCTTTTCTTTTTCCCTCGTTTTCAGAGATGCAAGTGAGGTTTCTAGTAGCACAGCCAGGATACATTATACTTATGTAATGCAAACGTTAGAGCAATCCCAGCGTGTAAAACGAACTCAGCTCCTTTGAACCAGAGAAAACTTGGAGAAGGAACTAAGTATGGCTAGAACGTATAAGCGTCGAAATAAAATACCGAACGCTTTTGTACATGTCTAAACACTCGACGTATTCGTGTGTCGCAATGCCTTCCCACCTTAAGAATTGCACGCCGAAAGCGCAGTGGCTACATTGAGTCACAGAGCAGGGAAATAGCAGTAAAACGATGCCTGCCGTACACCTTGGCCGATTGAAACGACAGAATACCGAAATGTTGCGTCACTATTAGAGTAGATGAATGCTCTTAAAGGGCCAGAAAATTCTTCGCGCTCGTAACCGTCACTTTTTTAGAGAGCCCATTTGCACTCCAGCGCAGGCTTATTCATATAACAAAGAAATGTGATGCGGGGTCCGGAAACGCAATTAGTTCGAAACACAAGTAAAAATAAAAACGTTGTAAATAACTTATTCTTGCCATAAAGCGGGTGCCAACAGCTGCGTGGGTGATTTTAGTAGAAATAGGCAGCCGGATAATAAAGATGCTGAATAAACGAAAGCTGAAATTTTCTCTTGCAAAATAGCATTCAAAGAACGCGGATGCTCCACGGTATTGCAAGTGCGAAGCCGAAGCAGTGCTAGTGTCGCCGGTTATTACTTTCAATTTCTGGATGCCTTGTAATAGCGGATTCGACATGAAAGCTCTTGCCACGTGTGGCTAGCCGGTTGTCATACACTTTCCTCCAAGCGGTGAAAAATGGTCGGCGCGGGAAGTCGGCTCGCCTTAGCCAGAGGGCGAAAGCTCTCTTGCCCTCCTGTAGCTAATACATCCCCCTGGCGCTGTTATGCTCCAATGAGAGGTCTCAGTAGATCAAGATCGGCACGCCTGTGCGCATTATCCTGCTCCTTAACACTACCAATCGCCAACTGAACAATTGAGGGTTTCGTTTTTTTCTCTTTCTTCCAGTGGTTCATCTCCGGTTGCGTTAACAAACATTCAAGCAATTCTTCTTCAAATGCTATCCCAAATCCTTTGTAATTGGCAGTGAAAAGCGGCGACACTTTTGCGGGCCATTGTCATTCCTGGTATCTTGTCTCAAACCGATGAAGGTAGAACTCTCCTGGCGACCTAAGCCTCTGAATGACCTTCATCTACGTCATCAGCAAGGTGCGATCAAGAAGGTAGCCTCAATTCTTTTCACTGCGATGGCTCGGAGCTGTGTGAAAAAGCGCTGGAACCTTGGAGGTAACAGTCTGGCGTTGTGTTCAAGGCCAGTGATGAGCGCACTCACCCTTTCCTCGTCTTCCAGGCGGCGGCGTGTGTCCTCGAGCTGGGTGGCGAGCTGAGTCTTGAGGTGGTTGACGTTGTCGAGCGAGACCTTGAGTTCGTGCACCTCCTTGAGGTACTCGGCGTTCTCGGCACTCAAGCGGGTCCTCTGGGCCGTCACCTCGGTGACAGTGCGGTTCAGTTCCTCGATGCGGATGTTCAGCTCGTACACGGTGTGCTCCAGCTTCTCCACAGTCTTCTGGATCGTGATCTGCGCACACCAAATACGCTCTGTCAGGACGTCCCAGTCGTCGACCTCACGAATGCACTATCTGATCGACAAGTTGTGACTAAAGTGACTAACCGTGAGCCTGAAGCTTACTGTGGTCGTATGGTGTTTCGTCACGGTCTACATACATTATTTAGGTTGCAACGCGTTATCGCAAGGAGTAATTCGCTGGACTGAGAGCGATTTGCGAAGTATATGAACCTTCACTGCGTACCAAGGAGCTATGCTAGGCTCATTTCAGTAGTAGTATAACTTGGGCCATACTACAAATAGATGGTATGAAAGTATGCAGCGCAGTTAATCGATAACATTTGATAGTTTAACTCTGATGCCACCCGTAAGAGGGAAGTATTTTTATGTATTGAATAGAATAGAAAAACCAAGTTTCAGAAAAAAAAAGAGGGGGTGCCAATTTCTGACAGCCTGTTTCTCTTCTATCACTTTACCGGTTAATGAATATGTGGTAATCATCAACAGCGCGGTATTTTTTGCGGCCGCCGGCCTTCCTCGCTTTGGCCATCCCCGTGCTTATGACGCTGTTCAAAGTCATTAGAAGATATAGCAGGCTTAAAACTCTGAGCCAATCAAAAAAGCTAACAGAATTTGATTTTTGTATCTTAAGATCGTATCGTAGGCAAGGATCAAGTCGCTGGAGGAGCGCGTTGATCTTTGCTCTGGTTTCTTCATCTACGTGTTGTGTGGGATAACGTACCTTTTCCTTAGTCGTGTTCTCGACCTGAGCCAAGAGTTCGTAAACTTCGGCCTGGAACTTCTGCCTTTCTTTCTCGGCCCTGTGGTAGAAAAGAGAGAAAATTTTCAAGCATGTGCGATAGGGCAATTCTCATTTTGTGACGCCACAATGCAATTGAATTAACTATCAATGAGAGATAACGGCGCATAAAGACTCTTAAGCGCTAGACAATGTGAAATATTCGTTAGTTTTACAGCTTATGCGCGTGCGCTCAAAAACACACAACTCGTGTTGTGTTGCTCTACTGTTTTGTTTGTTTGTTTTTCAAAATCACAATAAGTGGATCGAAACAGCTTCCCCAACCTTAGTAAATCAATCACCAGCGCTACAGTGCATTTCACACGAGCTGAATGAAGCTAGAACTGCCTCGTTACATAGGATACAAGATTAAAATGCGGTACATGCATAGCTTGTGCCGGGAATGTACTTGTGGCTAGAATAAATAGGAATCATTCGTGAAAAAAGCTTACTAGGATTCGGTGCCTGTATCGCATGTAGTTGTGTGACCGCGAGCGTTATCTTTAATCATTTGAGAGGTAGCTCAGAACTACTTCGCGTGTAGACCATTTAAGTTTCAAGTGGTGAACACTTCCAGATTAAAAGCGCTGCGCCACTGACTCAGAGGTGCTACGCTAACTTCATACATTTCTACGGACCTGTCAGGCTCGTAAGACACCCTTATGGCGTTTCCTAACATTTTATGTGTCACAAAAACACCTTTTTTCAGTTAAAGTAGAGTATTTATCATTAGAACGTGGTAATTTAGCGATACGGCCCACTTGAATTCATCCTCTGTGTTCCTTTATGAGTCGACCGAAACTGAAATGGTGCATTGCTAAGGGACTCACAACCATAATGGACAAATGAAAAACCGTTTTGCTATGCTTTTCAGCGAGCTCAAAAGCGAAAGGGCACGCACTTGCTCTTGGCCTTGGTCATAACGTCCAGCTGCTCCTGGAACTCGGCGATGGCCTCCTGGTGCTTCTTGCGGAGGTGGTGCGCGGTCTCCTCGCTCTCCAGGTGCACATCCTCAAGCAGCTTACGCAGCTTGGACAGCTCGGTGTCACGCTTTTTGTTCATCTCGACCACAGTCTCCGAGGAGCCCTCGGCCTCTTCCAGCCGGTCGCTCAGCTGCATCAGCTGCACCGTCAGGTCCGACTTCTCACGCTCGATCTGGGCGGAGAGAAAAAAGACGGCAAGCGAACCATGAATAAGTCTTCGAAATACCACATGGGATTGCCGCGCCGCGTGGTTAAAACCGCAGCACAAAGCCAAACAGTGCGCGCGCCGCACACGGCTTAACAGTCCGTAACGTAGCTCCGCACCGTAAAAATCACTCCGAGCGATAGTTTCACGTAGAGCGAAGGCTTTTCCTGTCTATTTTTCTTCGTTTCTTTAAGGTGTTATTAGCTACTTTTTGGTTTTTGTGAGTAAAGTCGAAGGTAGACTAGCCCTCAAAGTCACGCGGCTGCGTGCCGACTCAGAAAACAAGGAGATCTTACTTTTTAGGAAAAACTGCATGCGTATATGCTTAGCTGTATTTCGGCAGTATTGGTGTAAAGACTCCTTAGGTTTGTTGTAGAAACACACTTTTCAATCTACCATTAATCAGTAACTCAGAACTTGCAAAGGTATTCGTATTTAAACCTAATGTTTACATCAACGCGCACTCGGTGATCCCTGCATTAGCTGTCGCATAAACGGTACTGTAGGGTTATTCTTGTGATTGCTCTAAAAAAGCACAAAATTTACTTAAAAAGCTCGTTACGGTAGAGCGCTAGTTGCCTCTATATTGCTCACTGCTTTCTGCAGGTGCAAGTATGCTGCTAGAAGGAGAAAAAAAAACTGTCTATAGAGAGTAGCAAGCGCAAGAATAAAACGTTTTCCGTTTTCTCTAACCACTGGCAAACATTGTGTTCAAATGATGAGGAGATGTGTGCTTCAGTTTTTGCGCATTTTATTGTTTTGCGCATCCTAGCCGACTCACGTAGAGTTCTTCACAGCCAAAAACGTTGCGGTAATTTCCAACTTTCCTCAGCTTCATGTCCGCGCACGCAAAGGCAGAATATCAAGGCAAATGCTTATATTCCTTTATAGGCTGAAGCATGCAAGCTTCCGCACTTACCCTTTGCCTGAGCTCCCGTTCGGACTCGAGGTCCTCTTGAAGCAGGCGGAGCTTGTCCTGCAAAGCAAAAGAAGGAGCAGATATTAGTCGCACGGTATCACTGGGGCGACCTGGGCATGTCATTAAATCTTGCACACCACATTAAAATATCCGGTATCGTATGTGCATTAGCGTGCTGACTAGCATTTCAGCCTTTTACACACATTCAACGAGCGTTCATTCATCAAGCGCATTAACGGCCTTCCCTATGCGCTGTAGTTCATGCCGTAAGTAAGCGCCCCTTAAAAAGTCTCACATGGCGGTA
Organism: Amblyomma americanum; assembly: GCF_052857255.1. Classification (NCBI taxonomy): domain Eukaryota; kingdom Metazoa; phylum Arthropoda; class Arachnida; order Ixodida; family Ixodidae; genus Amblyomma; species Amblyomma americanum. The sequence continues at coordinate 184,411,624 of NC_135497.1, forward strand.
ACACTGCAGAAAGACGCCTTTCCATTATAACACGCCTGACTCGGTGCGAACTCTCTTATATATGGGACAATGTTCGAGGCACAGAGTTTCTCCCTGCCGAGTTTTCGTTACCGCTGCGCTCCCTACCTCCCCCCCCCCCCCCCTCCTAATCAAAAAGAAAGGAGGCATATCTCTCAGTGGTAGAAGCAACCGATTGGGCAAGACCTTTTAGGGCGCTCAGAACAAGCGCTATGGGCCTTTCTTTGTCCGACCATTCTACCGGTCGCATGGGTTTCCTCACAGGCTATTTCGTTTCGTAGCTATGGCAGAAGGTCGGCTAGTGTGCTCCTTCCATTTCTGATATGTTACTGATTTGTTTCTGTCTTTTTGCCTGGCGTTCCCGGTTGTTTTAGAGTTGTTTCCCTGAATGAAATTCTGATGGTCCTGAGAGCCTTGCGCAAACAGCCTAATCATTGAGCTGCCGCAGAATTACTCTCAATTTATAAATACTAAATCGGTCATGCGACAATCAAATATTCTAATCTATGCGGGCCGCCAGTGGGCGCTGTAATAAACATATGGGCGGAGAAAAAAGAAAAGGAACAGGTTGAGGGCACGCGCACTTCGTCAAAATTAATAAAGAGAAGCGCGCAGGCAAAAAGTGCGCAAAAATATCGCGTCTGAACATAAAAATCGAGGCAAGCATTCTTGACTTTCCCCCGACGGGCGCGTGTCAGGAGCGTACTAATGTTGGCAGCGGTGGTCGCGAGATGGCTCCACTGACAGGCAACTCGATCTCGGGGCGGCGGGACGGAAAAGGCCCGGCCGGAGTTTCGTTTATTTTTTTTTTTTAGATCCAGGCTCCTTCATTTTTTTCTTTTGCTTCTTCTGGTTTTCCGGTTTAATTTGGTCTTCCCTCCCCCCCTTTTTTTTCTCCTGTCCTCTCTCCGCGTTCTTTTTAATGGCTTTTGTGGAATGCATCGCGGCGGTAGAGCGCTATCTTTGTCGATCTAGCGTTACGCTTATTAGGTAGCCATTACCTTACTCCGGAATGAAAATCTTCGTGTGTTTCGCGACCCAGAATCTTCTGCAATCAGCTTTTAAAGGGGGTATCACGCAGTAAAAGATGAAGAGCTGACATTGCTTCGCTGTGGCTTCTCTTTTGTCTGGTCCTCTTTCCGCGTAACTTAAGGTTCATTTATTCGAACCTCGCTTTCGTTCTTTTCGGTTCTTTTTCGCATGACGGCATGCTGTCGTGCTTTGTAAAGATAATGCGTTTCTAGCGTCAAGAAAACAGGGTAAAAAAGAGGAACGAATGAAGGGGAGGGAAGGAGAAGGCTGTCTTACGAAAGCAGTCTGGAAATCGAGTTTCACCGTAGGACGCGCACGCACAAGGGAAGGATCCTCTTTCAGGCAAAGGGAATGCACCGCTGGCCTTTGTGTCACTGCCTTTAAAAATGTGGTGGAAATGCGCGATTGAGTTCCTTCTGTGCGACGGATTCGTAAGGCGAACGAAGGCAGGAGTAACGTATAATCGACGCTGAACGAGATTTTTTTGTCTCCTGCCACACTGGCGGCTTTGATGCGTTCGGTGATGTGAAGATATGAAAAACTCGATTGCCTGATCGGCGCTGCAGTCATGCGGTGCCTTCATAAAATCTAAGCGCTTCTTGTGTGTGCCATGCACCTTCATACCCTTTAGTGGTAGCTGCCACGCTACCAGCTGTCTCGGGATTAGTGCTGATTCAACATGACTTTGCAGACTGGTGCAAAGAAGTAAAACAGAGAGCGTTTACACTATGCATAATTCAAATCATGCTCGCTACGGAAGCTCCTTGTGTCTGCTCTTAACTGTACTTTCCATGTAGCTTCTCATTGTCGCCCCCCCCCCCCTCCCACTAGGCCTAAGTACTAATTTTTTCGAATAAATCTTCGCACTGTTGACTTCAGCTGGTAGGGTAGTTTCTGAAGGGTGACTTCGTAGGTGCGCTATTACAAACCGATCAACAATGTGTTTAAATATAGGTTGCGTTCAACTTTCGTTAAATTAGATTTTTTGCGAGCATATCGGCATTGAAGACCTTGTATGGCGTAAGATACGCGATCATCGGCACCGAATGCAGTAACTGCAAACTTTTTTCTCATTCGGCTGACCAATAATAAGGTTATCCCGGCCTGGGCTATGAGAGCCATGCTGAGTGGGCGTACGCGTGAGCTGAGAGACTCGGATATTGTTATCGCTTCATCGCACTGAATTATGCCGGAAATCGTGATGATTTAATTGCCCTGAGGCACTTTGTGGAGCGCACATTTTGGTTCCCACTGAATTACTGAACTAAATTTTCTCTTATCAAAACAGCGAGACATGAAGCTATCAGTGCTTAATTATTGTAAAAGGGTTGACGGCACGTTCCTTCCAACCGAATGCGTCTTCTTTTGAAATTTGTGAGCGTTGAAGTCACCTGAGCAAGCACTACAACAGTTGGTGCGCTCTCATTTGAAGTCGTTGCGCAGGTCAGGCATTTCTTTCGCCGAAGGGCCTCGATCGCGCACTCAGCCCTGGCCGCGGTGTCTGGCGGACCGAAGGGATGGGCAGCAAGACAACCGTAACTTCCCGATTCGTGGAAATCGGCGAGCGCGCTGTTTTGCCCGAGCTCAATGGGGCGTCGAGGATGTCCCGACGCGTGAAGGGGAGCTCATCTTCTTCCGATTGCAGCGCAGGCCAAACTAGGGAAGGCCCCGCCGGTGGCGTAAATAGAAGGACATGCCGGAGGTCGGCCGGAAAGGACGACAGTGACAGAGGTCGGCGAGTGACGTGGCGGCGCGTTGTGCTCCACGCCGCCGAGACGGCCGAGGAGGTGCCGAGCCACCACCACGCTCTGTTTCCAACCGGCAGCGCCGCCACCGCGGCCCGGGAGGCAAGCCGAGGAGACCTGCTGACGTTTATAAATACACCCGGCGGGATCTCCATGCAGTGGCCAAATTTAGCGTCGCCGCCGACGGTTCCTCTGCCGGTGTGCCGGCGCGCGCGCTTTCTTGGTGAGCTCACGCCCGATCGCTGCTCACCCGTTCCCCGCCTGAAATTTCAGAGCGGCCCCCGTGGGCTGCTCGCCCTCGCTGGGGGTCTCGCTCGCGCGGCCTCCACCCTCTTTTTACCCTGCGCCGCAATCGCCGTCTGCAGGGTGCGTCCACTGCGGGCAGTGAACGCACCAAAGGCAGTATTCGCTCAGACTGTCTGAAAGAGTTCCGCCAGCCTCACAGGTTTGCCCAAAAGGCAAGAGCGCTGCTTTAGTCGTCTGGCGTTGCATTTGACCAGTGCAAACGGCCGCTATTAAGGAAACGACGTTTCAGGCGATTGCCGTCCTCTAAATGCTTATTATATCACCAGTTCTGTTTTAGTTTTTGTTCCTCAACGACTGAGAAGTAGAAAGGAGTGTGTTCGTTGCTTCAGGCTGCGACAGATCCGACATGGGGACGTCAGCTCATGTTTGAAGCTCGAGCTGCATGTACGTCCTTCACAGACTTCTGTGCCTTGCCAGTCGCTTGTCAACCAATCGTTTGCTAACTAGCCACTCACCCCGAAAGATAGCACAATAATACTGATGCGCTCGAATGTATAGTGTACTATGACCGTGGTTTCGTTGCTTCTAACGAAAGCTATTTATTCCGTCTGGAAGTGTAGCATGTGCAACACTGAAACTAGTGTCCATAGCGGTCATAAGCCTCTGACGTGTCTGTACCTAAGGACATGTTGGCACAGCTTCTACCCTCGTGGTCTTCGTGTGACTTACATTATTTCTTATTTTTGTATAGAATACTTCCAAGTAAAGTATATAGTTCATTCGCGGTTTACGGTAAGAGATGAAAATGATATCAAGTCACTAAAGCTGTGTTCAGTTAGTTTTGTTGATGGTAACTACGATTGCCTCTTAGGTTTCCTTTCTCGGTCTTCATTGCAAGTGCACATAAGAAACGATCTAACTTGCTTCATACAAAACGCCCATGGCCAAATTCATGACTTCACATTGTTCTTATGCCAGTAAATAAGTACACAGAAGGACGCAATGCTCTATTTATCAAATTAAATGAAGCAAAGTTCTTAATACCGTATCACGCGAACTGCATTACTTGTTTTTCTTTTTTTGTACGTAACTTGGTCATCCTTTGCAGCAAGCTCTGGTAACCTTTTCTTTGTCGCATTTCGTAATGAGTTTTGAATAAGGTTTTCCGGCATACTATGTATTTCACAACAACCTTGTAATTCAAACTGAGAATGTAACTGCGCGTGTTTTCTCTTTGTTATAAGATAACAGCTGATTTTGAATGGCAGAGTTTGTTTAGAGGATCTTGTATTTGCGAGTAAATTACTGCCGTTATCGTGCTTTAGCGTCTGAATATGATTCATGCTATTTACATCTGTTGCCACTGTTATGCTGTATCCCTCCAGCTCACAGAGACAATGGGACAACCGTGACGGTCATTCTGCTTTTTTTTTTAGAGAAAGGGGAGATTGAGTAGCTGAGGAAGGGGTGCCGGTAGCGTGGTTGCCTGAGGCTCCTTCTTGCCTTGTCGGCTAATTGCGAGGCCTCTACCGGGCACGCTCGACTAACCTGGTGCGCAAATCGTCTAAGACACGGGCTAATCCTTGCTCTTTGCACTGGAATGAACGGCTGCACACTAATCACGTGCCATGTATCAAACTGTTCGTTGGCCTTTCAGGCATTATCAGCTGCGAATTCTCCAGCACCGTATGCCAGCCCAGCGCTTTAATATTTCTCGATGACATGTGCTGAGAAGGTTGCGTGTTACCGAGCCAATTTCTAGCTTTTTGAGAAACGTCACGCGTCGCGGGCCCTGTGGGATAGAGCATCCGTTACTTCCCATGCACGTCCTTGCCAATAGTTACTCCGACCACATACAATAAATACTTTTCAACCCTTACGCATCGACTGCACGCTCGTGGTTCTCTAGCAGCCAGATGTGCGCGTGCGCTCAGTCTTACAGCCACATCATCTCCAATTCCCAGCTCGGGAACCACTTCCCGCGAAGTAGCAGCAGAGGTGGGCATGGTGGCAGATCGCCGAACGAAAGCTGCAAAGGCATCCACTAGGTTCGTCGTGTTGCTTTTCACAAGGGATAGTTCTTGGGAGAAGTGCCCTCCTGTATAACACTGCGGTAGACTCCGCCGTCAGGCATGTCTATAGTTGTTACGAATGCAGACAACGAACTAATCTTTTCGCTTTGTTAAACGAGCAGTCTTATGCAGCAAGACGTCAGCAGACGGGTGTAACGGTTGTGTTTAATTAGCGTCGACGTAGGTGACCGTAAGAAATATCACGCAGCAATGACTGCTTTCCAAGTGCTTTATATCAGCTAGACACCTCCATGAACGGAGGCGCATTTTGGGGAAGCTTGTTTCGCTAATTGACGGTGCCTGAAAGTACGAGCGCTAACTTGGTTAAGTAATTGGCTTAACGCAATGTTAATCACTCAAACGTTTGTCGCTAAATGCGCCTGAGCTGAACTGGCCAGCATCGAGCGTAGCCAGTACACACAGGCACTTGCTCGAGATGCGGTGTGAGCCAAGTGGTGCCACTTATGCAAGACCCCGCATGTCCCGGGAGCGCTCGGGCTGCAAGAGAAGCCAGCTGCTTTCCCAATGCTCCCTCATAATTTCCAAATAGAGACACGCTGTCATTGGACGCTAGAGGCCACGTGCTTTTTCACACCCACGAATGGGCTGCAGCGTTCTGGAAAAGGCGCCTTGATGGTCGCGGTCTCACGAAAAGACAAAGAGGGAGCACATGGCAGTGGCACTAGCGCCACGTCACAGTGTGGAGGATCAGCCAATCAGCGTTCGCTGGGACTGCTTCATGAATCGCGTAAAACCTAGAAATTCTCCCAGAACAAGCCCTTGCTGGCGGTCTGGCAGCGCTTCTGTTCGCACAAGACTAGTCTGGTCATTTCAGAGAACATCTGTGCGAGTATTTTGGAGTGCATGGTGAAAACACAGCTGTGCCAATTGCCCGCAGAATAATAACAACTGCAGTAATTCTGGCGGGCAACAAACTACAAACGCTCTCGAAGTTTGGTGAGAAGCCTAATAGCTTACAATTTGCTGATTGAGTTTACTTGTCCCCAGCCGCTGGCAAGGGACTCGTTTAGTACAAAATGTCTCGCAAACACATTCTCTTCTTCAGTGCACGGAAAATTTAATCCTCCGTAGAACACTATTGTGGATGTAGAGAGTGGAACTGCATATATGAAAATATTTACCTGGGCGAAGGACACTGCGTCTAGAGCATCTTGAGGGTAGTTTAACTGCCATACTAAACGTTGGTTTCTTAGTACTGTCACTAAAAAAATAAATTGATAGCTTCTTCCTCGGTATGCACGTATATTAAAAACCTATACGACTAAGCAAAGCCATTACCGACTTTCTACTTTGTTACAAGTGCCACCAGCACAAGACGCGAGCCCCGAAATTTGACGCCATGACCAAATCAGGCGACGTAATTTCATAGATGCGCTAACAAGTGCCACGTCTGAATTTTGCAAAACTGAGAGGGGGGAAAACAGCAAGATTGTTTTCTGGAATATTCCGGTGCAGCGTTCGTTGTTTTCCTTTGACTGTTTAGACATCAAGATACATATGTACCCATGCGCACGAGGCCCCTGACTAGTCGACAACAAGGGGGAAAAAAGGTTCTTTTTTTGTCCCTTCGGTTTTGCTTCGCTGCATAGTACAATATTCGCTTCTATTCATTCTGCAACGGCCGTATTGGACGCATTCCACCAGAGCAAGTAGCAGAAGTTGTGCCGTCCACACGCTGTGCTCGAGGTTAGGAATAATTCCCGTGTTTGGATAGAATTACAAAGAACAATAACAGCTATGTGTGCAATCTGTTCCGCCGAAACAAGCCCAGCGTAAAGCAAGCTTTGCAATTGCTTATTTCGCCCCATTGTTGAACGCTGCGCGAGTACACGCCGGGCGACAATGTTTGACCACACCGAGAGCGGGATTATGATGTCCGCGAGTGCCTGCCAACGTTCCGTCCAAGTGCGAACGATGTACGATAGGAGTGGGAAGATAAGTTGCATATATGAACGTACTACTAGGCTTCTTATGAAGATGAGGAGCACACAAAGCCGGCCTCGGTTTGCCCCAGTTTCTCGGTGAAAGGACTCGAAAAAGTCTACTTCTTGCGGCTGATTATTCGTCTTTGCTTGTCGATGCAGTTACGACAACTGGGTGTCCTAGATTAGTGCCTACGTTGTTATGGATATTGCTTTTTGTTTACTAGTTTTTCTGCTCTTAGATAGATCTTGTATTAACAAGTACGTACGTTTGCATCGTGCACATTTTTGGAGGCTTAAAATTATGTACTTTCAAACCTCACCATACCAGTCGCAATTTTTGGCAGAACCTACCCGGGAGGAATATCGTGACTCAAGCGCATGCCGCCGAGTGTCATCGTGAACTGTTCTTCAGCAAGTACTTCGACGCGTTAGTCACATGCGGTACGTTCACCGCGTACATTTCGTGAACTTTCGTTGGGAAAGCAGAATCGCACTCCGAGCGCCTGTTTTAGTAGATACAAAACGAACCTTTCACCCAGAAGTTTAGCGTTAGTTACCCCTACCCATGCGCTGTGCTGATTTTAAGAAGATAGCGTTGATATGTATGCGTTAAGTGTTAACTGTCCCCTCCTTAAGCGTAACGCTGCGCTGCTTCACCAAGGCGCCACCTCAGCCTTTGCCGCCGTTTCGTTCAGGAGGCTCGGCTTTGTCAGGAAGACAAGCCTCCAAGCTGAAACGCTGGCGGAGGATAAGGCGAGACCGAGGTTCCCTCGTCCCAAGCTACAAACGGCGTCGGCGAAAACTGCCGCCGGCGACCGGTGTCCAGCCGTCGCTACAGACCGCGGCCCCCGCGAGGGAGGAGCGGCGGTTCGTCGCGCAGCTGGGCAGCGGCAGGCGCTCTGTGAATGCCTACCTCAAGCCTGGTGAGCGCGCCGAGGTCGGTGCCATATTCGATGGAGATATCTCCAGCACCTCCGGAGCTCTTGTACATGTACTTGCTGCTCCTGGAAGACGACATGGTCGCTCTTGTTCAGCGGAGCCGAGTTCGTCGAAATGGAGTCGAAGTGTGGGCAAGGCTGGGGTCCGCGCACCGGGGAACCAGAACTCACACACCACACCAGTGAGCGGTAAGAGCCCTCGACGTCGAAGTGAGCAGGGCCCGGGATCGCCACTTGAAGGTCCTTCCAGAGGGCTGACTCGGCCGCGTGAGGGCGTGCTGGTCGGCTGCAGCCAACAAGGTGCTCCTGCTGGGCTTTGGGCCGTTGCTTTTTTGCTGCGCGCCCGCCCGGCTGCAAGAGGGCGGCTCTGGGCGGCCCGTTTTGGGACTCCGCGCTCTGAGCTCGGATTTCCCGGACCGGAGCCCTTTTTGGGAAGCGCGCCGTTGGCCCAGTGCGCGAGCCGCGGGCATGCCTCCGAGGAGTCGGCGCTCGGCCGCCGGCGCGCGCGCCGCACAGCCGCTCGCGCATGGCCATATACGCGAAAAGAGAAAGCGTTTACCAGAGCGGGCAATCGCTGCCACGTTCAAACGTCATCGCGTGGCTGCGAATAAGAAAGCCGTGCACTCGGCCGCGATGAGGTCATGCATCCGAAACGAGCAAGATGCGGAAATACCGAGCGAGGATTTGCGGCTCACACTGCAGGACGAAAGGGCATGCTTGACGAGCATGATGAATGCAGCAGGAGAGGCTTATTGTGTTGCAGATATTTTGAAGTGTTTATTTTCTTGGAAATAGAGACCATCTTGAACAATTTCAGTTGTATGCAGCGTTGCTGGGATGAAACTGGGGAGTGGGGCAGAGCTGTTGAGCGAGGCGAAATCTGCTTCAGAATATTGTTAATAGTGCAGTTTGTTTTTTCTTTATTGTTCTTGCTTTGTCTTTTTTTTTTCATTTCTGGGCGTTCACGTACTTCGCGCTAAAGGTCTCTGGCCGCGCTGAGGAGGCTGACGTAGTCAGCGCAAACGTGCCCAAACGGTGCTGCGCGTCAATGACGCCAGTGGCAGCGTACCCCAGCCTCGTCAGTGGACGGGGTGGTCCCTCAAGCGCGCGTCCCCTGCTGTCTAGGGCACCGATTGTTCCCAAAGAGAGCGACTGGTTCTGCTCGTGCAGACAGCCGCGTGCCCTCGCAGCCGAAGCAGCCCGGCTGGGCGTAAATGACACCTCCCGCTGTCCAGGCACCGCACACGTAATGGCACACCTGGCTTCGTCAAGACGGATTTGGGAGACCGCCATTTTGGAATCACCTTTCCCAGCAGCGTCTCGGAATGTGACCGGCAAAACTCGAGACTCTCCGCTCAAAAACGTCGACTTGCCAGGGTTCGTCCCTTCTCCCCCCTCGTCGGCCACGCGCGCTCTTTTCTCCCTCTCCATCCTAACATCCTTTCCTCCACTTTCTGCGGGTGCTTCAACCGCTCTGATTTGTGAATCCTTTAAAAATAGCCCCCAGCGTTTCTTTTTTGTTCTTGGCCTGCGACTCCTTCACGCGTATTTTTACTTTCCCTTCTTGTTTCCGCTGCGGCTCGCTTGTGGCAACTTGTCTTTCAGTCTCCAGCTCCTGTCTCCACATTTTTTTCTATCTTTCTACGAGCAAGAAAGAGAAAAAAATTAACACCTAAGTTGAGGTTTTATTTTTTGCTTCTTTCTCTCTGCTGCTTTCTGAGTCGGGCCCATCGTGAAAGTGGAGGCAAGCGTTGGTGTCACCGCCGTGGAGTCATCCTCACTTATGACTGGTGTTTTCACTTTTGTCTTACTGTCGCGCTCAAATTGGAATGCCCAAGATGTGTTTGCTATTTTTCTTCCAAATCTGCGTCCCTGGGTCTAGTGCCTAGTGCAGCTGCAATGCTAGTATCCAAAATGTGCCTGGAAGAGCACGAACGAAGGGATATTCGCTGATAATAATTATTTAATTCTAACCTGATTTGTACGCACTTGTCGTCTTGACTATGTTCGCAGCTGGCTTTTGTTAGTTTTCGCCTTCGTGGCTACGCCTTGGAAGCTAGGAGGCCTTCCGCCTCACAGAACCTCCCGTAGCGGTTCCTCATTATGCGTGCAGCCAGGACGTCGAGACGTCGAGCTACCAGCAGCGGCTTTCCTGCCGGGGTCCACTGCAGCACATGCAAGGTGGCTCAGTCTGGCCTCGAGTGCTGAAGACAGCGCGACTCAAGGCAGCATTCTTGCCATCAGTAGCAGCACGTCGTCACTGTCGCCACGATTCCCCGCTGCCTGAGAAGCCTCTTCAGGACCAGCAAAGAACTCATCTCCGATGGTGGCAGCATGCACTCCGTGAGACAACGCGTAAGTCTCCTTTTGTTGCTTCTTTATTGGTTGACTCAGGCGTACGGTGATCAAACGTGACGACAAGCCGTTTGATTGCCGAGCGCCTCCCCAGTCAACAACGATGTGTTTGTTCTTGTCGCGGTTACTTAATGACAGCCAGGCTTGGAACATCGTAAGGGACATGGGATGAATAGTACGGTTAGCAAGCTAAACTCGCGAACTTAAAATTGTTAGAGCAACGTGTCCGCAGAATTTTATTTGTTTCTCAAACGCACTTAGTGTTCGTACCGAATCGATCTCGAAGCCGTTTACTATACTGCTGTTATCACACCTCATCTTTCTGTGTGGGTGATTCTTGTTAAATTCTAACATGTTGGTGGTTGTCGAATCGGTTCGTCGGTCCTTTTAGGTCTGAGTGCAACACAATGGCGAGTGAAGCGCGGCGTTGTTGCGATATCCTAACTTCGGCCATGGTACTTTAACGGGCCATGCATTTCCAGTCACTAGGGCTTTGCGGTTTAGTCTCTATCGAAACTTGGCCACGGCGAAATGAAAATTGGATAGGCGTAGCGCAACAATACTTTCCGTCCATTTTATTCCGTTCTATCACACGCTACTCCGAAGCTCTGGCTGCACAAATAGTGATTGTTCCGACGGTTAAGCCACTAACGCTGAGAAAAACGAATATAATTTGAATAGAAACACCGCATGATGTCTACCTTGTTTTGTCGGGCTCTGAGCGCGAACCCTTCACCGCTCTGAAACCAGAGAAAAATGCTGTAGCAATTTCTGAGCCAGCCTGACCCTTACGTAAAGTTAGGGTTAAATCTTGATTGGCTGCAGTTCTTAAGCTGCTGATTGAACAGTTATGCTGATATTTGTTTGAGATCAGCGCATGCAAGAGTTGCACAAGGTGTGGCCAAGAGCCGCTGTACAGTTTGCGACAGGCTCGGGACAAATAAAAAAGAATTACCGTCAGCGATTTGGCTTCAGTTCATTTTTAATGCTGGTTTGCCACATTGCATACCATTGCATACCATTCAGTGTGCAAAATCTCCAAACCAATACTAGAACATTTTGAGTTTAGCCCGTTGTTTTACAAGAGTGAATACGCAGTAATACGCTCTTGCGCGAAATGGTTGCGGACAAGTGGCCCAGTTGTTGTGGCAAAATTTATCCGCCGCCAGTGGTCTTGAGGGAATTCTGTCTTCTAATTCTTAGCAGTTATGAGAGTCTATATTGTGCCTTTTGTATTTGGTTCTCTGCATCCTAGCTGCGTTACTTCGTTAGGTGACGTTATTTTCTAAGGTATGCGGGAGGTGCATCGCACCTCACGAATACTTACTGCTAGGCTCGCTGTATCTATAGATCGCCGCCACAGAAAATATGACGCTGCAGGCGATGCAATTATTTGTTCGTGCGCAGTAAGTGAGAGCACTAAACGCCTTCGGCCTTCACGACCCCCAGCACGTCCATGAGTGAAAGTGCTCAACCAGTACGGAACAGCAGTGCTAAAAAATCGAGCAACGTAATAGAGGAGGGCAATTTTGTACACTCGGCTTTCGCGACTGTCCGATCTACCAGGGCACTGCCTTGCTAGGCTGGTTGGGGCTCTTGCAGAGCGTGTCCAGCCACTCGATGAAATAGAAATTCCGAAAAAAAGCAGTGGGAGCTCATTGCTTAACAGATTTGTCATCTTTAGCGAAGAGCTAGAGCACTGCATTGCAGCCAACTTGTGGTGCTTGTACTTCCACGGGCTTCCTCTCTTCTAAAAAATGACATAACTGACCACCGAAGACGACGCAACGACGAGCCGGGAAAGATGGCTTGGAACAAATGTGAACTGGACACCGTCCATGGTTCCAACACGGCAGGCCACCGGGAGTCATTTCTCTTTTCTTTTCGCAGCTTCACCCTGATCTTCTAAACCTCCACATGCTCCTCCCACCTCTCGCACGACCGAGTTTCTTGTTTCTTCAACCGCGTTCCCTTCGTTGTTCGTCTAAGCCGCGAGTTGTCCCAGCGGAGTGAAGCCTGGAAACGCGAGAGGTTAATTATGTCCTGGGCTTTACTTGGTTCCCGAGGCCTCGTGCTGACGTTGAGTAGCTGCAGCGCGAGCCATTAGAGAGCCCCGCGCAGCTTCCGACGCGAAGCTCGCCTCCTCTTGACATAACGCGAGTCGCGAAGGGGCCTTCCTCGCGATGTCGCTGCCTTTCCCATATTAATTCAGAGAAAGCGTCGTTTGTCACGAATGTCTCTGCGCTCGTAGCCTCGTTTCTTGTAGTTGTTGCGCTTCTCCGCGCCCGAGTCCGTTCGGCACTCGCTCTCGCTTGCCCGCCCTGTCCGTAAGGGCTTTGCAGTGCGCCGCCGCCGGTGACGCTCCCAGCGCTTGTCAACGGCCGCGCGATCTTCCTCGTCTGCATTATTTTTTCCCCACCCGCGGCCCACGTATAGTCCTGCCGCCGTCGCCTTAGGCGTGGCACTGTTCCAGGAGCCCGCGGTACTACTCCCGGCGGCTGCCTGATTCTGGCCGAGATGAGTCAGCGACAAGAAGTGGATGCTCCCTCTTCTGATTCACTAGCACGCGACAGCCTGTCGAAACAACAGCCGCTCCAGTATTAGTCACCACGAGTAGCGACGTGAGACCAAGTAAATAAAATAGAACTGCGTAGAACTGATCCGGAAGCAAGTCAAAGGGATTTCGGCTCACCACTTCAGATTTTCCTCGACACCTTTTGCGGGCGCGGGCGTGTAAGGGAATGCTGCTTCTATCTTGTTCAACAACGACCTGGTCACTGTGGGAGGCTAAGCGGAAACATCGTTTCGGGACTGATGACAGCAGAGAGTTTCGTGTCACTTAAAGACGCCGCGTGCAAGAAAAGACAGGCAGTCATCAGTATATCGTGAAGAACTCACGAAAACTGCCGGTTCTGTTCGATTTTTTTTTCGGTGAGGTGCTCAATTATGATTTAAGTGAAAGCTAAAATAAAGAGTTAAAAAGTGCTCTGCACCCCCCAAGGCGTTCCAAGCCGTGTCTGGCTGGGCCTGAGTAATTCTAGAGAGTTCTCCCAGTTGCTATGAAGCCAGACTTCTCGTCTCAGCTCACTGAGTGCCGTAGCAACACTATAGACTGTAGGGCACACTGTTTTGAAGAACTCCGAATTAATTTCGACCACTTGGAACTTCCAGACGTGCACCAAAATCGCAGTACACGCGCGGTTTTGCGTTTCGCCACCTTTGAATTCCGCCCCAGCGGCCGGGAACGAGCTCGCTAACTCGTGTCCAGCAGCCTAACATCTAATAGATGCAAAATATCAGACCGGGTACGTTAACCTTTCGTTACGTTTTCTTTTGTGTGTGTACAATATTTTACAATTTTTGTGCAATGTTTAGGAAAAAATATGATTAGATCAAAATGACTCAGGCTGCTTGATTCTGTCATTACGTCTCTATGTGCTGGCTACCGTTTTGGAGAACATATACAAGACGCGAACTTTTGAAAGGCAATTCAGACAATTGTTTTTATGACAGACGGCGTTTCTAGTGTCTTGCTGGGGAATACTGATCACTGTAAGCGCTTTTCGATGCAAGAGCGAAGCACAATGCGCGATAGCCGCTTGCTGCATCTCGCTGTTACTGAACTGTTACAACTTCAGACCACTAGCAGGAAATCTCCTTTTCTTGGTCGTAATGCTGGCTATTCCTACGAGTACATTATAAGGAACTCCTACGTGGCCAATTGAATTATACGCGAATACTGTATTCCCAGCAAACTGCACAGAAATACTGGCAATCTGTAGAAACTGCTTTCGAAGATCTCGTCTATATATACGCTGAGGTTTCTGAACGTTCTTGGCTGATAATTGCAACTGTGGTGTCACTGCGTGCGACGATCGTAGCCGATTTGATTTTTTGGTGGCCACCTACAGTCCAACATCACTTGATGCTTTAACCTTGTTTCCATTGTTTTTCCTTTGGTCGGAAAATTATCCGGTACGCAAAACGTAGAAATAATGACATCGATAAGAATTAGGCATTGTAGATCGCAGGATTGCTGTAGGAATTGTCACGATTAGAAGGCGAAAAAGTAGTGATTGCATTTGTAATTAATTTCCAAGAAGTCCGTTATCTGCATCGAATGAAGTGCGGCGTCGTCGACCGCTTTCTAGAATTAGACGTCATACTGAAGCCTAAACATGTTCTGCCAAAATAAGGTTTCTCTCATTGACACAAAATAAAGATGGGACAGAGCCAGTGTCCTTTTCCGAAGTGACACGGGTACACCTTCAACATGTGCACACGAAGCAAGAGCATCTGCACGTGCACGGGGTGCCGATGCAGTGCCGGCTGCAGTAATGGTAATGGGGGCACGATTTTCTAGGGTTTTGCAAGGCGGACTAAGGGACTTTTTCATATCTGGTTCTACTTTTATCTGTCAAGCATCGCGATATTTCGGCTTAGTTTTTGGATCACATAAAAAAAGTGACTCTCCTTGTGGGAAACCAACTGTATTGTTATTTGACAGTCTGCTGAGAGAGTGTGGAGGAGGTTGCTTTTATCACAGTCGAGCGTGCAGTCCATGCACACTCCTATGTGGCGCTCCCCCCACCCCCCGAGGGGCATCATCTCGTAAGTGCTGAAGCATGAACATTGCGTCCAAATGTGGCTACTTAGCTGCGATTCATCGATGACGAATTAATTTTGTATTCCCATTCCTGCCAGAGACTGAGCACCTCCAGACTTTTTTTACAGGAGGAAGCTGCCGGCGGACTCACAGGTGGTTTCTGTAAAATGGGGAAACGTTATAGATGGTCTCGTGCTGGGACGCGCCCGAGCTGTTCAGCTCTTCGCAAACAGTAGCGCCAGGATCTTGTAATCTTTTCCTGCTGGCAATAAAACTTAGTGCTTTGTGCGCCGCCTACAGAGAGCGCGCCGCGGCGCACGTTGATTACAGGGCACAGCCTTCTAGTTGAAAGGACCTGCACTATTCAATGCAGACTAGGTGTCAAAAGTCACCAGCTTCTTAGTCTACATAAAACCCACAAAAACAATGCTAGAGAAAGGAGCTAGTGCCTGTATTCTATTCTGCTGTTAACTTAATCGGATGGGGCTCCTTCATTTCATTTCATTTCTTTCATTGCTGCTCTGCAATCGAAGCTGGCGCCTCTTATAGTGGCTGGCCCTGTCTCTATTAAGCTTTACAACCTTATTTTCGCCATATTTCTCGCTGGTCTGCTTTTTTCACGTTGCGCTACCTACCGCTTCCTGGGTGTTGCCTTATTGTTCACTGAGCTGCTGCGCGCTCTTCCCGCAGGCACGGTGGATTGGAAGCGCCGGGTATAAAAGCAGTCCAGACATAATTATGGCGGCAGTCAGGTTCGAAAGGCCTGTATAAAACTCCCGAGGAAGTTTCGTGAGCAGTAAAGCTATTAATAGAAACTGTTATCACGAACAAACTGAAAATCGCATTCAAATTTGGGTGCTTTTGAGAGACTCGTTGGGCACTTGGATTTAGTCATGCCATGCTGTCATCGGCACGTTGCTCCTCAGGAGCACTCGAAAGCAGCCGAGCGGCCAGTGCGTCCTGCCTTTCTGTTGACTTCAATTGCCGCGGGGACAATATTTATATCGGGATATTCGTAGCGAGGCCACCCATTGTTACCATGGCGGTCTGGAATCAACACCAGATATATCGTGCGCAGGGGGCTCGCCTTGGCTCCGATAATGTGGAAGGAAATAGGCGGATCAACGCCCTTAGTTTCAAAGCTGAGAGGTAAGCCATAACGAGGAATGGAATATGTTGCCCCCGTGCTGTTCACTGAGGCCGGCTTTACTTGGGTACATTTGATTACAACTCTAGGAGAGAAATTCTAACTGGCTCCGGTACCTAGTGGGTAATTATTGGAATCAACGCATTACAAATTGAAAACGGGGGTTTCTGGGGCGGCGACAGTGTTTTGAAAACAAAAAAAGAAACAAATTTTCCCCTGCAGTGAACTGTTGCAGAGAATAGCAGGTTCTGCGAAAACCTCCAGTAAAGGGAGTTTGAATTCCCCCCTAAGTAAGGAAATAAAGTGTATGAAAGGGTAGCGGATGCCGCTGTCCTGTCCGTTTGCTTATTGACTTGTTTAGACGCTTGACAGTGCTTACTGTGTCATTCCGGACCACAATGAACGATAGTAACATCTCTCGGCAGAAGACGTCTCAGCTTGCATTGGGTGTAATCAAGGGTTTTACTCAGCCACCTTACGATGAGGCGCCATCGCTGCACGCAGAGCGAATGCCAAATCTTTTAGTGTGTACTGGTGTACATTAGACAAGTGAGGCTCCGTGCGAGCCACGAGCGAATTATCGATAATCTTGAGATTCTAGGTTGTTTTTGATATAGTCTACGGCGTACAATGATCCGCCAAAAGACGTCCCTTAGTATCTAGAAGAGGGTTGTAGCGCCGAAAAAGACAACACACAGCAAGCGAGACGGGTTGCGCCTGTCTCGTCTCGCTTGCTGTGTGTTGTCTTTTTCGGCGCTACAACCCTCTTCTAGAAACATGCACCAACTAGCCCCCCAACAAGTATTACTCGGTCCCTTAGTATCTTTTTTTTTCACGAAAAAGAGTCCAAAGTCCATATATTCCCAACAGAAAACTGGGACTCGCCTGCGGTGCAGAGAACTGTACCGTTTATTTCATTTCAAATCAGCGAACGACAGCGGATGTTTTGCGATGTCCTGCCGATAGAGTGCCCGCATTTCGACGCAGTCGGCTAGCACAGCTCGAGCCTCTTGCAGACTAGGACCTCGTAGTCTTTGAAGTTGAGCTCCTGGCCATCGTGCGCTACGTAGAGGGTCCTGTGGCTGGGCTGCACCTTTCCGACGAGCACGCCGTCATTGGTATGGACGCGGCCGACGAAGAGGGGCTCGTTGTCGGCTGCGCGACCGCCATGCACGGCTCCGGACGGCAGCTCACCATCGGAGGCAGGCACCCAGCCCATTTTGTCGGGGGTCTCGGTCGCCAGGCACTGCGCGAACGATTTTAGCGTACGCATGTTAGCTGCACCATCACCGTGGACGGGTCTTAAATGCGTGGATGTCTGGGAGGGCTAGCGATGGCTTTTCTTGAACTTTAATTCTGCGATTCAGGCAACACACCACTGGTAGGAGTGAACTTGTACTGAAACAACGTCAGTATTTTATGGACACCAGGTTGCCCGCACAATCGCGTGTGCCAGCTTAACTTCTGATTAAAACATAGCGCGGGATATAGGTTCTGCGCATGCGTGTTGCGTTCACTCATATATGCCTTCAAGTCTTACACAAATAAAAGCGATGTCTAAAAAGTTGAACAAATAGACCTGCCCTTCCCAATTTATCCTGTCTTGCGGGAACTCCCTTTGCTTGATTATTTTCCTCCTCCCACTCTGGGCACTGAAAAAGTGCAAATCATAAACGCCCGAATTAGCTTTTTACGCTGTTTTAGTCATGTCGAAGAGAGGATCAGCTATGTACCGAGGCAATTCGGTAGTTGACGAGTGAAGAGCCACGTTTTAAACCCCGTTCTCACGCCTCGGATTTTCTTTTCGGGCAATAAATAGCGAAGGCGCACCTGGTACTCGGCGTGCGCGTGCGCACCGCCACTCCAGCTGACGTAGCAGCAGGAGTTGGCAGGCTGCGCCCAGCCGATGAGCGTCTCGCCCTCGTGCACAGCGCGTGCGACGTACACGTCCTGTCCGTTCAGAGTGCCCGCGCTGAGAGCGTGGTACGGCAGCCGGTTCTCGAAGCACTTCACCCATTCGCAGCAGCACTGGTACTTGGTCACTGCGTCATGAAGTAGGCAAGTCAGATTCCCGTCACGCATGTACCAGCAGGACACACGGGAGGATACGACACAGAAGCCGCAGCAATCACTGACCAGAAGGGCCTCTGCTCGTAGCTTGCCTACCTTGATCATTTTTCATAGCCCGTGGTATACTTTCCTTTTCCTGCTTTCTTTTTGCACATTCCGTGGGTGAGATCTGAGCGGCTTTCATTTCAGACTGCCTTCACATTGAAAAATACCGCACGCAGTCACTTCACGATTGAGTTATTTCACATCGCCAAATGTCACCCCGAATTAACTAATATCAAATGACCTCACCAACTTGAGCTCATTTTTCTTTTTACAATGAAGTAATTAAATTACGATGAAAGCACGCAGCCGAGTATTTACCAAGGCACGCATTGAAGCTGCAGTGAAGCCTGTAGCTTGTTTTTAAGCCGTTAACATTCGTCACGGATTTCTCTCCTGCAGTATCAAAACTAAACGTCATTCGCAGTCCCTTGGACTGAGTTCTCAAAAAGCATTGAAGCATTCCCGGCAAAGTTACATATTCATAAAAATGGCTCTGGTATAACCACAACGACGAATTTGCAATTCAAAGAAAAACTACCTTTAAAGGTAAAACCATGCTGCGGTCTCGCAGCACTTTGGGGAAATATAAAAACGCCTCTAAGACGTATCGTTGAGTTGAGTTCGCTGACCTAACACCCTAACACAACAATCAGAGACGCAAACGTTATGCCATTTCTATGAGTGGCATGTTCAATATGCATCTTCAGTGGGTTCAGTGCATAATGAATATACCACAAGCATTGGTGTTAAGATATCGTTGTCATGTTGCCGAAGTGTTCTGCGGACCGTGAAAAAAAGCTCCAGAAGTGTCTTCCCTCGAGGAGTGGAGCACCTTTCGAAATAAAAAACCGACAATAAAAATACGCACGTTACTTTTAGCAGCGAAACATGTCATGTGTTGAAACCTCGTTTTTTTTTCAGTATTTTCAAGCCCCGTTGAAGAACATATTTTCCATGCTATCCCTAAGTTAATGGGTTTCAGAGCTTTGGCTTGCGCACAAGTAACATTTTTTTCCGTCATCCGTACGTGAGCTTAAGCATGCTGACAACACCGTTCTGTACTTCCTCCAACGACAGCTGCTAAATGTTCTCGTGTCTTACGCAATGTCGGCACTTGACACCGTTTGAATTTCCTATGCATGCGCGTCAGTTACATCTACGAGCTTAGACAGCATAGGCTGCTGCTGACCTCTGGCAGCCTCTCGTGGCGGTTGTTGAGAAATCTCGACGAAAGCTTTTATCCATAACGCCGAAAGTGCTGGCTGCAGATTGCATGATGTGTGCTG
This sequence comes from Amblyomma americanum, assembly GCF_052857255.1. Lineage (NCBI taxonomy): Eukaryota > Metazoa > Arthropoda > Arachnida > Ixodida > Ixodidae > Amblyomma > Amblyomma americanum. Next base: position 184,431,130 of record NC_135497.1, read on the forward strand.
CGCCGTACGCGACTGTTCTCGGCAAATGAAACTTGCCTTTCTTCTTTAACTCCCTCCCTTATCCCTTCCCTTACGGCGCGGCTCAGGTGTCCGCCGATATATGAGACAGATACTGCGCAATTTTCTTTCCCCAAAAAAACAATTATCACAGACTACGCAATTCATCGCACGGACATTCCTCTTTCTACGAATCAACTCGAAACAATCAGGACCTGTCGCATTCGTCGGAAGTCTTGCTGAGGCCTCTCAGTCAAGCCCATTTCTCACACTTCATGCCCGCAAACATTTTACATTCCACCTTGCGTCGAAATACATCAAGTGTCATGACTACTAGTAGTTCAGCTTGGGAACACACACATTGAACACAATTTTCGACAAAGACGCGTACCATCTGCAGAAAAGTTTGGCGCTAAACCGCCGATTCAAATTTTATAACCTGTTCACAAATATACACACCAATGAAACACTGCAGGAATTAAGTGCACTTAGACCACTACCGAGTCATTTTCGGTATGGCACAGGTCCTATCAAGGTATCCGCTCGTTAAGCTTCCTTTCGCTGTCAAAGCTGTGGACTGCTTCAAACATACCTGAGTAGTCGGCGTCAGCCATGGTCACTGCGGGCGGTGTCTTCGGCGGGAGAACACAAGAGCTCACTGGCCTCGGGAACGGTGGCTGACGGGCAAAAACCTCAGACCATATATAGGCATGAGGGATCTCGGGCAAGAAGGTCCTTGTTGAAGGTGGGCAAATAAAGGGGAGGAGGCACTTGAGCGAACGTACGCGCCTCTTTGCACTTGAGCAAACATACGTACGTACGTACCCACGGCGCGCATCCTGGAGGAGCGAGTGAGAGAAAGAGAGGGTAGGGGGTGTTATTCAGCCTGGTCGTCCAAGGCAGTGTCCGATAACCCCAGTCGCGGCAAAGTACAAACGTGCCTGATAAGATCCAGCGCAGCGAGGCCTCAAGGAGGCGAGCGGTGATAGAGATGCACAAGCATATATCGCTGCATATGTCGAGATGGCCCGAGTCTTAATGCATAGATTCAACAATATCAGAAAAGCTCCCGCCGAACACTTGGAAAATAACCGTGAAGTCTTGGTTCGAAACCGTCGCTTTGTATTGTCTGAAGCTCTTGAGATCTCAGCTGTGCTTAAAATGATTAGCAGGTCTGCCTTATCCGTTCTGCTTTCCGCAGACAACAAAGAAACCCTTCTCTCCTAGTATGCAACACCCTTATTGTTTAATTTTTGTGACTGCTGGGTCTGCTATGGCAATTTGTGCGCAAAAGATTGATTTGTTTGCGTCTGATTGTTGTTTTTTTTTGTTCGTGCGTTTGTTTATTTGCTTGTTTTTACATATACTACCAGCTTGATTTGAGGCTGTGCGTTTGGCTACGAAATAAATGAAATTAGAGCAAATGCAGACTAAGATTAAACATAATGCGCAGTTATTTAATTCAAAGAAATAACGGTCGGTGCAGGCCATATCAGTTCATGTGATCTGTGAGGCAGAAAGCATGTGAAATCATGGACAATGGCCTTAGTACAGCCGAAGGAACATAAGCTGAAAATTAACTTTCGCAAATGAAGCCGGGACCCGCCGCGGTGGCTCAGTGGTTAGGGCGCTCGACTACTGATCCGGAGTTCCCGGGTTCGAACCCGACCGCGGCGGCTGCGTTTTTATGGAGGAAAAACGCTAAGGCACCCGTGTGCTGTGCGATGTCAGTGCACGTTAAAGATCCCCAGGTGGTCGAAATTATTCCGGAGCCCTCCACTACGGCACCTCTTCCTTCCTTTCTTCTTTCACTCCCTCCTTTATCCCTTCCCTTACGGCGCGGTTCAGGTGTCCAACGATATATGAGACAGATACTGCCCAATTTCCTTTCCCCAAAAACCAATTATTATTAAATGAAGCCGGCTGTTGGAAATAAATGGCTTCTTCCAACCATTCGTTTTGCATTCTCGTTTCTCTAGCGTCACAGATGAAGCAACTTTTCGCCACGGAGAGGACTTCCATCATCCATGCTATTCTCCTAGATAGCGCATAGTTGCGTAGTGCACAGATTACGAGTTACGCGCGCATCTGGGGGAAAAGGGAACGGTACACTTATTTACAGAGCCCAGTTTGGCGCTCCAGAGCCAGCTCTCAATCAATGACGTGCGCACCTGACCTGTGCTCAAAAGCTGCGGCTTTGCCACGAAATAATTTTTGGCCCGACTTGGCGCTGATGTCTCATTTATTTTCATTTATTTTCTCTTAAAAGTATACACGTATACGGGGCTGATTAACGAATATGATCAGATACAGCAGACTGGAAGGCGTCGAGAGCGGTGATGAACCCGACGGAGGTCGGAAGGTGGTTCCAGTATGTGCTAGTCTTTGGAGAAAAAAATTCGGAATAAAGGTTTGTTTTGTAGCTTGGTACTCCAACTTTGAATCTGTGGTCTATGCAGGGTAAGACTTGAGTAGTGGTAATAAGAAGCGATTGCTTTAGGCTTTGGCTAGTGAAGTTAATTTTGTGAAAATTACATAAACGAGAAATACGACGGCGTATGAAAGTTGAGGAGGATTTAATGCTTTCGTCATAAGTTTTAAACTGGCTAAACGATAACAGTTGGAAAGAAGTGATTTAACGTCAGGATCCCAAACATAAGAGGCGCACTCTAGTTTCAGGTGCACAAGAGGCTTATATAAAATTAGTTTTAAGGACACAGGAGCAAGAGAAAAGTTCCAGCGAGAAAGACCAAGCATGCGGATATCATTATTAGCAAAAAATGGCAAAGAATTTTTGGCTAAATTCTACAAACGTGCGAAAGCAGAATTGCATGAACGTCAGCTTGTTTTGTAACTTTACTGTTGGCTTTCTAATATTGCCTATTCGTGCTGTTTTTCATGTCTTAAATAGTAAAGTGTTAACGTAGTTAAACCCAGTAGGGCGAGCGAAAGCAACTGAGGTGGCAACACCGCCTCAAAGGCGACCGCATGAAGAAACACGGCACGAGCAGCGCGCGTCTATCGCCGCCGCGCGGTTGCTCGCGTGATTGCGTCGGGAGTATCGGCCAAACGAAGGTGCTAAGAGTGTAAACGATGTTATGGGATGGCGGTACCGTCGGCAGTAATGGCATAAACCCAAAAACATCGCAACATCTTGCTCGGGGTTGCCCATCGGAATAGTGCTTATGCACTACATGTCCAATGTGCGTTTTCTACAATAGGTTGGCAGTACGCCAAGATATTATAAGATGAGAAAGAACTTAGAGTTATCAAGGAAATAGATGCATGAAGAGGACTGTTTAGGCGTGCTGTCAGCAGCAAGGCCTACGAAGAAGATGCAGGGAAGTCATTAACCGGCTCTTCAATACTCATCAGAGCCCCCCTCAAAGCGGATGTGGTGGCGCTGTTGTTAGCTGCTTTCCTACTAGATTTAATGCAAACTGCGTTGGTGCGGAGAGAACGCCACGCTCTATCACACCACTTGGGGATGTCCGGCTAGCCCAATAAACCCTAAAGTTACAAATCCGTCAGTAGAACAGGGGATGACATTCTGACCAGCTCGGACCCGCAAGACCAGGTCGCGCTGGTTGAGCGATCCGAAGCAACAGCAAGCTTCATTTGGGATCCTGGACAGAGGAACGCCCATAGCTCAAGACCGTTTCCCATAAGCTCTTCCACCTTGGGGTAAAATAGTAATTTATCTCCCTCTCTTGAAGTGGCATTGGAAAATAGTACACACAAAGATTCATGTAGCCCAGACAAAATGCGACTTTTGTGGCTTGTGCAATAGAACTCGCGCGTGTTCAGCGAGCGCGATTTACTTGTCCTCCCTCTGACCCTCTCCGACGTAAACCACTCAAACTCGTTCTTTTTCGAAATTCAGCAGGCCAGCACTTCTACTTGCTGGCCACGCAACACTTGTGAGAACGTCAAGCACGTTCATTGCGTATGCAGTCGTCTTATATGTCCTCGGTATTCAGCCCGAGCATCGTTCATCTGTGCCACAAAATTCATTTAGAACAGAGGCATCTATAGGAAGCACTGGCAACGGCGGGAAACGTGAGGCAACCGAGGAGTTCTGTTTTTACTTCTCCTTGAAACGGCAGTCCTTAACAAAAGCACTGGGTCAAAGAACGATACTTGTACTCCAGACTGTTTCGACAGGGTCAAGAATTAACGGAGCGATGACGGCCTTTTATATGCTTTCACAATTAAAGATAGCATACTGAAATTTTCAATTCTCATTTTCAATTTTTTTTAGTGATAACCGTGCACATATACAGTTGCGCCAAATTTGGCGTGTAACGTACTGGCGGCAGCCTTGTTGTGGTTAACGCTTTACTACAATCTAATGCGCAGTGATACGGAGCACCAAACAGGCGGCAACTCTACCGGGAAACTTCGACTGGAAACTACATGAGCAACTTTTCGGGGAACGGTCGGGTTCGCACTTTTGTCTCGTTGCGACCGTCTGAGGCACGCACGGAGGTCAGTTTTACCTTTCCAGCTGTCGGGACGATAGCTCGTTGAAGCATAAAACCGCAAACTCCATTTGTGGAAAATGTCTGCCTAGCAGGAAGCGGTGGAAAATGGATCTCTTTCGCATTTTTACGATGTGCGCGAGAAAGGACAGTTTCGAGAAGGCCTGAGAGTGTGAGAGCTCCGCACATCTAGAACGCGAGCAGAGTTTGTCGCTACTCTTCAAACTTTCCACGTCGTGGCCTGAATTAACGTAAAGTGTAGACAGTGAAGCAACGATCCGCCCGCTCGCGAGGAGATGAAATGGCCCAGATGAAGAAAAGTTGAGCCTTGTGTCACTCGTACGTCGGCAGCGTTCGGCCAAGTATTTTGCCGCAAGGGGAGCCTCTGCGCATTGCCACAGAAAGACGGATGAGGCGCCTGAAGTTGCCTTCTGAGGATGCCGCGAGAAATGTAACAGGAACGTTACCGGAGAAATTCCGCGAACGTTATAAACTTTAACTATGCTGACCAAAATACCACACGCTTACTGTCATGAGACGCTAAGTTACCGCTTTATAGAGGCTAAGTTCAGTTTGTTTCACTTTACATTTCTTTTTAACCGATGTTTGTTAAAGCCTGCCAAGCCTAAGCTTTGTAAAGCTGCTTTGCGAAAAATGAAGGCACCATTCAATCAACTGCTTTGTGAAAAATAAGAATGAGCCAAAGCGCGAGCAAACAATCTTTATATCACGCATTTGCCTCCCGAAACAGTTTTTTTAGCTCATTATTACATTCCAGAGTGGGTAATAAGGGGTAGCAAAATAGGGCGTTATAAATTCATTGCGACCAACTGGTATCGGTGACATTGCACTGTTATATGCGAATCACTACTCCTAAAAATCACCGAAACCTTGCCAAATGAGCGTATTATAGCCTCACGTTTCAATCAAAATATAGCCGTGGCCATCACGGCAAGGTGCGGAACTTGCGGCCTTGTGCTCAGGAACAGAACGTTGTGCCCACTCAACCACTGTGATCGGTTAACACGCGAAGGAAAACAAAGGTCTGAATGATGTAAAGCTTGGCGAGTTGATAAGTGGCAGCCCAGTTAATGGGAGCAGCGCAACATATATAGACAAAGCAAAAAGACCACGATCTATCTCACTAAGGAGCGCCTCATTCCCATTTCGCTTAGCGCTGTAGTAAGTACGAGTTCACCCCGCGGTTTCAGGACACGTGTGTGGTTTGCAGGCACCAAGGGCGCGATTGAAAGACAATTGCGTTAGCCGGCCATCTGTCGCTCTGCGTGAGAAGGAGTTTGCCTATCTATACCAGCATGCTACCTGATGCTTTATATCATTTCTTTATAATCTTTTTTTCGTGGCGCCTGGTGTGCACAGTTATCAATTGTTTGTCTGTTTTTTTCAATTTCGGTTTCTTAACCATTCAGTTGCCTGTCAGCGCCTGTGGTGCGTTTTTTTTTCTCTCTCTGCCTTTTCTACCACATACTGTTCTCATTAACTGTACTGACAATCATGAACGCCGCAGGCGCGTTACGGCTAGTAATAACTAACCTGTATAGAGTCAGAAAACCGCGTGACAGTAAACAGTAAGTTGCATGACCATTTGGTGCCAAAAAGATGCAAGTTACGGCAAAATGAGAACAGTTCGACTACAAAGGCAAGCTCTGGTACGGTGTAGCCCTTCCGCTTTGCTTCGCGCATATTTTATTTCGCGCTACAAACGACTAAATAATATAAGCAGTTCTTCCTGCGGTGTTTGTGAAAAATGCCATGTTTTTGAAAAATGCCATGCTCTTCGCTTCTAACTTGCGGCGGGCTAGATGACATTGTGGATTTTTCTTGTATTTGTTACCGTTCTTCAATGACCCAATTTTGGGAAATACGAGCGCATTGTTTTCGAAGGAGGAAACAAGAAAGTAGGCGTAGCGTGTTTTCCCCCTTCGCCAGAAAATAATGCAGTCATTACCCAAAGCGAGCCACATGGAGATCATGTACCGCACTATAAACTAAGAATGTATTATCGGCCACTACAGTTTGCGGCATACGCTCATTGGGAAAAAAAAAATTGTTTTCCTGCCTCGCGGCCCAGCCGCCTGGTAATGTTACCGGCTGATGAGGCATGCTCGTTCCCAATCGCCTTCAAATATTTCAGGCGATTAGCTTACGTGACTGCTTCGATATAAACTCATTCACGCACACCCGCACCCTGCAAACTTTTATAGCATCTAGTCCCGTATTTACTCGCATAATGGACCCACTTTAAATCTCAAAAACATTTGAGGACGCCTTCGTTATGTGGAGCAAAATGTTAAAAAAAATTGAAATCGTAAGAACAGGACAAAAATAGACTGGTTGAATAAATAGTTAATATGGTACGACTCACCTTCGAAATAATAAAAAACGCACTCTTTAGCATGATTTCCGTGTCCGAGAGCTTAAGTCCGCACGTATATAACTAGCGTAGCGGCCCTTAATGCTGTCTAAACAGCAAACGAATTGAATTCACTATAGCACAACTCGCAGCATTAAACGCAAAGCCCAACCGCAACAAGTGCTGCAATACTTGATGTGCCAGATCGAACCGAGAAACCCTTTGAGACAAGACGTGGTTTCTATTCGTTTCTTGTTCCTGGGTTCCTGTTCCGTTTCTGGGTTCCTTGCGGAATACTCTCATTGGCTCTTCGTCCAGTAAGATGATATATTGCAGTCTTGACGTTCACATATAGCATTTTTAGTATTGCGCAGTTCTTCCGGCGTTCCAAAAAGGACTCCTGCTAGCATTCACTAACATCAGCAGCAGACTGCGCGAAAAGAACGGGGTGCGATTATTACGCGAAAGGAAAAAGATTGCCCTTTCTGAAGGGGGTGCGTTAATTATGCGAGCGCGTTCATCACGTCAGTAAATGCACCCATGCTAGACGAACGCATTCAGAAGCCTTTTGAATCGAATGGTATTCGGAACCGACTGACTGAACTTTCCTCTGTGTCCAAGGAACGCCGCTGTATTTTGCAAGCTCGTATTCTGCAAACAACTGCTGCAAATCAAGCTGAGGCGGGCTACAAGCGCATACGCAAGCCTTCTGATAGCTGGGTACAGCTGCACTTGGATTCACCGCCCCCAAGCCCGACGCCTTCTGACTGAACTTTCCTCTGTGTCCAAGGAACGCCGCTGTATTTTTCAAGCTCGTCTTCTTGAAACAACTGCTGCAAATCAAGCTGAGGCGGGCTACAAGCGCATACGCAAGCCTTCTGATAGCTGGGTACAGCTGCACTTGGATTCACCGCCCCCAAGCCCGACGCCTTCTGACTGAACTTTCCTCTGCTGGTGTGCCGAGTGTCTCGCATCATTTTGGCAGCAGCGGCAGCGACGGAAGGACGTGTACTAATCTGCTGAATTTCTGCAACTTTGCAGGTTGGTCAAAACTTTCTTGCTTTTATTAGCCTTGACCGCGCAGCTGTCGCTGCCTCGCTGCTGCCACTGCTTTCTGTAGTGTTGTGAAGTTCTTGATCCGTTTCATGTAAACATGCCCCCAAATAATGAAAAAGAATGTTTGGCTTGCCATGGCGCTCTGCCTAGCACTGGTTTCTTGAGTTGTACCGAATGTGAGAACGACTATCATGTAGGGAAATGCTCCGGTGTAACTGCAGCTTTCTTCAAAACGAAGGAAGAATCGCTTCAGACAACATGGAAATGTCCAACATGCTCAACCGCAAGGCTGAGAGGAGCTAACGGCAGAAAATTGAGTACCGACTCTGACATTCTAGTAGCTCTCGCCAGCATCAGTTCAAAGCTCGAGGCCATAGGCCCACTGTCTGAAAAGGTTGATGGAATTGAATCCTCTATTAATATGATGTCTTCAAAGTATGATGAAGTCCTTGAGGCACTGAAACGGCAAGTTGAGGATATAAAGAAATTGAATAAGCGGGTTGACATGCTCGAGGAAAAAGACCACAGTGAAGAGGTGGCAAAGCTCCGCGAGGATTTAAATGAGCTAGAGTGGAGAAATAGGCGCCTGAACCTCGAAATTCATGGTCTTCCCGAGAAAGATGATGAAAACCTGCTCAATACTGTCAATGAAATTGCCCAGCAGATAAAGGTACCTGAGCTTACCGCAGAATCAATCGGGGCACTGCACCGGCTGCCCGCCAAACAAGGTAAAGCACCTGGAATAATTGTTCATTTCCTCCGACAGAGAGACCGAGACTATTGGCTTTCACAGAGGAAGGCAGTGAAAAACACAAAAGATTCTGTGTTCATCACAGAAAATCTGACAAAGGGGAACAGAGAACTGTTGTTCAAGACGAAACAATGGGCCAAAGTCTACAACTATAAGTTTGCCTGGCATCACAACGGCAATATTTTGCTTCGCAAGGCAGAAGGTCTTTCCGCACAGGTCATACGGAGCGTAGACGATCTCTCAGAGCTTGAGTAATTCTTTTCCTCCATTCATAAAGAGTATTTAGAGGACCCTTATGCGTCATGTTTGAGCAATGTTTTAAACCAAATGACTTGTGTTCGCTTATCAAAGGAAGACCTGCATCAACCCTTACCTTCTTGCACCTGAATATGCAATCAGCCCGAAATAAGAGTGATGAATTTTGTGCATTTCTAGAACAATTTTACTTTGATTTCACAGTCATCATGATGACTGAAACGTGGTACAGTGACACCAGTGATGTGATGCATCTCAGTGGTTACAACCCATTAGTTATGAACCGTGAATGTAAGCGCGGCGGTGGTGTTTGTCTATATCTTAAATGTGGAAATGGCTATGAAATTATGAGTGACTTATCACTGTCTACTGATCATTATGAAGCTATTTGTGTAAAGAGTGGTAATTTTGTGTTCTCTGTCATGTATAGGCCACCCGAAAGTGACCTAAACAAGTTCTTTAGTTATTTAGATTTGATGTTTTCCTCTGTAAATCAGTGTAACTACACAACGGTTCTTGGTGGTGACCTTAACATCGACATTCTCTCTTGCACCGTGAAACAAAAAGAATTTTTAATGATCCTTGAGTCGCATTCATTTTACAACGTTGTAGGAACCCCTACACGCGTTACTGCAAATAGTGCAACGGCAATTGACTTATTTATTACTAATATTCTTGATAATAATATACTTAGTGGTACTATAACAGCAGCAATTAGTGATCATTTACCTATATTTCTGGTTGCCGATCAGAAACGTATACCCGCAAAAAATTGCATGCAAAGTTTTATCATTCAGGATGTTACAGAAAATACACTTCAGCTGTTTCGAAACGAAATAGCTATCACACGCTGGCATGACTTGCTATGTTACTCTTCGCCCAATGACGCATATGACCATTTTATTTCACTGTTTTCTTCCATATACAAGAAGCATTTTTCATATAAAGTAGTAAAGAAACCCAAACGTGCACGAAAGCCCTGGATGACTAATAAAGTACTAAAAATGATAAAAGTTAAAACAAGGATGTATCACAATTTTCTTAAGAATCGTGATCCTGAATTTCTAGAAGATTTTAGAAAATACCGGAACTTGTTAAATAAGTGTTTGAAACGTGCAAAACGCGACTATTATGCACATCTATTTGACGGAATTACGGATTCTAGACAAGCATGGACGAAACTGAGTTCAATTCTACCTTCCAGGAATCAGACAAGAACTTTGGAATTAAAAATAGATGGCCAACAGTACGAGGGAAAAGCACTAGCAGAAAAATTCAATGATTATTTTCTCTCATTAGTCGAGAGTACTTACAACACCGACGCCCAGCGATATCTATCTGCCCCATTAGAACATTCCGTTTTTTTTAATCCTACTGACGAGTGTGAAGTCCTGAATTTATTCCATGCTTTGAAGAGAAGCAAATGCGAGGATATAGATGGAATAAAAATGCAGCCGGTTAGCTTTGTCATTGACCTTATTGCCCCATACCTAACCCATATTTACAACCTAGTTTTGTATACCGGTGTATTTCCAGAGAAACTTAAGACTGCTAAAGTGACAGTAGTGTACAAAAGTGGAGAAAAAGATAACTTAGGGAATTATAGGCCAATATCAATATTACCAATATTTTCAAAACCACTCGAGAAAATCATCTTTATAAGACTCACTGGTTTCTTTGATGCTAACTCTGTTATTACATCATCGCAATATGGCTTCCGGACAGGTAGATCTACTGAGACGGCTCTACTTCACCAAAAAGAATTAATTTTAGATAATATTGAAAGGAAGCTACTAACACTAGGACTATTTGTGGATTTCTCCAAGGCTTTTGACAGAATCAATCATAATATCCTACTAGACAAACTGTCTTGCTATGGTGTTCGTGGTATTTCTTTTAATTTGCTTCAAAGTTACTTGACAAATCGACATCAAGCAATATGTATAGGAAATGAAATGTCCTCATTACAAAAAAATAAGCATGGCGTACCTCAGGGGAGTATTCTCGGCCCACTGTTTTTCAATGCTTACATCAATGACCTTGTATCTCTAGATAGCACCATAAATTATATTATATACGCCGACGACACCAGTACATTTTTTACAGGAAGCAATGCAAATGACCTTGTCAAATCCGCCAACCTATTCTTGGACAAACTATGTAAATGGTCAAGCTCTAATAACCTAAAAATAAACTGTTCCAAAACAAAAGCAGTTCTCTGTCAAGCTAAACAAACAAATGTTCGCATTAATCCGCTGAAGTTCGATAATACTGAAATAGAATTTTCTTCATCAGCAAAATCCCTGGGTGTTGTTTTTGATGAAAACATGCTATAAGATTTTCACGCCGAAAACATACAAACTAAACTGTGCAAAGCATTAGGTATAATGAGAAAAGTACATTTTTTACCCGTCCCCCAAAAACTAATGCTTTATAACACGCTTTTTGCACCTCATCTATTATATTGTCATCTTGTTTGGGGTACTGGCACCAAGAAATCACTAAATAGATTGGTTACATTACAAAAAAATGCAGTTAGAGCCATTTCAAACTCTCCATATAATGCCCACACTTCCGACCTATTCCTTAAATACAAGATTACTAAAATTTCCACGCTTTATGAGCGCCAGTTGCTGGCATCTTTGAAATCTGAAATCCATAAAAATATAACAACATTACGAGCCGTTGCAAACTTGCAGATTAACATATCATTTCGCTCCACCCGCCACCATGAACATTGGCACGTTCCGCGATCACGTACTAACTACGGTCTCCAGATGCTTCGAAACAGGCTGCCTAGTACACTTAACAAATATAAGCTAACGGAAGAGCAGCTGCGGGTTCTAACCAAGAAAAAATTATTCGATATTATTAACTAACCTGTACTGTTAGATTTGAATGTATTTTTTAACTTATGCACTCATTCACTGTTTTTGCACTTATCTTGTTCGTATATTTTTTTCCATTTGTTCCTTGTTATTCTTCCCATCATATATATTTTATGTCCTTCTAAACTGTCGTGCTTGCTGCAATGTGGTTCGGGGAGACGGGGCCAGTCAAGCTGCCCTTGACGCAGCTTTTATCCCGTCACCCTCGCCACACATCGTACATGCCCTGTACTTGTTGTGGGAAATAAACTGAAACTGAAACGAAGCTCCGCGTTGCTCCATGGCGATTTTCAAAGGCAGTCGGAAGCTTCAACATTCACTTGGCATATTGCAATGGTGCTGCTACCGTGGAACCTGCTTTGGTAATTTTAGTTGAAGCAGGGCTCCGCAATTAATGTCGCTAACGGTAATAAAAACCTGTTATGGACGTCATTTAGCGTATTTTTTTTTATTACTACGCGCGAGTTACAGTTGAAAGTGTGGCGATGAACTTAATTTTATTGGCGCCCACCGTCTTCTGCAGATAGACAGCACCTGACGTGACGGGTGCCATGACTGTGAACCAAGCATAATTTAAGCCAGAGCAGGATTCAATAAGCGGATTATAAAAACGCCCACCTTCTCGCAATGCTCCTGATTAATCAGCATGGCGGCTAGTGTGACGCCGGTGCAAGCTATGTATTGCCTGGAAGCACTGGTTTATTGTCCCACTGTGTGTGTGCGTTGTCGTCTATTCGCTCCTATTGAATGTGTGCCATATCTTCTGCTTTCTGCGATTATAAATGACGGTGAAAGAGGCATTGCCTCTGAATGCTTTAAGTTCCCTCTGAGGATGGCTGCTGTTGTGCATTTGGGCTCAGGAACTGAGGAGGAAAAGTCATCGAGACCAAATATAGCCACCGTAGCAGACTTGTTGTATAGCGACATGAACCATAGTAAATAAATGAAAATACTGCAATATGTAATGGGCGTTAAATTGTTGTCTTAAAGTGTTTATTTACCTGTAATTTTATATTTATTTTCAAATAAAGGCGTGAAATCACTGTGGTTAAGGGTACACGGGTCCACGTTTCGAAGGCATTTGAAAGTCTCGAATGTCTCCGCGGCGCTCCGTCGACCCGAATGACATTATTATTATTATTATTATTATTATTATTATTATTATTATTATTATTATTATTATTATTATTATTATTATTATTATTATTATTATTATTATTATTATTATTATTATTATTATTATTATTATTATTATTATTATTATTATTATTATTATTATTATTATTATTATTATTATTATTATTATTATTCGCACATATATACTGCTGGCCAGTTTCAGTTCATTTCAACCGAATGCCGCTGAAAAACTTCGTGTAGCAGCACAAAACCGGCAGCTGAGTCGAATTATTTTCGATTCGATGGCATTTCAAACGCCCATGTAGCATGGTTATTGCTTGTGGTGCGTCGAATTCTTTGTGCATGCGCACGTCGCTGTTCACGGGCGTGTAAGCGAAATGTGCAACCAGCAGCAAGATAAGGCGGGGCACGCGACAGCCCGCTAACACCGGCAAAACTGCATCACCGCGCCATCTGACGTCGCACGTCTGGTGCCATGACCTTAGTGCGTGCATTCGCGTTTTCGCGTGCTCGCAGCCATATCTTGCTCCGACTTTACGGCGAGTAAGGTGAGATAGAGTGCTGGGCGCGAGCCGCCGCTGTTTTTCAACTACCACGTCGTGCGCATTGTTCAGAGGCTCACGAAGGGTAGCGAAGCTTGCGCTCTTCGTTTTGCAGTGATTATGCAGATAACCTATCTTAGCCGGCTCGGTGAAGCACTGGCTCAGCATGCATTATTGTCTCCCTTCATTGCTGTTTTCGTGGGCTTAAAGAGAGCGTCTTATCTACAAATGAGAGTGAGCAGGCCGAAACGTAGGATGCATTGAAGCTAAAAAAATTTATTTTGCGAATAGCATGGTTGGGGATGTCGCACGGGATCACAATTTCTTCAGAGCAAACCGGCGCGTCTAGCGATAGGAAAAATTATAATGCGTCTCGCCTAATGTATGGCGGTTTAACGTCCAAAAGCGACTCAGGCTATGAGGGACGCCGTAGTGAAGGGCTCCGGAAATTTCGACCACCTGGGGTTATTTAATGTGCACTGACATCGCACAGTACACAGGCCTCTAGAATTTTGCCTCCATCGAAATTCTACCACTGCGGCCGGGATCGAACCCGCGTCTTTCGGGTCAGCAGCCGAGCGCCATAACCACTGAGCCACCACGGCGGCTCTACGTGTCCCGCGTGGTAAACGAAATATGACGTGTCCGCGCGCGAGCCACGATACATCTAAGAACGTGAAAAAAAAAAACAGCACGAATACTAGTAGCTGGCGTCACGGTGCAGCTGGCGTAGAAGAAAGGAAGAATGTCGCAGAACGGTGTTCAGTCTGGGTTGATATGGGTGGAGAGGACGGGATTGGGTAGTGGCATATCTGGGTGTATGTTGGATGTCCTTGACTAATTCTCTCAGTGTCAGGAACGAGAATTCTGGACCCACAAAGGCGGCTCCTGCGGGGGATCATTGGGGTTCCTGTGAAAGGGGGACGGGTCGGTTTATCTGAGGACGACCCGCGCCCCAAAAACTCGGGTAAGATCTGTAGCGACACCATGTTATCTATCCAGTCTTTGCGAAGTGAACAGAGCACGCTTCATCCTTCGTGCGCCGCAGAATTGCGAGCACGATGTGGTGGTTAAAAAACAGTTAACCCTCGCGAATAGCGCTGCATATCACCAGCTTGTTCACCAGAAGGGAAGAAAAAGACATCGCGGCGAGTACAAATGTAAGCACCTGTGCATAACATTGCCTTTACACCGTACGTTCAACTTCAAAGTGCGCGGCGATGCAGTTTTGCCGGTGTTTGCCGCCTGTAGCATGCGCCACCTTGTTTTGTCGCCGGCTGTAGAGAAGATAATGCCGACCCCGTTTATCTAAATGTGAACTCAGCCTCTGCAGCATCAGCTATGCACAGCCTGAATGAGTCAGCGAGCACGAGTGCAAAAGAAACACGTCCACCTTATGCCGTGTGCAGTATCGCGGCATGAGCTGTGCTCCGTTGTGGAAGACTCCTTGAAACTGCAGAGGCAATGGAAAGTGCAACACGGCCCAAGGTGGTCTGGGCTTTCACTTGAAATGTGTATGGGGAAACGGTGTTAAAAATAGAGAAGGCATGGTCCCACGATTTACATATCGATGGCCGACGTGCGGGTTTGTTGAGAACCGCGTCGCTTCCTCGATGGATCCTGATAGTGCGTCGTGTCGTCGCTCGAGCTTGGTTTGAAAGAAAGAGGCGGTGTCGATATTGCGGTTGTTTAGACTTCGGCAACACAACATCGACAACTGTGGTAACCTGTTCTCTTTCGAGAAGCCTAATATATTTATTAGTAATGTTGCTTGAACACCCCTGATGTGCGTAACCACCACGACTGTGGCACGTCGTTGCTGTGGTCGATGTGCATGATGAGTGACAGCGTCGCAAACGTCTTCAGAAGTTTCTTCACATTGGTCCATGATAAACTTGTCTTCTCTACGTTCGTGTTGCTGCACTGTAGCATAATCTGGGTTCCTCTGTATAGACAGCTGTGTTGCTTTAGTAAGACGAGCTTTTTGGCAAGTTGGTTGCTTAGCTACGACATAACTGAAATGACAGCAGTGATTTTCCGTGTCCTGAGTGTTTTCCTTATGCTGTGTTCGTTTTTTTCCGCGCTGCAGTTATGTCGAAACTGCGTTGCTGTGTGTCATCGGTCACGCCTACTTGCAAGTCGGCATCACATAGAAACGATATCACATCGCTACCTGCACAATCATTCGCGAGTGCGTCTTCATTGTCTACCCCGGTAAAATGGACGGTCAATCGCTATCAAGGTGACACAGCATAAACGTTAGCTTATTTTTTGTTATTTCCATTTGAGATAACTCAAGTACCTCTTTTAACAGCAACGGTTTCTTAGACAGGTCCCTTTTGCATAACTATCCGAATTCGACTGTGCAGCACCGCAGATAGCGACCGGCATAAGATTTAAAGATTTTAAAACAGTAAATGGTACACATGTTTGTTGTACGGGCTGCATTATTTAAAAAATTCGGGGGACACATAAGCTCCGCCTTAAGGGTATGACGCAATAGCGTTAATGAGCCCTTCAGCGGCCTGGGGTCCTCCTTGCGTATCCCTTCGCAGACACGGACTCTGCTCTTTTCTTTAATTAATTTTATTTTCTTTTGTTTTTATTTGTTTCTAGCTATGCGGAATGAGGTGGCCCCATAGGAACCCCAAGGTACTGCACTTAAGGAACTTTCCCCAGTGTTTGAGGGGTAGTGCGGCCGGAAGCTCACGACCCAGGGGCAGCGGCTCGAGTCTAGGCTCAGCCACTTTTCTTTTCAGCGCAATTGTTTTTCTTGGGTGACTACGTAATGGTGGCAGGATGACGTCATGACCCTGTAGGCCAATGAGGAATTATGTCGTGACGTTATCACTGTTGTACTGTGTGCTCTTTGTGGGGCATTTGAATTACCCGCGCGAGGTCCTGTGGTTGTGACGTCACGGCCTTCTGGACCAATCTACATTTTCTCGACATGCCAATACAAACTATGGCGGTTTCTGCACAGGACAGTACCCTTAACGCTGCCGCGTTAAAAAGCTTTAGTTCCAGTCAGGAAATAGCTTAAGCATTTTTAAAACATGCGCGAAATGAGCAATTACTCGTGAGAGTGTTCTGATATCGAACCCTAGCAATTGCTTCAGAAATCTTGCCTCGAGGGCAGTGAACCGAACAGGTCGCATTGTGTTCGAACTGCTTTTGGACACGCAGAGGCATGAGTCAGATGTGCAAAAAAGCGTTACTTGTGTGGTGTGCAGTCCGAGTTTAGAAGTATCACGCCACCGCTGATTAGCGAACGGGGAAGATTTGTAAGCGACGGTGGGTCTCGAGCACTGACCATGTAAGTGCCTACCTCAACGCATGACCAAATGAACAAGTAATTAAATCAAAAACTGCAGGACTAGCATTAAGTGAGGAGTAAAGTGAGGAAGTGGCTGAGTGAGCCAGTCTGCAGACGTGTTTTCTTGCACTTAGAGTTTAGTTTCAGTGTCCCATAATCTGTAGGCAGTTTTTTTTAAATGTGCACTGATTGTTTTATTTATTTTAGGCTAATACGAGCATCGTTTCATGGCCTTTTTTTTATCCGATAATATTGCCAGTATGAGCAAACAAAACGTGTCGCCAGAATGAGGACGGCAAATATATAAACCATTAGTTTTTCTATGGTGCCTGATGCTTGGTTTATGGTTTATGGGGGTTTAACGTCCCAAAGCGACTCAGGCTATGGAAGAAGCCGCAGTGAATGGCTCGGGAAATTTCGATTACCTGGGGTTCTTTAACGTGCGCTGACATCGCACAGTACACGGGCCTCTAGAATTTTGCCTCCATCAAAATTCGACCGCCGCAGCCGGGATTGAACCCGCGACTTTCGGGTCAGCACCCGAGCGCCATAACCACTGAGCCACCACGGCGGTTATGGCGCCTGATGTGTGCGACCTTTGATTAGGCACTTGAGATCTTGATCAGGGTCATCACTTGTGTCAACTTTCTCCTGACACAATCCTCTACAGGGCGTCCACCATTGTCCATAATGATTTCAGGGGTACAGTAAGTTAACTCGTCGCAACTCCTTCGGTTTTATCTTTCTTCGATGCTCACCACCATCAGCTTCGTCGTCAACCGAGTTAGATCCTCTTCTGGGCACAGGTTTGTCCTAATGATCTGCAGACATCTCTACTGTGCCGCCAGCCGCACCAGCCTTATTCAAGCAAATTTTCTATCCTCGTCAATCCACCTGATCCTTCACCATCGACTAAGTCTTGCTCTTTGGTATACTGTGTTCCACTAACCGACCTGCGGGCAGGGCAATTAATGTCCTGCCCACTTTTTTTTGCTCACCTTCATTTTGGTATTTAAGCTAGAAAATTAACTCGTGTCTGTCTACTGATCGACGCTCCTTTTCTTTAGCGTTTCTTGACGTTACACCGATCATTTTCCTTTACACAGCTTGCTGCGCTGTCGTAAGTCTCGTTTCAAGCTTTCTTTCTCACTTCCAAGTTTCAGCCCCATAACTAAGTACATGAAAAAAACATCATTAGGATACTTTCCTTTTAAAGAATACCGCTCAGGTGCTGTCCCCAACTACAGAGTGTCTGCCAAATGCACATTCATCAATCCTTATTCTCCTGATTACTGCCCTCGCACGCTCTCGACCTGCCTATACAGCCTGGCCTGGAGATTGAGATACGCTTCCGCTATATCAAATGCATCCCCACCCGTGTTAAACTGTTGTCCTTCGCCATAGTGGTAAACCTTGCATTAGTTTTCTGTATACAGCATTTTAAGCCTGTCGTACTTTTACCGATGCTTCGCTGAAGTTCATGCCCTGAGTTGCTGAGCAAATTGGGGTAAGTTGGTGGTTCCCGAGGTACACGACGTTGACTATCAGATCCATTTCACTCCTCTCCTAACACTTCTCGTAGACATGCTGTACATAACAATTGAGACACCGCTTCTCGGTGCCTAAGGTATTTTCTGGTTGGCGTCTTTTCACTCTACCTCTTAACGACAATGGCCACTGCACAACCCCTCCAGGTATTTTCTAGCGTATTTAAGTATCCTTTCTATACGCCCACTTTCAAGTGGAAGCGAAATTTATAGAAAAAACGCCCACGCACTGAAATTTTTGCGCACGAACATAATCCCAGGTTGCTTAAAAATGAACCAGCCGTCCACTGCGCCATGTCTTACAGTTCAGTGGAAAATAAACGTGAAAATGCATAACGTTTCAATCGCCTTCATATCTTCTTAGCGTGTACAACATCAACCAGGGACATCATTAAATAGGAACAAAATGAAGCAAACGATGATAAATATTCTCTGCGACGCTATTTTCCTGCTTCACCCAAACTGGCAAGAAGAAACCGCGGAAAAAGCCACTACAGAGGCAAAAAAAGAATGCAGCGCCGGCATCAAAATTTTACGACACATCTTTTCACTTTCGATCCCATCAGCAATTTACGGCCGGCAGTGGCGCAGTAAGGGGTCTGTACAGAGATTTCTACATAAAAGAGGCCGAGGCTTCATTTGGTCCGCCCCCGCCACCTTCGCTATACCACCGTGATGTTGAGCCGACTGGTTGATCATAGCCCCGTGCACTGCTCCCCCGTGAAATCTCTCATGTTACACTTGTAGCCACGACGCCCGCACACCCCCCCCCCCCCAAAAAAAAAAAAACTTTGCGTCAGAAGTGTTTTTGAAGTAGACATAAAAAAAGAACCTCCTTGTGCGCTCGTCTTTCGCTCTTTTGGAGATGTGAAACATCGCGTCTCGAAATCAGATCCGCCTGCTGGGAGCCGAGCTCTTGAATACTTATTTACGCCGCTGAGGCAAAAGCTAACAGCGAGAAAAGGAAGCTCGGAAGGGGCGGGGAAAAGAGACGCTAAGTACGCCGGTGGATGGAGGCATCCTCTGACGCCCAGTGCGCCTCCCTCCGCCCCATCGCCAGCAGCAGCAGCACCAGACGGATGCCGCGTGGGTTGCGAAACATTCAGTGCATGCTGCGCGCAACGTACGCCCGGCGCAGCGGACGGTCGATAACGGTTTTCGCTGGAGCGCGCATAAAGCCTGCGGAGAGCACTCCCGTCACTGCGCAATGCCGCAGATGCGCGGAAAAAGAAGCAGAAACCCCAGTGGTGTTCTTTTTTCTTTTTTTTTCCTGGTTGCTGCGCTCTTTGCCTCGTTTGGGCTCCGCCGTTTTCTATTTGCCCCATATAGCTGCTTGAACGGTATCATAGTGAGCGTATACTCCCTTCTTCTCTTTTATCTTTTTGTACCTCTTTTATTCTTTTTTTTTCAACCACGCAAAATTTTATTCACACTTGTTTTATCACGGGTAAACGCACACCGAAAATAGCAGCGAGCTTAGTGCGCACAGAAAACAGCGTACGAAGTCAGTATGCAAAGTGAGCCAGCTCCCTTTCCACTTCCTCTAATTCAGAGGAAGATTGTTTTAAAGAGCGCGGATGACATACGCGAGGTTGTTTTTTTTAGTAACCTGCCTGCCCATAGGATGCGAATGGTATGATAAATAAAGAGGGTTTATTAAAAAGAACTGCGTAGGGTGGGCACATTTACGGCTTCAGTTGCAGTTTTATGCAACCCGCGAGCCAAACATAATGTAGTACAGGTCAGAGAACTTATTAATAATATTCACCGTATTGTATCGAGTCAGCTAACTACGAAGTCCTAACTAAACATCTCGTGTGGTGGTAACCGGGGCCCTTGTCACTATAGTGTAGAAAAACGGGCCGTTAATCACCACCCCTCTGCTAAAGAGATTAACAGCGGTTTGAAATACTGTTCCAAAGCAATACTGGGCTCGAGCGCTCGACAGCAGGGCAGAATCTTTGCGAAATTCAACAGTGATAGTAAAGACAATGTGATTAAAATGCGACTCGCTCCTCTCTTGTAAAATATTAATTTGAGTCAACCGTCAGATGTGAATGACTTACACGTACGATTTTTCGTAGTAACCGTGTTCTAAATGTCCGTGACACGCGGGTGTCCTTTGTGAAAGAAATAGAACTGAAAGTCAAGCAAATCGGTACCTAAAGTTTAAAAAATCTTGATCAGCTCGCCCATAACAGCAGTTCTAACGCAATGTTTCAAACCAATGCTCGCAATATATCGAATGACTAAACAAGCACACATACCGCTTTAGCTCTAACAGTCTCACTTTAATATCACCTAGTGTCATTCAACGCATCCTGCGTTCCAGGTATAAAAAGGCTGATAAACTGAAAATTATTTGGAGGGTTTAACTACGCGAATGTGTTTACTAACGCTGTACTATGTCGAGCGTCCGGCAACTGATCCTTGCAAAGCTGATCCGTGGGGAGGCCCAATACGCAGTACAAGCGTTACATTTTCCGCGAACGCCCTTCCAGCGCTCCTTCCCCTTTACCAGACCTCTTTCCCCGCTGCTTGAAACAAAGGTCTGAACAACATGCGGATCCTAAAAGCGACAGAGCTCATCAAACTGCTTCATCTGATCTTCCTGTTAAAATTCTGTTTTGCCAGTTTTCTCCTTTTCGTCATATTTCCTCTTCCTAGCTGACGCCGCCTTGTTTTACAGATATTTGTGCGGTAGTACTTCTCTTTTCACTCAGGTAGCTCAACCTACTTCGCTGCGCCTCGCCTGAGAAGGCAGGGTAGCCCAAAACACATTTATTTATCGATTGTTATCCAGGCTAAGAAATTTTGAAGCTTTCAAGCTGGAAACGACACTGAAAAGTAATTGCAAGTGTTTAGCCTTCACCACGGATGACGACGGGCTTAACGCAATGAATTTATCTGTCAACCTCAGCGGACTCTTCGGTGCAAAAGCGTGACGCACTGTCCTGGAGAAGACGCGCTGCTCTGCTACCTGCGTCGTGGTTTTAAACTCAAAAAAGCGCTATACTCATACTTTTTGTTTTAATTTGCGCACGTTACCGCATTGGATGCTGCAAACTACGGAATAAAGGAATGATTATTACAGTCGCCAAAAGAAAAAAAAAGCACTGAGGCGTGCATATCCACGTGAAAGTCGAAGGGCACGCGAGCCACCCAAATGATGTTACAGATATCTTAAAGAGCTGTCTAAAAGGACGAGCTCTTCAGTGCTGGTTTTCTGCGCTGGCTACTTGCATGTGGCCCGATCTTAGCTCTTTTTGTGCAGACGCCCGTGTCAACTGCGATTAAAGCAGCTGCACTTGACAAAGTCAAAGGTTGGCATAAAGTACCCTTTCTGCTCTTTAGGTGGCGCAGGTGCTCGCAGACATCTCATAAACCAGAAAATGTACGGAGAAGGCACATGTACCCGCTTACTCAAATTTTGCCTGAAATAGTACGCTCTCCTGTCACCGATTATGAAACATATTGGCATGAGGTGTTGCGATGTTTACTTTTTAAAACAGTGTTCTGTTTTAAAAAAAATTAGCCCCAGTTAACGTTCTGTGACGCGTCGTGCATGTTTTTCTTGAAGCTGCGTATAAAAAAGCAGAATACACTGCGAGTGTGTTAGATTCGAAACAAGGCACATATAAGATGTGCCAGTCACCATTATCCTGTGTGCTATTTTTTCCCTGCGTCTAACACTACTGACTGCAGCGTATCTTTTTTTTCATTTTCCTTTTGTACGGGCACTAGCGATGGCTAATTGCTCGTGTGTGCAAGTCTTCAATGCAGCCATCCTCTCGAAATCATCAGTTCGAATTTGCCTTTTCTTTCTGGCCGCGTTTGGGTGTGTTCACACTTGTCCAAAAATCCGGCGAGCGAAGCGGTTTTTCAACAATGGCGTCACCGTGGTCGCAGACTGTAGGACACAATGTGTACAAAATGTACATATTCGCTTTCAGATATTCTCCCAGTGTCATCAAGATTTACAGTTTTGATGCGTCTCCTGTGCGCCCATATCGTAGGCAGCTACGATGGCCACCTCTTTTATTTTTTTTTTTCGCTGGCGCCAAAGGCGGAAAATTCTCTTCGTAGCACTTTCCCTGTTAGGGCACGTAATATTAGTGATGCAACCTGTCTGGTTCTTGCATGACACCACGTGCAAGGTAGATGCGAGGCAAGAAAGATAACAGGCGGTTTTTTTTTTCTGTGCCAAAGCTGCTCTTGAGACGAGAGGCGCGCCGTGGTGGAGTGCGCTCCGGATTAGTTTCGACCACCCGACTTCCACGGTTGTGACCGAACACGCCACCTCGATCGTGCTCAGAAGCAAAACGCCCACTGATCCCGCGTCACGAAAGGTCCGTAATGTCAACGATAAGACGAAGAAGCCAAATTAAGCGAACGGCAAACTGCTGCAGGAGCGAAATTTCTGTCAGTACACAGGATGGACGCGGGTTTTTCGTGAAATATCCCAAAAGTTATCAATACCAAGCGTTTATTAGCGTTAACACATGCAACCCGTCAAATTGTTTAATATCATTTAAAGCGTAGCTTCTATTTAAGAGCTTATTTATTTCTTTTTGGACTTAAAAATAATTACTTTTAAAAAAAAATTTCCATGTCTTCTTCATTCATTTTTTTCTCCTTATGTGCTGCTGTTAAACGCCTTTAATGGGTGAACATCGGAACGACTGAGTAGCCTAACATTCTGTGCGACGCGTGTGGGAAATTATCCTAGTACATTAGTGAGCACAGGCATGTAACTCTTAAGGATAACGACCTGTGCATTCACTCAGCTCTTGACCCTGAGCAAGGCAATCAGAGATATGGCACAGCTCATTCTAGCCCGAGAACGCATGTCTTTATATTTCATTATTTTTGTTGTCATGCTTATTTCCCACGGTTGCAGCCATCACACAATCTGCAGAGTACACTGCACATAAATATATGACGCAAGCTTTATTCACATGCTTATTATTTAACTGCACTACTTTCGCGCGTACATCTGCCGGACGGATACACATGCGCGCGTATGTATTCTTAAACAGGATTGAGTGGTCTTGCAGTCGTGCCTGCAGTCATAGCAGGGCTGTATGTGTGCTTCTTTGGTCACGTTGGCATCCGCCCACTTCATTGTGCGGGAAGTAGGCCGCGTATCTTCGGACAGAAGCAAAGTCTTCTAAGCTGTTTCCTTCCTAGGAATTCTGCTATCGTGCCCGATATTCCCACTCGAACGGATACTACGCACAGCCTACAGTTACAGGTGTGGGCGTATGGAGGCGATAAGGACGCTTGTCAGCCTCACACTTCCAACTCTCCAAAGGGATAGCGCTTCGTAGATGGGTTTTGCTAAGGTCTGGTAAAGTGCAGTAGTATGAAACGCGGCCGCCCTGTAGACAATAGCCTGGGTGTGTCCGGTTCCATGCGTCCGATGTCAGAAAACATAAGTGTCCAGCAGAAAAACAAAAGATAACAACGCAACTGCGTTAAACGACGGGTCACTCTAACAGAGGACGGCAAAAAAAAAAGATTCAAACTCTTAACTGGCTATCTCTGACGGGGACAGCTAGGTCAAGAGGCGCTCTTCCGTCTGCTAAAGTTCACACACAAAAATATATACACTGGCTCCACACTTCAATATTTTCACCAGCAACAATTCTGTCTTCCGATCCCTGTAGAGGCACAGCAACTTTAGTTGCTAACGCCAGCCTTAGTTAGTGAGAAACCTTCCTTCGCCTTTGAGGGCAGTTAAAGAGCGCTACACACCGCCATCAACAGTGAATACATGCTTGTACTGCTCCCAGTAAAGCGCCTTAAAAATCCGCAGCCATGATCCTACCACCACGCCGGACCAACAGCCACAATTAACGTTGAAGCGTCAATACTTATTTCTGTTCCTTTTTTTTTTCCCTCTCCATCTTTGTTCGCAGTTCAGTCATGCGTGGAATGCCGCCAAGGTGAGCCACGCCGAGGGCGGACCGAGCCTCGACCACCGCCGGCCCCTGCCCGCCCCGGGAGAAGACGTGCGACAGAAAGCAGCAGCGACATTCCTGGCGCCGCGCGCAGCTATTGTTGGCGCCGAGGACGAGAACGACGGTCCTCGTTGAGGGGCGGCGCTCACTCGGGGCGCTGCTCGGTCTCGGCGGCAGGAACGCGACTCGTCTGCTACTCCCTCCTCTGCACCGCGGAGGCTTCGGGCCGCCACCGGAGACCGGTGGCAGCTCCGGCCGCGACGCCTCACCGCTGGGGTCGCGGGGACTGCTCTTCGGCCCCCGATTCCGCTCGCGATATCGCCTGCCGACGAGGCCATAGTCTCCCACCTAACTGGCTTCTCGTTAGCGTGGACAGAGCTGCCACTTGATGAGTGGTCCCCGTAAGCGGGAACGCTCAATTTCGACAGACAGGGCGGTTCAGCGAAGCTTCCTGTTTTGTCACGTCTTTAATGTTCGCTGTTCTTTCATGTTCGCTAGCGAATGCAGTGAGTAATATATCTCAGTACAGTGAGCCTGGTATCACGTCCTTCGATGGTGTCACAGCGCAGTAGACGAGGACAAACGAAAAACCAGGCAACGCGAGCGCTGACTTTCAACTAAACTTTATTGCACGCTTGCATACATTTGTACCTTTCCAGCCAAGACTAATTTTAAAAAACCAAACTTATCAACACTGATCAAGACCTACAACTCCGCAAAGGCGCCATTCAAAAATTCCATTTTCGCGGTTTCCAAGTGATAATGACGGTATATATATATATATATATATATATATATATATATATATATATATATATATATATATATATATATATATATATATATATATATATATATATATATATTACCAGGCAAGGTAAAGTAAATGGGGGGCCCGTTTGACAAACTTATGAAGGGAGCCAACAGTCACCGAAACCAAGGTGCATAGGGGAACGTTATTATTATTTTTTTAATGTGTTGTGCTTATCAGTGGGATAATATTACTTAGATTAATAAATCGCTTAAAGAAAATTACTTATAAAGAAGCAGAAAAACAACCATGCCGCCGGTGGGATCCGAACCCACGACCTCCGAATATCGCGTCCGGTATGAAGGGAAACTTATGAAAGGAGCCATATTTAGCTGGGACACCCGGTGTATATATATATATATATATATATATATATATATATATATATATATATATATATATATATATATATATATATATATATATATATATATATATGTGTGTGTGTGTGTGTGTGTGTGTGTGTGTGTGTGTGTGTGTGTGTGTCAGTTAACTATAACCAAGGGTTTAAAAATGAATTATTAGAGGCAGCCGAGTGAAACCGGATGTATATTAGTGACAGCCATCTTGCGCACCACAGGCAATTTTTTGTTTCTCAGCTAATTAATAGATCAATTACGTTAATTATCAAAATTATAAATATTGACTTTAGGCAACAAATTGTAGCTGCAAGGTTGTAGAGCACCTTCAGAAACCCCCATTCCATCATTTACGATAAGGATGCACTCACGTCTGTCTTTTTTTCCCGGCTGCAAAGAAAGCCCGCGAAATGCACAAAAAAAAAAACACGTGACACATTCGCGCGCCCCGATCGTGCTGCTCTCAAGTGTGGTTTGAGCAAACGAAATCAGCTGCAGCATTATTTCGACAGCCCCGCAGCAGCGGCAGGCCGACATGTTGGCGGTGTTTTCTCGTCCGCGTCAGCCAGTTGGCACGCGTGACGGTGCAAGTTGCAGCGAGCTCGCCGCGCTTTTGCGATAACGACATAGTCCCAATCTCACAAGATACTGAGATGGCGAGTTCGCTTTGTCACTGAGAAGTAAAAGAGAAATTCAAGGCATTCTTTTTCGTCGGGAGTTGTTGGCGGCAGTGTTGTCGCTTCCTAAAGAGAATTTTGAATGCTGGAAACAGTGGTCAGGCAAACTTTGTCGTGTGCTTTCGTGATGCCAGTCACAAGCGAGTTGGAAGCTTTGGCGTAGTGATTTCCAGCGTTTAAGACATGTCGTTTACAAATGAAAAGAAAGCAGACATTGTTCTGGCTCTAGGAGCATCTCATGGGAACAGAAGTCGCGCTGCAGACCTTATGCAACTATGGCACCCAGGCAGGCCGCCAAGTCCAATAACTATCTTCCGTACCTTCCAGACGCTGCGACGGACGGCAGCTTCGCGTCCACACGACGCAGAGCACCCGTTTTTGGTGAGGATTTTGGGACGAGCATTGTATCGCTATTCGCTTTGGATCCCTAGGCAAGCCTCCGGAGCGTGAGCCAAGATACCGGAGTTTCCAAGTCATCAGTGTGGCGGATACTGCAGAAGAACCGCCTGCACTCGTACCATGTACAGTTGCATCAAACTCTGGTGCCACGGGACTTCCAAAGCAGGACAGATTTTGCTAATTGGATTCTGCTAGAAACGCAAGACGATCCGGATTTTTTGAGCAAAGTGATATGGAGTGACGAGGCGAGTTTTTCGCGAAATGGACAGGTTAACCTGCACAATGCCCACTACTGGAGCGAATCAAATCCGCACTGGGTTTCACAGACGCGGCACCAGTACCAATGGTCGTTCAGTGTTCGGTGCGGAATTTTCGATGGTCGCTTGCTCGGGCCTGTGTTTTTCGACCAGACTCTGACAGCAGATCGCTACGCGTAGATGACATCCTCAAAGGACCCGTTGATGATTTCCTTTCGAATTTACCGCTCGCCAGGGCCACAGGTGTGTGGTTTCAGCACGATGGCGCCCCTGTGCCCAGCAGCGCCAAGGCTCGGAGCTGGCTCGACGCAGCGTTTCCGCAGAAATGGATAGGACGACTTGGTCCCGTGAATTGGCCAGCCAGGTCACCTGATATGACACCTCTGGACTATTTTTGTGGGGTTACATTAAGGACAAGGTGTACAGGGCACCAACTTTCACACCCCAGGACCTGAAAGTTAAAATAAGGCAAGTCTGCTTGAATATGCCTGAGGCGGTCGTAAGAAATGCAATGTCTCATCTGGATACAAGATGCCAGAGCTGTATTGCAGCGCAGGGCGACCTATTTGAGCACTTGTTGCAACTGGTCACAAACGAAATGAGATGGCTTCAGGACAGCCACGGCTTTTATCGCCGCTCAGCGAAGTTGTGAACCGCCACTATCTTTTCTTTGTAGCTGCCAAATAAAGTTGCTCCCATTTGTGTCCTTCGAGCTTGGTAGTCTGTACCGCGACAGCAAAGAGCGGCGCGCTCGCTGCTACTCGCACCGTCATGTGTGCCTCTGGCTGACGCAGACGAGAAACCACCGCCAACATATCGGCCTGCCGCTGGTGCTGGGCCGTCGAGTCAAGGCTGCATGTGATTTCGTTTGCTTAAACCTCGCTTGAGAGCAGCACGATCTTGGCGCGCAAGTGCGTTAGTCACGTGTTTTTTTGTATTTCGCGGGCTTTCTTTGCAGCCGGGAAAAAAAGACGTGAGTGTATCCTTATCGTAAATGATGAAATGGGGGTTTCTGAAGGTGCTCTACAACTTTTCAAATGCAATTTGCTGCCTAAAGTCAATATTTATTATTTTGATAATTAAACTTAATTAAACTATTAATAAATTGCGATACAAAAATTGCCTGTGGTGCGTAAGATGGCTGTCACTGCGTCGGTGGCGTCGGTGTGTTCGCTCTGCGACTGACCAATGGGGAGCGCCGAGACGGCGTGCGACGTGCGGTCACGTGGGAACTGTTGCAGCGGTGAAAGCAAAACTGTTTATTCTAATCAAAAGATACGAAATAATGTCTTGCATCTAAAAGTACGCTGGTCGTAACATCATCAACACATTTCGTGTAGCGTTTCTATCAAGTTTTATCATGGATTGCCTATGGAAACATCAAGCAACCTTGCCTGTCCCTGCGACCGAATTCACAAGGTACGCGTTGCATGTGAAAGCACTGGCCGAAAATCACTCTGCGGCGTCACCGACTAGGCCGACTGTATTCGTTCTAGTCGCAGCATGTGAATCGGGCCTAAGTCAGGACGCTCGTGTTCGCCAAGGAGATGGGACCGGAGCACACAGAGCGTTTATTACAGCAAAAGCGTTACTAGGCTATGTCGCCGAGGATCGTGTCCTCAAAATGTGTCGGAAGCATATGTGGGCAACTCAGAAGAGGTAGCGTCAAACGAGTGGTTGTAATCGAAAGAGGATGATGTGACTCATGTGAGGATGCTGCCCGGAAAAAAAATCGAAATCGGATGAATAGTTCATTAATTAGAGCCGAAAATGCCCAAAAAGTGGGCGGGTTCATAGCAAAAGTGAAAAAAAAATTAAAATTGGTTTTTGGGGAAAGGAAATGGCGCAGTGTCTGTCTCACACATCGGCGGACATCTGAACCACGCCGTAAGGGAAGGGATAAAGGAGCGACTGAAAGAAGAAGGAAGAGAGAAGTGTCGTAGTGGAGGGCTTCGGAATAATTTCGACCAGCTGGAGATCTTTAACCTGCACTGACATCGCACAGCACACGAGCGCCTTAGCGTTTCGCCTCCATCCAAACAGAGCCGCCGCGGTCTGGTTCGACCCCGGGAACTCCGGACCAGTAGCCGAGCGCCGTAACCACTGAGCCACCGCGGCGGGTGGCAAAAGTGCCGCAAAATTTGAAAACGCCGGAAGTAGGCGGAGCTACACCGTAGCGCCGGATTTGTAAAACCGGAAGTGTGGACGGAGCTAAAGCGTGGCGCCAAGTTTGAGAACTCGAAATGGGCAATCACATGACCAGTGTCAAGTGATCGATACGTAACCATGAGATAGGAAAAAAAGCTAAATTAGAGGCAATTAGGTAATCAATGAGAAACGAAAGGTAATGGACGGGTAAATAGACTGGACGGGTATATAGTGAGTGGGCGGGAACGAAGCGTGGCGCAATATTCAAAAACTCGAAATGTATGCCGGGATGAAACGAGGGTATAATCAGAGTTATTCGATAACCAATCAATCAAGTGAACGAGAAAACAGCCATGGCGCCAAATTTGAAAGGCGACCAGCGTCGAGGAGGCGTCAACGCTTTCGCATTCTTCTAATGAGGGTAGCCGCCGAGATCTGCAATTTTTTCTTGGAAAAGTGTGTTGTTAGTGTTCTCAGAAATGTAGTAAATGCCACTTTCTGTCAAGACGAAGCAAGTATAAGTGTCATCGGAAATTATTGTTTTCTTGCATGTCTGTCTGTCTTGTATTTAGGGATTGTTGATGCGTAATTGCGCATTAACAAAGTTTACAGGAAAGAGATATGGGTAAGTTGCTTTTTAAAAGCGCCGTCGATGGTTCCAAAGTCAAGAATGTCAGTAATCACGGTGTACGGTTACGAAAAAGCCGATATGATTTGGTATCACTTTATAAAGCATTCAAGGTAAGGTTGTTAAACCAAATGAGCTTCAGAGAGTCACAAGAATCGAAAAGAATACTTATAAACTAAAAAAAATTCAGAGGGCACTTCGTTGACCTAAAGGGCGGTGAGGCGAAAGCCTTTAGCGCGGTGTTGCTGCTTGTGTCACTGATGTGTGGTTAAGGTGTTAATTAAGTACACAATTGTTTGTGACTCTTAAATGCTGGAGACACTGGAGGGCGTTTGGAAGGCATCCGTCTGATTCGACGCCTTTCTGCAAACACTCTCCAACGTCGTAGACAAGAACAGCATACGCGTTGGCAGGAAGTAGCGTATTCGTTAGCACGCTCGGCTGCGGAACAGAAGGAAGGTGGTTCGTGCACAAAGATTTTTTTTCTTGTCGAGTTGAAGCGCGTAACGGACGGACGGACGCGAGCATGAGCCATTACAGGCTTTCGCCTTAATAAAGAACTAGTGTTGCATAAATGTCACGTACACATTTTCAGTGTCGTTAAGTTGGATCGCCGTGGAACTTATCCAGGATTGTCCAGGGACTCAAATGACGCATTTGCTGACCACCTGATTCAAAATGAAGGGTTTCTCCAGTAAATGACTCACAGCTTGCAGCAGTGGTTGTTTCGAATCGGAACAAATGGTCCATGACAGATTCAAAAGAACTGGCGTTTGACGACCACAAAAAATGTCCTGTGTAACACTATCAGCTCTCCCTACTGCGACGATAGCGCACGGTAAGCACTCCAGTCTCATGCGGCAGCAGGACCCTTCGCAACAAGCGAGGACAGAGTGTCGATTTGAGTGATGTCCAAGATTCTTGGGCAAAAATTTTTAATATTCGAAAATTGTAAGGCACTCTTATGGAAACATTGAAAGTAACGGTTCATTCTTACGATGAGTAGCAACATCTTTCTTTTAAAGTTTTCCCATCGCTTGCTTCGAGCAGTTAAGGCTGCCATAGAAAGCCAATGGGAACGCTTTTCACGACAGCAAAAACGTAAATAGCAAGAAATTCGAGCCTGCCGACGGGAGGTCTGCAGATTTTTTTATTGTTACAGTGAAACTTGGCAATATATAAAAAAAATTGAGTTCACAAATATTTCCCGCTCAAAAATGCTTTTGTCCAGAATTGTTCAGTATGTGAACCGAGGTACTCGCACGCACAAAAATAAAGCACGCCCTTCTAGCACTAACTGGAACTGAGTATTTAACAGCTATGGCATTTGGCAAGTTACATTTTGTTTTTTCTCTCCTCTGCGTAATGATGCTGAAAAGAAGTAAAATTACGGTTTTCGGTTAAAATAGCCCCGTTTCTGTGACCCTTGAGCGTGTGAGGGCCATCACTGCATCCAAGGCCCAAACCATGCGATTTCACTTGATAAGTCGATTTCTTGTGTTCGGGCGGTGAACATTTGATACACTTTAATCATGAATTATACAAGTTGGTCTCCGGTCGGGAACACTTGCAGGCGTGTTTGTACCAAGCGCTGATTGTGGGGGCGGGAGCTTTCGAACACGCTAATCGATTAGATGGTGACACTGCGGCCTTATCTTGTGTTATCTTTGTGTCCAAGCCACTACTGCGGGAACGCATTGTTCAAGCAGGGCTCACGTTTTGCACTTCGACCCTACTACTTCGTCCGTTGACAATCAAGGCTCTCTAAAAGATCAACCTCAAATGGCTTCGAAATCTAAGACGAACCCTCTCCTGTGTACATAAATTCCTTATATTCATTGCACGTCAGCGTGTCATTTTCGAATGCAGAAATTAACTTGCTGCTTTTTTCCTTACTGACGCCGCATTGCTACAGATTCTGTCTTTTTTTTTTCAGAGGTTTCTGTCACAGCTCTCTGCACCAGGCACCTTACACTGTAAACCACACGCGCATATCTCAACGCACCGGTCATCCCCTTCAAGTTCCGGCCCACGTTCCCAGACATTCTCGGCCTCGTTTCTTTTTTGAGCAGCATCTGACTGGAACGGTCTTCACCACCAAGTTGCAGTTATCTACTGCCCTTCGACTATGTCCCAGGCAGCAACATAGCTGATTTCAGAATAAACCGTGCACTATCATATATGTACCCTCACCCTCGAGTAATACCGCTGTCGCATGAGAACTTTCAAAAGCTCATGAGTGGAGAGCCTCCGAGAATCTTAATTGCTATCGAACTCGACGGAGCAGTCCCGCTAGCTACACGGCTGACTCAATTGCCATCGAGAGACTTCATCATCTCACACCAGACTGGTTTAGCTCCCTAATCACCGCCAATAATTTTGCAGGCATGCAAGCAATCAGTTTACAAATTTAACCTGAGAAGATTGAAAATAAATGTTTATTTGTTAAAGTAATAGTAATCACTCTTGAAATTAATTTCATTGTTTTGGAGAAGCTGTACAGTATTCATGCACTTTTGAGGAATTTATTTATTTATTTATTTACTAGAATTACCTACAGCACCCATTGGGCATTATCGTAGGGGGTTAATTACGAATATAAAGACTGCAAAACAAAAATTGCAAACAGAAAAGCGAAAGCGAAAGCATACAATCAGTTATAAAGCAAAATAATTCAAACGGTCATTTTAGCAAACAGGATGGAAACACATTCAATGCAAGTGTGAAGGACACACAGAAAAAAAAATTACTGTTTTACAACGAAGTACACTGCATGTAAGGTAAAAGAGGTTCTGATAATGTTCTCGATGGCAGGTGAAAAATTAGGCGCAGATACTACCTCATCCGGGAGTAAATTCCAATCTGAAATTGAGCGCGGAAAGGTTGAGAACTTAAATGCATTTATGCGACTTTGATATTGCCTGATTTTTTTTTAATTGTCTCGTCTCTAAGACTGATAATGAGGTTGTTTTAAATATGTGTTCCTATCGATTCCTGTGTTACCGTTGTTAATGTTGTTCAAAAGTTTTAACCGGTAGATTTTCCTGCGTACGGAGAGCAGTTTCCAACCTAGATTTTCCCTGATTTGAGAACCTCTAACTTTGAAGTCGTAGATGCCCGTGACGAATCTTGTAGCCCTTTTTTGAACACGCTTTGACCTATCTTCAAGGGTCTTTTGAAAGGACCCCAAGCTACGCACGCGTAT
Organism: Amblyomma americanum; assembly: GCF_052857255.1. Taxonomy (NCBI): domain Eukaryota; kingdom Metazoa; phylum Arthropoda; class Arachnida; order Ixodida; family Ixodidae; genus Amblyomma; species Amblyomma americanum. The sequence continues at coordinate 184,463,921 of NC_135497.1, forward strand.
TCTAACACCGGCCTGATATTTGAGAGATACAATGTTTCCTTCAGAGCTTTTGGTGCACGCTTGAAATTTCTTTGAAAAAGGTGTAAAAGGCGACATGCTTTAGCGCATGTAGTTTGAATATGATTTGTCCAGTCCAATGTCGCCGTTAATGTGACGCCCAGATATTTGACTTCGTCGAGCCATTGTACTAGAGCATTATTTAAGAAGTATGAGCTAGAGAAATTTTTCTTTTTGTTCGTGAACTGCACATGATAGCATTTCGCTATATTCAGGTGCATTTTTCATTTAACCTGGCGTAGGTTGATTTGGTGTCGCTGGCGACGGTGGTATTATGCTTGCTGCAGCAGTGTTTTGTAGCCCGCCTGACCTTTTTCCTGCAAAACAAGAGGTATGTTTTAAGTTACATATTTTTCGCCGATTATGCTGCTCTGATTTTACTCCCTAGCACGTTGCTGCCAGCGCTCCACGCCCGAGAGTGGACGCAGCCTCAAGTGGATCCTCAAGATCTCGATGGAGTTCCGCGTTGCTTCCCTGACTCGATTGACTGCTGACTGGATTGTCATCGGAGCCGCCCGTGTGGTAACGCTCAGTTGACGTTTCATGTGACCTTCTCTGTCACGCATCGGCTGGCGCAGCGGTGAGCGCCGCAGTTCGGGCGTGGCAGAGAAGGTCACAGGACACCTACGATAACGTGATTTGATAAACGTCGCTGAGCGCTCTCAGCGGGCGCGGGATTTTCGAATCACGGAAGAGATGACTAAAGTTTGTATATCCACACCACCACAGGAAATCAAGTTTATGAATTTCTAAAAATTGATATGGCTATTACTAATAGCTGCAGCTACAAATCTCTAATTATAACGAGGCGCCTACCTCTAATGGCTAAAGTGTAAACATTTAGAACTTAGTTAACCAGCTTACAAGCAAAACCGATTCACCGGTTTTCTGGGATCGTCTAAAACTTGTATTATTATGTCGCAAAAGCCATACCGTTACCTCAAGAAACATATTTTTAAAACTAGTGACGGGCTTCCCTGAATCACGTGGTATAATAAATTATGCCACTCACTAGAATGTAAATCGCGCCACTGTTAACACGCACGGTGCTCAATGTATGTTGTATATGTACTAGTTTTGGTTGTTTTTACGCATTTGGTGCTGAATGGACGCAGTCAGGATGAAGCCATTTGTCTCGGGCTTATTATTTCTCTCTTCTTCGAACATCTGCATTTCGCCATCAAATAAAGTTTTGATTTCATTTTGTTCGTGTTTTTTTTCATTATTCAACCGCCGTAAAGGTTGGCCACATAAGCAATGTCTGCGCTTCAAGATTTGCTTCAGCCATAAGGAAACTCGGTTAACCTAGGCGACGTGAAAGAGCAGCCGACAGTTCACCACGTAGTCCGGAACACAAGAACACGCTTCGAACAGCTTTCGCGCAGGCTGCGAGATGTCAACATTGGTGGCTTGAAGAAAATAACAAGGGTATCTAATTACCGCATCCGAGTGGTCCGCGTAATTTACTCGCAATTTTCTCGTTAGCCTGTAGCGATCAAAGAAGTGCAGCTGGGGTCTTCATTATTCATATATACTGTGTGCTGGCCGTACCATTCGCCGAAGTCTACGTTTCAAGGTGGTTTGAAGGCTGAGCAGTCGGCCGAGCTCTGCTCTAGGAATGGACAGGTCGACACATCGAACATCAGCCTCCTCGACTAGTGGCTTTGTTTTTACTACCTGATTACTTATTTCTGGCGAAAGAGCGTTCTCGGGCGAGACTTAAAATTGCGCTGTTCTGAAAGAATAAGCGATATGCTTCGCGGGAATTTGCCAGAGTTTGGCTGAAGCAGAGTCGTCTCTTCTGACCTCCATTTAATGCTCAAAAACAATAACAATAAAAATGGCAAGCATAACTACGCCGTAACGCCTGCCGGCTTTGGTGCGTTTGAGCGCTGGTTCCCAGATGCGACAAAACGAAAATTTGGGTTAGTTGCTACTGACCGTGCAGTCATGGAAAAGCGTTTGCGAGATGTGGGTTCAGGGGAAAAAATTCTTCCTGTGCGATCGAGCAAAAAAAATAACAAAAAAAAAGCCTTGAAGCACAACGAGACAGCCGCCCTTCATACTCTAGAAAAACGCCAGCTGGAAGACCAGCGAGGCCACACAGACACAATTCTTTTTACGCGAATCCGCATCCCGCAAACTTTTGTCCATGACTTTACATGACTCTGGTCGCCAAATGACAACGAGAGGAAAGAAGGACAACACAAGTGCTGCTTTCCTTGTCGTTTTACGTTCGCAGTCATGTAGGACTCAGATGCAAATCTGACGAAACAATATTTTCGAGGCATATGGTCGTTACATGAATTCTAATAAATGTGCAGTCTCATATGTGAAGTAATATGAATACGGCGTGGCCAACAGGGACAGAAAAGACACACAAACGGCGGGACCAGCGCCTCATTTGTGTCTGCGTTGGTCGCGCCGTCTTCATGTTGCTTTCGCCATGAACCAATTAGCCCAAACAAGAGTTTTACTTGCTCACATGTCAAGAATGCAGTACTTGCAATACAACTGTGCAATTCAGCGAGCAGTTCAAGTCTTAATTGATGGACTTTCAGCAATTCCCTTCATCAGCCATCATACCCCTATACTGGAAAATAGTCAAGGTCATCCCAGTCTCCAAAAAAGGGCCTCCATCTTCTCGCCATAATTATCAACCAATATCTATACATGCATCACTTCTAAGCTAATGGAACATATAATTTTCTCTCAAATTATAAAATTCCTAGTGTCCGTCAACTTTTTCCACCCTAACCAGCATGGCTTTCTAAAAGGTTCATCTTGCGAAGCACAGTTAGCCCTCTTTATTAACGGCCTTAGCTCTAGCATTGACCTTAACATTCCTATTGACGCCCTCTTCCTCGATTTTGAAAAAAAACTGTTGACAAAGTTCTTCACAGACGACTATTCCTAAAACTTTCACGCCTCAATCTTAACGAACATGTTTTTAATTGGATATGCAGCTTTTTCACTAATCTACAGCAGTTTGTTTTTGCTGATAAATGTTCATCTTCTTATTCCTCTGTTATATCTGGGGTACCTCAGGGCACCGTCTCGGGCCGCCTTCTTTTCCTCATATATATTAATGATCGGCCTGCTAACATTCGCATATTCGCTGATGATCGCGTTATCTACCAGCCTATAACTAACAGCGATGGCATTTTGCTTCTTTAGTCTGACATTCAGCACGCACTAACCTAGTATAATACGTGGCTAATGTCCTTAAATGTGAAAAAAAAACATCTCTGCTAGCAATCATTCCACCGACGTCATTCACAACCATCTTCAAGATATCTAATCGGAAATGCAGAAATCACTTCAGTATCAACTTACAAGTATTTAGGCATTCATTTGACACCTGATCTAAATTGGTCCTTTCATATATCTCAGGTTACTAACGAGGCAAATCGCATCCTTGGTTCCTTTCGACGAACCCTGCGACTAGCACCCCCATCGGTTAAATCCGTTGCAGTGAAATCTGTTGCTTATATGCATGCGCGATCTGGGACCCTCATCAAAATAACCTTTCTATTACTCTGGAATCTGTACAAAATCGCCGAGCTAGTTTCATTTCTCAGCCTATTCTTATCATGTAAGTGTAACTGAACTAAAATGCAATGCTCATGTCAAAACTTTAGCGAACCGCCGAAAAATTTCAATACTGTTGTCTGTTTCATAAATTCTATCATCATCAACATCTCCACTCCATTATCAGCCCCGCACATCGCATCTCCAGTCGCACAAACCGCGGGAAGGCAGACTACCCTCCCCCTGCCCGCACTTCTGCGCATCTGTCATCATTTTTCGTTCATACAGCAAGGGACTGGAATGACCTGCCAAACGCCATCGTTGATCAGATCGACTCATCGTCATTCAGATCGTCAATTGAAGAAATTTACTGCTGGAATTTCACCCCCTCGTGTAATATCCCTTCAATGGGGCCTTTGAGGTACTAATAAATAAATAAATATTAGCCAATTACGCGTCTCCCCGCGAGTGGTACGTAGGCCGGCATTCAATTACCCATAGCCTCATATACAGACAAAATTCGCGCAGGTGCCACAGCTTTTTCCAACGACTCATATGAATTAAAAACATTGTACCTTTCTTTTCCGATCACACCTTAATCACACTTAATCACTTTGGACATAACACATGTAACCTGGATGTGGAAAACATATGAAGGAAGCCAATAGAAGATTGTTTCTATTTTTGTTAAATTTGTGTTGGTGATCAACCAGAGATTGATAGTGCACTCATTTTATTGCTTAAAGATAACTGATTAGAAAGAAGAAGAAAATTGGCGGTAATTTAGCTCTGGTTAAACCTGGAGTGACGCGATAGCTACTGATGGCGGAGCGGCGCTTTGTCACGTGACCAACCACGTGATCAGCCACGGCGCCGCGCCGCCAGCAGCTGCTCCGCACCACGTGACCAACCACGTGACAGCGTGGCGGCGCAGCCACAAGGTGGCGCGATGCCACGCTGAAGGCTCGAAATGCTACCGTAATGTAGCTATCGCTACAAAAAACAAACACATGCCACCAGTGAGATCCGAACCCACGATGTCCGAATTTCAAGATACACACAGATACCGTGAACAGACTCCTGACTATTTCAAAGCATTTCCCAGCTGATGGTACGTTGGGTAGCGTAGCTTACAGACAAAGCGCCTTGTTGTATGCCCTCTTCTTTCTTGTATGTCGTCGTTGCGCTCTGCTGCGTAGCAATAAATCCATACCAACTTACCCGATTAGCCGTTCTGGCACAGTTCATCTCTAAGATGCGGCGGGTTCACCGGATGTTTTTCCGGTCCAATTACCTGGGCTATCACTATTTTCTTGTTGCACTCCGACACTTCTCCAAGTCTACGTCAGCACTCTACTGCTTACTCCGCAACCCCGTGGATAAGCCCATGAGCCTTTGGTTGCATTAGACAGTCGCAACCAACCCTGGCTGTCGTAGGGATTACTCAGCACCCCGGAGAGCACACCCGATGTGGTGGCACGGGGTGACAGTGTCTCCGCACAGGGTTGTTAGTCCCGATATCCCGCCATGTCCTTCACCCCAGTTCGCATTTCTTAATAAGTTCGAGAAGAGCAGAAAAAATGTTTTGTGTCGATACACTAAATTATCCGTACGTTCTATTAACGTGGGAACCCGAGCTGTTGTTCCATGCAGCTGCAGTTTCTGTCTTGGAGTTGTATAGAGCAGGAGTGAACGGGCAGCAAGCGAAGATCTTAGGAATACCATGTCATGTATCAAGTTTACTCGGGGCATTTCATCCCGTATTGAAGAAGCGCAGCTTTTTTATTGTTGTTGTCACCGTTGTTTCTTACGCACTTGTGCGCCCGGCTCTGTTGTGACAATTTCCACTGAGTATACAATCCAGTTGTATTTCCAGCGTCGTCGTGCCTTCTCTTTCTTCCTGTGAATGCGTCCTTTTCTGCTGTTTTTTTTCTGTTTTCATCCCGTATAATTTTATTTCTTGCATTTCGATATGTTCGGGGAAAAATAACGGAAATCTTTTTGAGGAATGCTCAAATTCGAGAAGCGTATTGTTTTACGCTGAATGAAGACGCGCAAGGCAGCCCATCGAGGAACCCGTTCACTGCGTATGCATAGGGCCCTTTTATTATTTTTTTTTAATTCGTTTGACGAAAATCGGGCGATAAGCAAAGAGAACTTCAGGCCACTGAAGGGTATGACGCTACCGCCTATGAAGCGAGATCGTCATTCCTTGAGGAGTGTCAACGTAAGTAACGTCGCTCAGAATTTTATCTGCGCAACATTTACCTCACATGAGGGGAAAATAAATAAAACGATATGAGTTCGCCAGTAGTGCTTCACTTAAGTGGAAGCGTGCTCTTGTCAGCATGTCTTCTGAGAAATGTAATCGATAGAAAAGCACAGATAACTACACTGGAAGATTAACACGTGCTGGAAATGTTTGCACTACATCCAGAAGTGTATTGCTTTGTCGATGCCAACACCACTTAAGCGACGCCAACTTCCCTGCCAAGGCACCGCATTTGCTGGATCACTGTGGTCTCAGAGCTAAAATGAGAAAAAACAGTACCTGATTTTAGCTTCTCTCAGTGAACTACACAGGCGATAAGCGAAGGGACAAAAAGAGCCCATAGCGCTTGCTGCCCAAGTGGCACTGCGGCATCGCCGCATTGCCGGTGCTGGTGCCGTCAATTACAGGGCAGTCTTGAATGCTCAGGAACGAGGCCGCGTGGAAGGGCCCATGAAAAGTTCTTTTCGCGGAAACACCTGGATTACTGAAAAATCTCCGTCTTTGTGAACGGAATTTAAAAGCTCGTGGTATGACGCAAAACCTTTCCTGCCAGCGATGAGAAACCGGCGTCGGCGGCGAATGGAAGTTTGTGCTTTTCCCATCTATAGGCAATGTCAGTTTGTGGAATGCCATTCCGTGCGTTAGGCGATGCCTCACGCGATACGGTGACTTCTTGGCGAGTAGCGTAACTGGAAAAGCTAGGCAGGGGGGGGGGCACCTATTGTAAACCCTCGATAAACGAAACATGCATGTAATGGATTTGCTATGCGACAGTCTTCATAGCTGCCACCCGTTATAGTGGATGCTGCATTATTGCCTGTTACTATGGACGGGGCCACAGGCTCGTGATCTCTTTACAGTGTCATTCTGTAGTAAAAGAGGAAGGGGTGAGGGGTTCAATAACGACCTTTTGATAACAGAGTAAGCGAATATATTAAGGCGTAAGCATTACTGGGCTAGTGCGTGGCGTTAACAGAAGTGCTCAGAGAAAGTGTGGACACTTACCCCAGCTTAGTCGAGTTACTCGGTAGTAACTCGGGTAAGGTCGGAGCCAGCTGCGCGAGAGGTTGTTCGGGAAGAGCAACATGGGTCGCACAGTCCCTACGGGTGGCTGTGACAGGAGCAGCCACCTGCCAGTGCAGTGGCGCTCCGCTTGGCCGCTGCGCCAGTGCACTGGTAGTGGTATGAGTACTCGCCGCCACTTACGAATGTTAAGTAGAGAATGACCAGTTCTGCATATATGGACATTAACCCAAACAGCTCCGAATAGTGTTCGGTTTGGTGGCTAACGCGAACTAAGTTGCACAAACGTCCCAGCGGAAACAGCAGTAGTGCACAATGCTTTCGCATTCGTAGCAGTTTTTATGAAGCATAGATAGCCGGAGGCATGAAAAAAAAAAGCGAAAGAAGAGGCTCGTTTTCCTGAATCAACGCTTTCGTTGGAGAACTGGAGCAACCGGGCTGAAACTTTTGAATGCAGGAAATGGAGCGAAGAAAATATAAGTAACGGGAAAAGGAGTAGCCTTCAAGAAAACCCACGAATAGGGACTCTGACTTTACTGTGCCAAATATATCTCACTGTAGCATATGCATCACAATTAACCTCACCCGCGCTGCTCATGAATACTTCAGAAATCATTGAAGTGTACAAGCACGTCGAGATCAATACGGAGCCTGCTGCGGCGATCTAGTTCTTGTCACACATTACGTGGCTGGGACTTGGAGGCCAGCAGACATTTCAACTATTTCCAGGAAACGCGTGCGAATCGGTGGGACACGACGGCTCCTGCACATTGGACTGCTGATTGCTTGTTTGTGTTTGGGCATTCTTGTACTTAGGCGAAAAATTAATTAGGCTACGGTTACTGTTGGGTGGCAATGCTGCTTCGAAGCGTTTATATCTTTGAGCTAACTACGTGGGCTTGGCTGGCGTCCAAGTGATTAACCGCAGCGGTGGCCTAGTGGTTTGAGCATCGGTCTCGCATGCGGGAGATGCGGGGTTCGATCCCCAATGCCGTGAGGCACCTAACGGTGATAGAATGGGTACAAGCTTTCCTCCGGTCTGGTGCCCGGCTTATCATGGGTGAAATGCTTGCGGAAATGGATCTTCGACTTCGCCCATAATATTAAAGCAGCGCTAAGCAACAAGGACGAAGAAAGAAGGGAACACACACACAGGCGCTGATCATACAACTAAATTTTATTTGAAGTAAGCAGGTCAATTTATACACACACAAGAACTACGCACATGTGCATGGTCAAACACAGATGCACTCATTAAAAATGCAAATAAAAACACACCGCATCAAAGACTCGTGGAGTTATCGCCGATATGCTATCCCCTGTGCAACAGGCTCATTTCCTTGGAGGTTAGGGATACTGAAGGTGTGCTGACGCAACAGCTTGTCTTTCTTATGATATGGAAGGCCTCTGCTATCTCTCTTGTGCGCCGATCATTGTGCACAAACAACACTTCGGTGTCGACAAAATACGGTGTGCATTTACACGTGAAGCAATGCTTCGCTAGGTTAGTCTCTCTTTTTCCCAAGGAATTGGCGTGTTCCATGAGGCGTACATTAATACAACGGCCGGACTGACCTATGTACGTAGAACCACATGACAATGGGATCTGGTAGACAATGCACGTCCTGCACTGGACATATTGATTGACATGATTGATGTTACACACTTTCCTCTTTCTATGTCCTTCGATTTTTCTTTGTACTGCGGCCCCTACTTTACTTAGTTTATTAGGGGCTGAAAAAAGAACATTAACTCCGTACTTAGCCCCCACTTTTTTAAACCGCTGCGACAGTTTGTGAACATATGGCATGACGGTCACCCTCTTCCTTTCATTTTGACAAGACTGCACATCTGAGGTGCACTCAGAGGACTTTACCGCTTTTAATACTTTATCAGCACTTGACACAGTAACCGAGTCCGGGTATCCTGCTTCTTTGCACTTGCGCACTTGGGCTAGGAAACTGCTGCTCATTAGATGAGTACAAGATTTGTTTACTGCCATACTTAAGCAACTAGTAACAATTCCAGCTTTGACCAATTTTGAATGGAACGACTTATAGTTCAGTAGGGGCTTCTCGCTTCGGTGGGGAATATTGCCAACACACATGGTCTGGTTGAAAAGTCAGTTTTAAGTCAAGGAATTGCGAGCCATTTTGGTGGGGGACTTCTTGCGTAAACGTCAGTCCCGAGCCATTTTGTGTAAAAACATCAAGAACTCGTGACACATATTCAAGATCTAGGTTCCTTCCAAACATCAATCATGTCAATCAATATGTCCAGTGCAGGACTGGCATTGTCTACCAGATCCCATTGCCATGTGGTTCTAATTACAGAGGTCAGTCCGGCCGATGTATTAATGTACGCCTCATGAAACCCGCCAATTCCTTGGGAAAAAAAGAGACTAACCTAGCGAAGCATTGCTTCACGTGTAAATGCACACCGTATTTTGTCGACACCGAAGTGTTGTTTGTGCACAATGATCGGCGCACAAGAGAGATAGCAGAGGCCTTCCATATCATAAGAAAGACAAGCTGTTGCGTCAGCACACCTTCAGTATCCCTAACCTCCAAGGAAATGAGCCTGTTTCACAGGGGATAGCATATCGGCGATAACTGCACGAGCCTTTGATGCAGTGTGTTTTTATTTGCATTTTTAAATGAGTACATCTGTGTTTCACCATGCGCATGTGCGTAGTTCTTGTGTGTGTATAAACTGACCTGCTTACTTCAAATAAAATTTAGTTGTAAGATCAGCGCCTGTATGTGTGTGTTCCCTTCTTTCTTCATCCTTGTTGCTTAGCGCTGCTTTAATATTATGGAGCATTTCCAACTCGCCCGATCTGCCGTTCTTCTACAGTTTGACTTCGCCTTGTGTATACGAAAACACCCTGTGCCATGGCGCTCATCGGCTGCAAAGCTGTACTTGCGCCATAAAAAATCATTCTCGTTCTAGCGGTCAGCACAACGGACGGATTACAGGCAGCTGCAAACACCGCTACGCGATACCCGGTATGGACCTCCTGCATGTTTGTAAACAAACGAGGTGGCGCTGCAGTCGCTAGCGAGCTCGTGGTAGGCAAAAGGTCGGGGAGTGGCGTCGCGGATAGGTGTTGAGCGCGGGTTTTCAAGGCTTGTAGGCGCGTTTCCAGTTTCTGCGAATCATAGCAATGGTCGATGCTTCCAACTTAGTAATTTGTCGAAGTACACGAGCTCGCGTTGGTCACGTGCGGCATATAAAGAGAAATAGTTTGCCACTGTGTATTGTATATATGGTTAGTAGTAAACATGTTGAAAGCGTTCCTGCCGTTTATTTATGCGCTAGGCATTGAATAAAACAAGTTTTGACACTCTGCACTAGCCGGAATCATTTTACTTCGGTACAGTAGTGAGGGGAACTGCTGGCGTTGTTTCGTCGGAGCAGACATGCGCTCATCGTCTGCTGACATACGTACGTGTCGCGCTGCGCGAAAAGTGGGGACAGAGTCGTGTCCCCGATCTCCTGTCTCGCTTAGCGCTGTTTTTAGCCGCATGACCACGCACCAGCCAGGCCGACTTGTCCTCTTGTTAAGCTGGTCGATTTAGTGAAAGTTTTTGATTTCTAGAATTATTTTCTTTCCTAGCCCTGAAGTCTAGTTTCGTGACTGAAAATTATAGCAAAATATTGAATACAAATTTATAAATTACTCTTTTTAGAAGTGTGGTCGTCAAAAATTGTGAGGTAATTTCTTTGATTTCAGTGCCGCATTTCTTTGACCAAAGCGAAAGCGAAGATGCCATGAACGAGGGAATAAACTTTAAGGTTCGTTTTCTGACCTCTCACATTTTCTTCGACTGGATCACTCACCTTCGTAATTCGCATGAAAATCAAATGATTCCATTTGTCGCAAACTATTCCTGAGACGTTGAGGAGCGTAATAAATCTCGATTTTTTGCCCTACATGTGCAGTATTGCGTTAGTTATTTTTTGTAAGAAACGTTTTCATGTAACATGCATGCATAAGTACTGATCATACAGAAAAAGAACTAATCGCGTCATCATACAGAACAGGACTTTATGTACATGCTGGCATAAAAAAACTGCGCACTATCTACTCAATTATTTGAGACCTTGGGGGGACTTGACGACGGTGTTAATTATAATTGCCCAGAACTGCACCAGGTATAGCTATAAATAAAAGGAATGACTGAAACTAGCGTAGGAATTTCATATTTGCACCAAGTTTAGTTACATACCGCATGCATGAATAACGAAAACACTTTTCATGCCGCGCCCCCTCTCAATCTCGCCACGTGTCTGTTAGTAGCACGCCTGCGGCTGCTTCTTTCCAAACAAGCTTCGCGATCATGTATTATTACCTCATGAAACATGACACATGCATGATACAATGAAAAAGCATATGGCGTTTAGCACACTTAAGGTACGCTATTCTAAGCACACCAACGCGACCGCGCAAGATTGACACAACTTACCAGACTTCTTTCTACTCGAATGAAATAATTACGTCGTCATATCAAGAAACAGTTTCAAGTAAATATTAAATGTCACAAAACGCGCCATTAAAACATGGTGTGCTATTAACAAAAAAAACGCATTCCTTGGGGGCGAGTGAACCTGTCGGCGCCCAGTGCACCCCGGCTCAAGGTGATAAGTATGTGTGCAGCTACTTATGTCTTTTTTCCTTGAGCAATTATCAGCCTACTATCCTGAAGTTCACGTGAATGAACGCAGCAGCTTGCATGCTATTAAGTGCATTGAGTGGCAGTGCCTATCGACTCCCAGACTTCGCGCTTTACTACCGTGGCCCAATGCCTGTTAGCCAGTTTCCGAATGCGGCATTTATGCGCGAGAAACCTATCGAGGCTAATTTAATATTTTTTATGCTACTACGCGGATCCAGCAGTGACGCAGCTGGTCAATATATGCTGCTTCTGCAGTGCACAGGCTTGAAGCAGCCGCCGCTAACTGCGGCAGCTGCGGTAGGCACGGGCAAGCGGAACCTGTTTTGCCTACCATGCGAAAGTCGCTGCTAACATCAGCGCCACCGCATCTTCGTGACGTCGTGGGGTGAAGGAGGTCCATAGACGAAAATTAAAAGGCTAGCGGAGCGACACACCAACTGCAGGCTTCAAAACACCTTTAGCAGCGTGCGCGTGTCCGCGTCTTTTTTTTTTTTTTACCAGATGCCTTGCGCCCGCAACAAATGCTTTGCTTTGTTTTAAAATGTGTGATCAAAACCTGCTTCCGAAAATGTTTGATTGTGGGCCAATACTAGCATTGTGCTATTTTCCCAACAGATTGTATGATATAACATTTTATGTCATCTTCGTCGTTATCGTCATCATCCTGAATACGCCCACTGCCAGGGCGAAGGCCTCTCCCATATCTTTCCTGTCAACCCTGTCTCGCTAGAAGCCTGTTCCGTCACTCATATCACCACTCTGGAGAATCTGAGCTACAGTGCCCATGACGCCAAAACACAATGTGTAGCGGATTATATCGCCTACTTTGCCGATCCACATGCATTGTCAAAATAAACTGAAACACAAGCACGTGAAATTTAATGAGGACACTCGGCTTCCCTTTTTTATGCTTGTCACTGTGGGACACTGTCCAGTGGTGTAACCTCCTCCTTTCTTTGTTTGTTTCAGAGGGGGGGGGGGGTGGAGGGAAGGGGAATAAATGTCGGTATAAAAGGGCTGGCACATGTACGGCTGCTCTGGGTGGCTGAGGGTGCGAGCAGAGAAGACTGCATCTTCCACACGACGCTGCCGTAAAGCCGGTTCGGATGCAAAGTGTCAGTGGCACTACATGTTAAGCAACTATTTACCTAGAAACGTCAAATGACCAACTCGAGTGAGAAACCGCGAGGCATACCTGCGTTTATTACTTCCCGGTCGTACTAATGCCAGTAGCACATAATGTGTTTTGTCAGTGCACACGATATTAAGCCCCACACATACGTCCTTTCTAACCAGTGGGTGACTGCGTGCTGGTGTTACCGGCACAAACTTAATACACCCTTGAGACCGGGTTAGAATCCGGTGCGCTTTCAAGCCTGCCTTGTGCACAGCACAACAAAAAATAACCAACACAATTGCACTGTACTCAGCGCAGTGTGTGCCTGCTTCATGCATTGGTCTTCGGCGTGCAGCTGTCGAAGGCAACCATGCTTCACTAACAAGCCCAACTGCATACGTACACTAGCTACCGGAGCGCTGTCGAAGTAAGCTCCGGATGATCCCGTAATTGCTTTTCTTGACGAAACATTGTATTCGCTCCTTCAGTGTCAGGCTTCTGCGACCGACTCTAACACCACGGCCCTGGCAAGCACTCTGCGGACAAATTTACTCCTTGCTCTACAGTTCGGCGTTTCTTCTTCCATTTCTGTCCGAGTCGCTGCTTATATTCCGGCGCCGACAGTTTCGATGGAGGCGAAATGCAGACGCTCTCGTGCACAGAAATATCGGCTCACGTTGAATAGCCCCAGTTGTTCGAAGATAATCGGCAGTCAGCCGCTATGGCATGCCTCATAGCCCGAGCGTAGTTTCGGCCTTTTTATTCATTCATTTCTTCTGACAGCCGTTCAGTCTGCGCGAACAGTCGGCGGCCTTCTGCGGTCGGGGTTAAAAAGCCTCGCTGCGCTGCTTTCTTTTCCATCTCATTGAGGTTCCGTGGAAGGGGAGGGAGGAACAAAGTCTCTGCTTTGTTCGGCATACGCGAGAGCCGAGCGGAACACCGCTGCCTGCGTAGCCAGGGCAAGTTGGCCTCTCCTTCGAGCACCGCGTTTGCGTACGCGCGAGGCCCCCACCGGCGCTCGGCCGGCCCGCCCAAGTTAGCCGGCGCCGGCCCGCGTGAACGCCCCCCTCGCTTTTTTGCTCCCCTGGCGAGAGGCGGCGGCTTCGGTTCCGCGCCGATCTCTCCTGGAATAGTCGCTCCCTGGCGCGGCGGCGCAGCGCACGGCGCAGGCCTCTCCTTAATTTAGTTAGCCACTTCGGCCCGTCCTTTGCCCAAGCCTGTCGGACAACAAACATCCGGCGCGGGCCGGTTTTCAGGCACCCACAGTTCCCGGCCAGCCAGCCAGCCAGTGACGTAACCCGAGGCTGCGGGAGCGACAGCGACCCCAGACCTAAATCCGAGCTCCATATACGGAGGGTAGAATGTTTTTTTTTTTTTACTTGTTATTCCTCAAGGGTCCCCATGCGGCACATGGCATGGGGGTGAGTATAACAACAGAAAAAAGAAAATATACATTATTTACAATGATGTACAATGGTTTAGATTGATGAATGCGCTTCCTCGATAACGAATTAGAAGAGTAAAGGGTAAATGATTGCCACCAGTTCGGTCGGAAGGCATGTTGTGGACACGTTGTGGGTAAACAGCATTTGGGTGGTTATGGCGGGAAATACGATGTGCGCCTGGGATGGTTTGATTCGCTGCTGAAATGTTGCAAAATAAATCTCGAATAAACAGAGACGTGTTACGTTACGATGGGTGACGAGTGTAGGCAAGTCTAATCGAGATTTTAGCCCTGCGATGCTGGTTTCTCATGGGGGTATTCAGATTAGATGAAGCTGGCGGCACGATGCTGAACTGACTCACTGGTATAAATCTAGTTAATCTGATGTGGATTCCAAACAGAGTTAGCATGTTCAAGTTTTGATCTGACGAAAATCTTGTAGGACAGTAATTTAATTGAACTGGATGCTAAAGCGATGTTGCGTCGAAGGTAGCCAGGGACGTTATTCGCAGAGTTAGTTATGGTCAGCCTAAGTTCGATCGCAGGAAATACCGCCTCCTGAGTTCTTTCAAGAACTGACGCAGGAAACTGAACAGTTATTAATAATCTGTATATAGGCGCGATAAAGGTAGGACGATGGCGAAAGGTTGTCGGATGTTAGAATAAATACCAAGTGACAGATCATTAATATATATTATTAGGAAAAGAAAGGGCCCTAGTACAGCACCCTGGGGGACTCTATACTTCACGCGTGAAAGGGATGATGAACAACAGCATTGACGAAATGATGACGGTCAGTTAAAAAGGCACGGATAATATTAATGATAGACAGGTGGAGATCTAGAAGCGATAGCTTGTATATTAAGCAGCCACTAAAAATTTTATTGATGCCTTTTCGAAATCAAGGAACCGAGCATCACAAGGAATATTGCGGTCTAAGTACGAGCGAAAATTATGTAGCAGGCGATATAAGTTTCACATGATCGACCATTGCAGAAGCCGTGCTGATTAAGATGGAAGAAGTTTACAGAAGTTAAAAAGGTAGCAGTATGTAAGTGAAAAAATATGCTCAATGATTTTGCAACATACACAGGGGGAAGAAATTGGGCCATAATTGTACACGATTGAGCGGTTACCTTTCTTGAACACTGGAAGGACCTTACCGATCCACCAGTAATGTGACCATGATTCTGATGCAATCTAATGCTGGAAGAACAGTGACTAACTGGCGCTGCAATCTTTAATATTCTTGAGCACTTTTCCATGCCGTGAGGTTTGAATCAAATTCTTTCCCTGAGTGGATGGTCAAAAAATGGAATGCCAGGAAGGCTACCGACAGGTTCATTGATGAAGAAAGAAAGAAAATGCAGACTTAAGCACATTCCGACATTTGATTCGATGATGGGAATTCTGGAGACATCATAGAGGGAAATGACATTGAATTCAGGAGGCATTATGGTTTTCCAAAACCACCTGGGGTTATTTTGTGCGTGTCCAAAAGTAGCAGGGCGGACGGCAGGCCTGCGGTGTTCGCGACGCTTTTTTGAAGCTCATGAATGTCAAAATAATGATTTTTTTTCTTGTTTAATAAACGCACTGAATATTAAAGCCCATGTAGTATAACTGCCAGCTCGACTCTACACTCTTTTTTTTTGCAACCAGGCATTATTTTCTTTATTAATGACTGCGCCTGTCTTTTCGCTTTGTTTGTTTTGACCGTAGGTGGCAGCACAAGTAGACCCTGACCGCGAGACAAGACAGCTGAAGTAAAACGGAGCCCGAAAGGTTTTTCGCTGATGTGCGGACAGTTTTCTTCGAAAGCCTATCTCTGCTCTGCGTTCTGCACACGCGGTCTCTCCCACGTAATGTTGTACGATTGTTGTATAACTTGCAGTAGGGGGTTCATGTCGCATTAGAACGTTACGCCAGTGGTAAAAATTACAAATAATTTTATGTGTCGCATCGTAGACATTAGGCAAACGTTCAAATAAACAATATGTTAATGATCTGTTCTAAATGTTGTTATGCAGCTATGCGACTTAATGCATACAAAACACTCGCGAGACCGTCCCTAGAGTATGCTGATATTATTTGTAGTCCTTACCAGAAATATTTAATAGGCAGATTAGAACGAATCCTGAACCCAGCAGCACGCTTTGTATACTCAAACTATTCCGGGCATTCGAACATATCTAACCTACTAAAGAAAGCAGATCTACACAGCCTAGCTCAGCGTAGAGTAGCATCAAGACTTAAGTTCTTGTACCTACTTTATCACGGACACTTCTACATAACGAAAGAAACATACCTTCAGGAGCCATTCCGCCACTCCTGGAGGACTAACAATATGAAAACACTTCGCCAATCCGTAAGCCACATTGATGTCCACGAATATTCCTTGTTCCCTTCAGCTGTCTGGAATAAACTACCATCTACTGCTGTGAACTGCAACACAGTCGAACCTTTCTTAGAACATGTTAATCAACTTGATCTAACATCATTCCCACCGTGATGCTTCTTTAACGATGAAATTGTTATTTTGTGTTTATCTGTGCATATACTTGTCTTCCTTGTTCAATCCTCTATTGTCATTCTTTCTACCTTATATCCACTTCTGCATGGGCCTGAGAAGGGCCTGCAGTATTTGCAAAAAAAAAATAAATCATAACTATAAAACAGCATTACAAATGCATTCCAAGCAGTGTTTCTGACATCTTATCTCACTGTTCGTAAAGTAATGATGTTTTTCAACTAGCAGAACTTTGCAGTTAAATGCCTCCGATGATATACCTGTCATTGATTGGATGCACGGGCCCAACATTTCATTAGAAAACTTCGTATACCACCCATTCACCAGACTTATCCGACACATTTCAGTGGTATATATATATATAAGCCTGAGGCCATGGAATTCGTCAGAAGGTTAGTGTATCAGCCGCATGTATTAGGTGTGTTGTATTTTAGAGTGTGTAGCCGATGGCGCTTCTTGCCTCATGAATAATGCCTCATGAATCTAATGTAATTTCTCTCTATGATAACTCCGGAATTCCCATCATCGAATCTGATGTCGTAATGTGCTTAAGTCTGCAAGGCGTTGACTGAAGCTGCATACTTTCCAAACTCGCGGAACTGGTCTCACAATTTTAGCGAAAGTTGAATATTTGTTAATGAACGTTTTACTTGCTGGTGTTCGAAAATTGGAACGCTTGAAATAATGCTTTATTTTTCTTCAACCTATACTCTTCTTTAAAGTTTTTGTTTTCGCATACTTTCACATGTTTGCGGAAAACAGTGTAGCAAAATTTTTATTATCCGCCCATTTGAAAAGCTTAAATTAGTGCTTATAAACGAATATATTATGGCCTTTGTCACAGTAGTAGTAAGTGGTTGTTTATGAAAATAATAATAAAAAGGAAGGAAAATATTTTTGCTAGCCCCGACATCTTCCATCGATACTGAAGCAGCTGAGCTGGGGCAGCGGAAATAAAGGATAGCAGGCAGAATGGAGAAATGAAATGAAAGAGGTGAGGGGACAGCCGAATGCCATTTTCGCCCTTTCGTAACGAAAATTAAAGTCCAAATTAACAAAGCAGAACTAAAAGAGCGAGAAATAGCTGGCAATTTCGTGGCAGAAAAAGAAAGAAATAAAACCTGTTTGTCTTTTACTGGCGCCAGTAGGTGGGTAAACAACTTTATTGGCTCATGAGAGAATCAAATGAGAGGGGAAGAGAAAGCACGACGACGACGGGCCCTCGGGCCGCTCTGGATGGCCCGACACTTTTGTGCTTCGGCGACCCCCTTGAGCCTAGCCAACTGTCCGAAGCAGTAGCTCCCGGTGCGAGCTGCGCTGAGCAGCCTCCCATCGCTCCTGATGTTCTGACGCTTGCCACGGGGGCTTGGGTTTGCTCGGGCAGTTCGGAAAGATGTGATTAAAGTCGACTCTGGTGCTAGGACACAAGTGACAGTGAGGAGAAGTTCCATCGTGGGTTATACATAATGGAGAGAAGGGAAGGGGTCGTGACTGTGAACGTTTGAAGCCTGCGCCAGAAAACCTGGTCGCTTTTGGGAAGATATTAGATATTTATGCGGTGGAGGGTACATTAGGTGAGAATTTCTATATAACAGGATGAGGCTGTTGTAGTTTAGAAGTCTATCCTTGGCACTGCGAGACGAAGGCAGGTCGCTCTCAGCCCGGTTGACGAGCTCTAAGTTTTATAGAAACGTCCGCACAGGCTCCCAGTTTTCACCCGAACGCTCGTTTGCGGGCTCTCAGCTCCCGGCTACGTGCAGCGTTCGAGAGGCATTTGGAAGCATTTGGCAGCGTCTTACGGCCACGTGTCCCAACCGATGGCGACGAAGGCTGACTGAAGCGCGAGGTTCGAGGTGCCAACCTGCTACAACACTGCACTTAGGGAGCGTGTAGAGGGTGGTCCCGTGATCACTGATGAGCACCCGCTCTAGCCGAAGACTACGAATACGGCGCCAGGCACGTGCAGGGGGTGTTCACGTGATAGAGGAACGGAGCTGCCTGTAATTCGTCAAGGAACATACGTATAACGGGTCTCGTTATGAAAGAAATTGCGAAAGCAAACCTTTTTAGCCTACGACGCCTTGTGAAGCATTGACTACCGCATAGCTCGCACGCTGAAATAAAAGATTTTTCAAGCAATGTACTTTTTCTCTTCATATTTACCGAACACATTTCAGGTGGCTAAAAGCTCTTCAGATCACAAGAAGCAGTTCGCACTTCATAGACAGTAAAAGTGGCTTCATACGACATTTGCGTCCTGTGTATACGGGAAAAGCCAATGTTCCAAAAACAGAGCACGCAAAAAGCATGCCTATAGCCATTAAAAATCCGGCTGCCTTTTTTTTAGTTATTTTGGGAACCGTGCGTGTATAATCAACAGGAATTTTAGTCTTTCGAACACTGCGCTTCATCGTGCCTCGTTTATAAGGTTAAATATTTAATTAAGATTAGGAAAATGTGGTTGCAATGCATATTTTAACGCTCTGGAAAGGTCAGAAAAAAAAGGACACGAAGAACGATGCATTGACGTTTGCGCGAACCAAGGAAGTAGCATTGTTGTAAAGTTTTTGGGCTACCTGGGCTCCCTCACGTGACGCTATACAGTCATCCCTGCGCAAAGCCAGACCAGCGAGGTATGCCTTGCAATTATCGCGCTGCAGACATACATGGCGTCTAGGCGAAATTGTATGAGTAATCCTTCGGGAGGGAATGAGCGTTTGTAACGCACCTCGCTACGGCTAGGACCATTTGTAGGTCATGATGGTATGCTCCGCCGAGCTGTCTGCTGGGTACCTCACGGCAGGTTATTAACGAAATTTACACATCAAAATATTCACCCTCTTGTATCGCATGGGTAAAAGAATCTCACTCTTCCAGGTTTCAGTTTGCAACCGTCAATAACGATAATTCGTTCTTTCAGCCAAGTACATTATGGCATCCCACAAGGAAGTCTGCTTGGCCGCTTACTTTTATTAATATTTATTAATAATTTGTTTAACTCTATTCCCAAATCTGAATTTTCGCTGACTATTGCCTGCTTTATCGTAAAATTTATTCTAATGATGATCACCAAGCCCTTAAATATGGCCTCGACTCAGTAACAGCATGGTGCTCTACCTGGCTCCTGCAACTTAATCTCTCGAAAACAAAATTTGTCAGTTACTAACCGAATGTTTCGAATTCAACCAGCGAACTCCTAAACTGATACTTCAGTCGAGTTAGTAACCACGTATTAGTACCTCGGACTTCACCTTCATTCAGACCTAACATTCAACCACCATATTAACCTTATTCTTGCATCCGCTAATCGCTCATTAGGTCTCTGAAAACATAACTTAAAGCAAGCTACCTCCCACCTCCGGGCACGTGCTTACACCACTCAAATTAAACCTAAAATTGAATATGCTTCGGCTGCTTGAGACTCTCATCAAGCAAACTTAATAAATAACATAGAATAATTGCAGAACGGTGCAGTTAATTTAATTTACTCAGATTATTTGCGTTGTACCAGTATCACAATCTTGAAGGAACGCGCAGGCCTCCAGGAATTACGTTTCCGCCGAAAAGTTGCATCATTATCACTTTTCGATAAACTGTATCATCACTCGGCACTTCATAACGACTTCATTTTGACCGACACAACCATCCCTTTAAAGTTAAGTGTTTGTCGTGTCGTGCATTCAGTTAAGCGCATTCATTCATGCCGCGCATAATAACTGACTGGAAAGCGTCTGCTTTCACGTGTCCCAACTGCCACTGATCCTGATAAATTTTGCAGTCTCATGTCTACCATAGCTACTGCTTAAATTCGTTGCGTACGTTGTTACAATATCAATGCGTTGTGCTCATTTTTTCATTTTATTTCTATTAACGATGGTGCCTTCGCGATGGCTCAGTGGTTATGATGCTCGGCTGCTGCACCGAAAGACGTAGGTTCGATCACGGCCGCGGCCGTCGAATTTCAATGGAGGCGAAATTCTAGAGGCCCGTGTACTGTGCGATGTCAGTGCACGTTAAACAGCCCCAGGAGGTCGAAATTTCCGGAGCTCTTCACTACGGCGTTCCTCCTAGTTAAACCTCGTATACAATACCGTCTATTAATGATGTTTGTTGTTTGTATTAATTTGTATCAGCTGGCAATAATTCCTGACTGTCTGCAGCTTTGTTAATGCTTTTGTTTCCTTTTTGTTTACCTTTGCATATGCCGAATTATAACCAATTATCATTCTTATTCCAACGTCTCGTATTGTGTTTTTGGTATTTTGATCTATTTACTCTACCCCCCCCCCCCCCCCCCCTATGTAATACCTTCAGTCGTGAGGGCCTTCAGAGATATTTTGTACAAATAAATAAACGAATATGTGCTTTCGTGGGCCTATTGACTTAATGTATGCTAAAGGTATGAACGCACCCAAGACAACATCACAGATGCGTCACTAGCAGCAAAGGCCGGCCGCAGTCGACTTCTATTCATCACTAACAGCACTCTCACAACGCTAGACATCAAAAGTTTTCCCTTCAAGGGGAACAGCAGTAGCCGATGATCATTGGTTTGCCATGCGGACGACATTGCCATTGGACAGCACAACTGCATGCTTTATTAGCCAATTATTCTTTACTGCCGATATGGTAAGGCTAAGAGCAATAGGCTTGCTGATTGCTTACAAGGGTGCAGTAGCAGTACCCGCAACACCTTCATGGTCGTTTGTTTCAGCGTTCACTCGTGTGCTATAATATTTCAGTCAAACTGAAATGTTACTGAGTGCGTGGGAGGATTTTCACTAATGTGGAACATAATTATCATCACGCATATATTAATTGCCTCAGTGAAGAAGCACGCATGTATGCAGAAACAACGCCACATTCAATGCTTTTGAGATTCGGGAAGCGCACCAGAAAATGTAGCAAGGAAGGTTCAGATGCCAAAGAGCAGTTGTACTATATTCCGGTTACCAGCAGTTCTTACTCGTCTTATCGCGCGGTATTTTCAGCGCGACAAAAATAAGGGCGACTGAACAGTATGGCGACTCTTAATTACACGTAGGGGGGCCGAGGAGCCGTTGAAGGCTTAACAGACCTAGTGACAACACAAGCCTTTTCGCCTTAAGTAAGTGTGGCAATGCAGTGCCATCTAGTTCACCTCATAAGGGTTCGCCCAAAAGCGCAAAGTCGCGTTGGGGCAAAAGGTGCCTTTTGGTGGAGTTGGACTTTTATTTTAGTGGCGAATTTCCAGAATCGCCCCGAGAGCACAGCACAGGGCCGGGATGGCAAACATACATATGCATTCACTGTTGCACTGAATAATATTAGTTCATATTGCAGGACATTGAAACCAAAAGCACAACACAGATAAGTCGACCAATGGGCACAAAGCATAATGAACCATAAAATGCACCACAGTAACAATACCCATTTTTCACAACTATTTCACGGAGGAGAGTAAATATATAAGTGTCGTTTGTGACAATCAGAGACCGCTGGTGGCCTGAACAAGTTGCTTAGTGTTAAAAAATATCTATGAACTCTTGAGAGGGCACGAAAAATGTCTGGCAATGAATAAAATACATAGAATCAGCAGCAAAATATTTTTTTTAAATGTAGCTGGAAATGCCCGCACGAAAGTGCCTGAAAAGTGCCCGCTCCGTAGCTACTGTTGTAGCGTTCTCTCGCTCCTCAACAGTTCCCAGGCAACGGGGCTGATTTATTCATCCTTCTGCGTGGCTCGTTCTGCATTGCCAGTGCCCTAAGTCTCCCGAAGCATAGTGGAATTCTCTTCCACGCTTCTCCTGACCTTTTGAGTACTGCCAGCCGTTACACAAGAGCCCCACGACATCGACCATCAGGAAAACCAGTGGCCCAAAAACTTTTCAAAAGTATGACACGGAGCAAATAATACCGCTCATGGCCTGAGAATTATTCAATAGCATGTAAACTCACACAACTCGCAGTGATGAGTACCATAAGAGCGCGCCATCTTAAATAACGCACATTCCTGAATGCGAAATTTGATAGTCAACGACACCCACCACACAGACCCAGGAAAGTCGTGTTAGTCGTGCTCGTAAGGTAAAGTGCACCTAGAATCAATATCAAGATGAGCCGTTTAGGCTTAACGAACAGGGATAAAAGCGCCCTACCGCAGTTTATTTTCGCAAAAAAAAGCGCAACAAAATGCGTGTGTATGGCTGCCCATTGCCCCCTCCACCTTTCACCATCACGTTTACTGAAGAGTGGGTATCTGTCACACCAGAAAAGCGTTATTGATGTTGTTCAGCCGACACGGAAGAGATCACTTTGATAGCCATTGTATATGCCTAGCTGCAGATAAAGATGTGCGCAGTCGCAAATGAAACGCAATAACCATAGAGCGCCGCCTGGGGCGTATTGATGCAGTGCGATTGTGTGTTGCGAACCTTTCCATTCAATGACGGTTAATCCATACCGAACATGCGAGAGTATTTGCGCGACTAGTTTATTTTTGAGCACATGCCGAAAACTGTATGCGTCACCACGGCCAAAAATGAACCGAAGGAAACGCGCTCGCGTTTCATTCGCAGTTTGCTGTGAAGCCATGACTCGCGCTCCTATAGGCCCGTCGCACACTCTCAAGTTTGGTTAATAATTTGGCACAAAAAATAGTAGCGCGACAGTCTTCCGGATTGCTACATATTCTACTCGTACGCGTGCAGCTTACAACGCTTGTCGGGTGCCAATAGTCAATCTTTACACAGCCGCAAAACGTCCCTGCTATCTAAAATTTGTGTGTTATGGAAGTAATCAGCAGCAGCAGTGGACCTAATTAGGTCCACTGCAGGGCAATGGCCTCGTTCATATCCCTCCCTCCAGTTAACCCTGACATGTGTCAGCTTGAATAAGACAAGCTGTCAGGCTAGTTGGTGTTGCGTCACATTGGTAAACAGCGCTTAGAGCCACGAACGGAACACAAAACACGACGGCCGTGTTTTGCGTTGCGTCCGTGTGCCTGAGCGCTGTTGACGATGTGTCAGCTGCGGCCACTTTATCGCCGAACACTTCTTAACCTCGTCCTCCCGCCAGACTTTCAGCCGCCTCCAGCTACGCTTGCCTTTTCTTGGCATCCATTCTTTTACCACCCAAGAACCACAGGTAATTCGCCAAATATTGGACAGTGATGGTTTCACATTGGTCCTCTGTAGGACCAGCCTTTTCCAATATATTTCCAATATACATAAGTGCCCACGGTCACCTTGCCTTCGCATTACGTGGCCTGCTCATACCTATTTCTCCTTCTTGATTTCATTTAATATATCAGTAACTCGCGTGTATTCCCTGGCTCGTTCTGATGTCCCACCAATCGTTTTCCGTTTCACAAGTCGCTGAGCTGTCCTCAACTTAATTTCAAGCCTTTTCGTTAGCCCCTAATTTTCCACTCCATAGGTGAGTATTGGCTAGGTAAAACTGTTCTATACTTTCTTCTTGAGGGATAGTGGTAAGGAGCTATTTATGACCTGAGGGTGCCTACCAAATGCACTCCACCCCAGTCTTATTCATCAAGTCATTTCAATCCCATGGTGCGGGACAGCGGTTATTACCTGCCCTAAGGTCTATTCCCTGAAAACCTCTAATGCTTCGCTGCCTATCGTACACTGTTGAGCCCTTCTGAGGCCCACCATTCTGCTTTGCTAATGGATTTACCAGCTAAAAGTTTTCCTGTATCTTTTTGTACTTGCGCAGTCACGGAACCGAAGTCACCACCTAACGCTGCGCCATCTTTTGGCGACGAACCAAAACCCGGACACGCCTTCTTGTTGCTTTTTTAACGGTGATGCTTTCCAGACAGACTACGCAAATAAACATAAACGAACGGCAGTGCACCCGCGCGTGGGCAGGAGAGTCACGTGGCCTGTGATACCAGTGAATCACCGCTAGATGGCACGTACGTTAACCCGGTGCTGCGCCTACGGCGAGATATCTACGTTGGCTCACGCTACTCGCCCGGCGCCCTACACCTGATTAAACGGTCCGCGAAGAGAAGGGTGAAGCTCACCGCATCTTCTCTTACTTAAGCGTGTTTGCTGAACAGCCTGAGGAAATACCTTGGCTCTCTAGAGCGTTCTGCTGCTGTGTTGTCTGCCAAGGCTGCCCAACGCTCGTACGCTGGCCAGTCGCGCATCGTTTTTTCTTAAGAGAGGTTTGGTGAATATCGCTGTTTTTATTTTCTTTATCCGTCAACTCCGGTGTTGTAAATTGAACAAACGCGAAGAAACAGTTCCTTCCTCGATTTCGAAGGAATTTTGCATTGATGCATGCTTCTCTGGTGCACACTTATTATGTATCATTAGCATGCCGTTACCATCGAAGTCCCAGATTAACATGGAAATTATTTAAAGTGATGTTTACCTCGCGTAGTACCGAAGCGTTCTAACAATGTTACTTGTTTTATGCATTGTTCTTAAAATCCTCATTTATCTATTTATTTATTTATTTATTTATTTATTTATTTATTTATTTATTGATACATGCATACTGCAGCCTCGGCGAGCATAAAATGGCGAAATATTTACGACTTGGTGGCTCCACGTAAACTCCTCGAAACGTCACAAATAAACGCTGGAAAAACTGTTTCCTAACCCTAATTAAATATTTAAACAACATGCTTACAACCTGCTTTAAAATGGCAAAGTAAACTTTCAAGACCAAATACTTCAATTGGGAGAGTGCACACATTGAGTCAACACTTTACAATGAACATGGGGCAACTAGAGTGACACGCACTACAATACAGTTAAGTTATAATGCACGCAACTCAGCCATTCGCCTTCTAACGGATGGCATGGACTCAAGCTTATATGACGAGTCGCGAAGCGTGTCCCATAAGTGATAGCGTTGAATGGGCAATATGCAAAATTTTACAATGAAATTTTTCTACAATGCCTGCAAGACTAAGGCAGGCGCTATCTGAGACATTGACTAGTTGAAAAACATAATTACTGCACAATGAGGAATGAGAAAAATTTTGAGACACAATGTTTGAAATATATTGGCAATGCTATATTACGGTTATGATTTTGAGCATTAATATAACATTTAGAATACAGCATTTGCACAACGTTTACAATGCAACACACAACGTTATCTGTTAATTTTTAACATTACCATAATGTCCCAGTGCAACATATAACGTTGCTACAAATTTATAAAATTATTCTAATGACCCGTGCTACCTCGGACATGTAGGCACGCTGACCGCCCTGGTATTGTGGTAATCAACAAGAAAAGCATTGCTTAAAAATATAGCTGGATATTCATTGATAGTGATGTGCGTTGGTCTGGTGGCTCATCATTTCGATCACAAAGAGCAGCGGACAAGAATAAACGCAGGGACATGAAAGGCACGAGACAACGTACGCTTGTTCGCGTCAACGTTTAAAGTCTCTGCTCTTAATCTTATGCGCTGTTTTCCATGAGTAGATATTTTTATCATCGTGTAGATTTGTGACATGTCCCTTAATGTTCCAAAGGCTGAAGCCATTACAATATGCCGCTATAAATTACACGTTCGCTTTAAATGTTTGCTGAGGTGCAGCTGGAAAGGAAAATTTGAGCGAAAAATTTAGCATATTTGCTTTTTATATGAGGAAGCGGGTTCTGCCCTCTTATATGAAACTCGCCACATGGTGACCGTTTCTCTGCGGTGAGTGCGGCATAGCCGCCGCGCATGCTCTCGTAGCAGAGACCGGCCTCACGCCGCAGTGCCGCACGCCGGCGGCATAGCTCCGTGCCCTCCTTCAGAACACTAACGCCATCTCTACAAGAAATTCAAAAAGAATGGCCGCGCTACGTTGCCGGCGCTATCGTGTGCTAATTTTGAACGCTGTGCCGCTCACGGCTGACACAGGACACGAGGCGCTGCATGGCATACTGTCCTTGCTTCGATCGTGCACCGCCTGTGTGGTAAATTACACAAGCCTGCGCGCTACTGTGTGCGTGATCAGTGAGGAGGACACGAGTGGGTGCGCACTTATGTTCGCGCCATGTACTAGATTTCTGTACCTCTCCACGTGTTCGTGCGTATACGTATAGGTATGCGTTTACCGGATCATGAGAGGGAAATAACTAGAAGAATAAGAATGGGGTGGAGTGCATGTGGCAGGTTCTCGCAGATCCCGAATGGTAGTTTACCACTATCCCTCAAGAGAAAAGTGTACAACAGCTGTATCTTACCGGTACTCACCTCCGGGGCAGAAAGGTGGAGGCTAACGAAAAGAGTTCAGCTTAAGGACAACACAGTGAGCCATGGAAAGAGAAATGATAGGTGTAACGTTAAAAGACCGGAAGCGGGCAGAGTGGGTGAGGGAACAACGCGTGTTAATGACATCATATTCGAACTCAAGAGGAAGAGATGGGCTTGGGCAGGGCATGTAATGCGAAGGCAAGGTAACCGCTGGTCCTTAAGGGTAACGGAGCGGATTCCAAGAGAAGGCAAGCGTAGCAGGGGACGGCACAAGGTTAGGTGGGCGGATGAGATTAGGAAGTTTGCAGGCATAGGGTGGGCGCAGCTGGCAAAGGACAGGGTTAATTGGAGAGATATGGGAGAGGCCTTTGCCCTGCATTGAGTGTAGTCAGGCTTCTGCTGCTGCTGCTGCTGCTGCTGCTGCTGCTGCTGCTGCTGCTGCTGCTGCTGCTGCTGCTGATGATGATGATGATGATGATGATGATGATGATGATGATGATGATGATGATGATGATGATGATGCGTTTACTTGTGCTACCAAAGTATTGAAAAGTCGGCATCCGAATTCGCTTGCGCGCATTCGCAGTAACAACCCGCTAAAAATTGCAATCATGATTGTAGCTGAACTGAAGACTTCCCATCTAAGGATGTCTCGCACAAAACCACAGCTCTGCGCTTACGTTCATGAAAAAGATTCGGGTCTTTGGACATTCAGCAGTGCATTTCATCAAAAACCTGTATCATTAGAAACTTAGCGCAATGAATACGTCGTCGACTGCAGACACCCAGATTTGCGTTGTGAAAGCCGCCGTACTAGACGTTTGTGCTTCCCACCTCTGGACAATTTTCATAAGTCCGCATACAGCTTACGTTTATGCTATAGCTGTTGTGTTTTATGGAGCATAAGTATCTAAGGCTATCTTGCGCCAAACACAAGATTTAATGTGTTTACTGTGTGGGCAACGCCTTAAGTTTTTAAGATAAATAAGACATGGGAACTTGTGTAGGAGCATTGCATGTTTAAAAAAAAAAACACGGGTAATTTAGACAAGTGCATTATTGCCTGGAAACAATTAAGCTGGTGTAGAAAGGAATCTGTTCATTGTAAAACTGCGTAAAATGTTTTTTTTTCTTTAGCTTCTCAATTCTTGTGCACGAGAGTAAGATGTACGTGGTTCAACATGAGCTCATCTTTGCTGTTTCACGAGAAGAAAGTTATGTATCAGATGTGTATGTCCGATGCGAAGGCGACATAAATCCCTTCAATGAAGCGTTCTTGGTCTCTACATGTCTTCAATTCTGCTTCGATTGTCTGAGCGAGATGCAGTTGTTAACTTCGTTGTCCCATGAAGGGGACGATCTGGATCCGTCGTTGGTTGAGGCTGCACTTTACCCAAGATCCTTCTCATCCACCCTTTAGGACGGCGGTAATCTCGGCATCTCTTCACACTGGTCCTTGCTGTGACATGCAATCCCGCTGCTGTTATTCAGTGGTTGTTGTAGTGCTCTATCCCTTAGTATAAGTTCATGGCTTGGCTACGAACGGCGTTCCCATTGAGGCAAACTGTAGAAACGTCCGTACATTGGGATTGTGACGCACGTTAAATATACTGGGGTGGTGTTATTTGACAAAGGCCCTCCAATACTGTGTTTCTGATAAGCTTCGATGACAAAAAAAAGAAACGCTACTTTTATTCTTTTTTCTTCTTTTTGGCACCAGGTCCCCGCGGGGCCCGCCAATTCAGGGTAGCGAATAAGCATTCTATCACAGATTGAACGCTGCTTGCACCCGAAAATTCTCACGTATACCGATTGAAGATCGAAATAATTTTTGCCCGATGAGCTCAGTGCCGGAAGAAGCTGCGCGTATGTTCTGTGCAGCTCACCTGCGTCGATCGGCCACGAGGAAGCATCAACGAAATCAGTATACGGTATAGGCAACATGGCAGCGAGAAACAATTCTATCGGCTTCTCGTACACCAGCGTGGCCGCAGCAGCGACCCTTGGGATAAAAATCTCCTGGGTGGTTGTTCGAAACCTGCGCGACTCTAGAGGGAAGCTGTGACAGTTCATCACAAGTAAGGAAGCGCGCTTGTAAGCGTGCAGTTTTTTTACTGAGATGCTTTTAACGCGACAGAGTTAAAGGCCCCGTTGAGCAGAAAATCCGTAGTTCAGCAGAAAATGCGCCTCTCGCATCTAAACCTCTCATGTCCGAAACGTATCAAGCACTCTACTTCAGGGTTTACCCCTCCTGTTATGGTTAGGGTAACCTCCATTTCCAGCTCTCGCTAAAATAGCGGCCCCTGCCCAGCTGTCATTTCTGTGGCGTGAAGTTTGACTGCCTGTGCGATTTGGAAGTACAGGCGAGGCTTTCGTGAAGGCTACGCAGCCATTCTTTACGGACGCTTCCTTCCGTTCCGTCTTGCTCCCAGCTGAGTTCGGTGACAGGCCAAAAGCAAAAGGGTTTCTCCGTGACAGCCTGCACAGTACAGGAGCGGACATGTGCCGCCGGCCCACGCGCGACCAAGAGGCTAGCGCGAAGCAGCGCCGCGCGGCAGCCCGGGCCGCCGTGAGCGCGGCAGCTAGACCTGGTGGAATGCCGGTTTAATTTTGGCCGCCCCACCAACCGCCTCGGAGATAAGCGCGGGGACAACTGTGGCGGGGCCCGCCAAGGGAACCCGCGTGGGCACGCCACGGCACCCTCGGCCGATTGCTTTCTCCGATTTCACAACCGAAAAAGATTGGCGTGCGAGGACAACCTTTGGGTGACCTTGCGATTGGCGAGCCCTTTTAACCCACACTGGTATACACACACGAACGCACGCACATGTCTGGCGGCGAGCCGTTCCCGAGTCGTGCAAGGTTCGAAAAAGTTGCTCGTCGCTGCGTGTGGCCGCCGACCAAATCCTCGGCAGCCGGCGTGTGTAAGCCCTGGCCCTTCGTCGTCGTTATATGGGAAATAAAGAGCACTTACAGCGTCAGTGAGCAATGGCAATGCAGCGGGAGATCCAATGAGAAAAATTTTAAAAACCTTTTGCAAACAGCCTATGCTACAGTTTCAAAACGTTGTATTTTTGACCTCGAAAATTTAAAAATGCTGCGACCACTGCAGGGGCAGTATTGTGGCAACAGTCAGGTGTGCCTGACCACCACTTTAATAAATGATCAGGAATATGTTCTATCATAGGAATGATTAGGAATATGATCAGAATTATAGTATAAGTAATTTTGACCTATAGTTCCTGCAGATAGCTTCTTGCCTTAGTATACACCACATGGTGCGCCTGAAAATTTGTTCGCATCTGCATGATAGGAGCCAGTTGTCAAAGTTCAATACGTTCCGAGTCGTTAGGCGTGTTCGTGATCATGGGCAGGGCAAAATAATTATTTTGTGTCTGTTTGCCTGTGCCTTGCGGCAAATACAAGGAGCGTCTGGCGTGGCGTTTACCGTGACAGCCTGCCAAAATTTCACCATTACCCACCACAAAATTTTCCACAGCATCACGTATATACGAGGGGCATTCAACAAGTTTTTAAGCTGAGCGTGAAAGCGAGAATTTCAGGACCAAAATATTATTATGTCTTTGTGCTCCGAGTCGGGCCTCTGAATTGGCGCACAATCCAGTTGAACACTCTGAGCACAGCGCTCCGAGTCAGAACGTGGAATCTGGACCCTGGCTGAGGGTTTCGCACGATCTGAAGTGCCGCCACTTCAGTTTTATGATCAGTAAAGTTTACCCTCTGGCTAGAAAAAAAAAACGCCTTGATGTTACCGACGAAGGCCGGTCAGCTTTCCTTGTAACGGCTAAAACAGGGGTGAAGGGTGCAGCTACGCCAAATGGAACTAAGTGGATCGAGGGTGCCGGTGTGCGGCAGACGGCCCAGCAAAGGAGCGCGACGCTCAGGGACTTACGACAATGGCGGGTTTATTTGCATGCTATGAACAATGTTCAACGGGAATCAAGTTTTTAGGCGTTCGAAATGTATGCCTGGGAAGATGGGGTCACCACATGGGTAAGAGGCGAAAAGATGATGCTAAAGTAATAAACAAAGAAAACGCATTGCAAGCAAATAAGTTGGTCCTTAAAGGGAAGCTTCTGCAACGTTCTCTCGCCGCGGTCGCTCCGATTGCGCGTCGATGTGAATGTGGTTATGAGGAAAAGAAAGGCGAAGAAACTGTCTTACTCGGGGTTGGAAATGATGAAGAATAGAGTGAAAAGAGGGGCATGTAGAGAAGAGTTGCCGAAGTCCAGGGCGCATCCCGTGGAAAGTAGGCGCCCCTGGCCACTCGGTGCTTGGCCGAACAGGCACATTCGCTGCCTTGCTTGATGGGGCCGAAATGAGCTAGGCGGCCCTCATCCCCTGCCTTTTTACCTTCTGCCCGCTTCTACATTATGTCCTCCCTCCTTTCTCTTTTCTCTTGGTAGTGTCCAGGCATCCGCCCTTAGTAACGCAGGCGCTTAGGACTGTGGGTGCCCCCTTCCTTATAGTGCATTCAGATAATACACTACTACTACTACTACTGCTACTACTGCTACTACCAGTACTACTGCTACCACTGCTACTACTACTACTAGTGGTCTACTGCTACTACCCGTGCCCGCTCGTCGCGGCTGCCTTCCTTACCAAATATATACTTCATGCAGGAGTACCTGTTTCCCGCGTTCCAATCTTACATTGGCTAATCCCGAAGCGATACAACACGGTCGGGGTCAGCTACTACCCTGAGGACACGAAGGGTGACAATCAGCACCGAAGTCTGTATCGGCTCGTGCGACTTGCCTAGGAAATGTTGGAGCTGTTCCAACAAGAGTAGCAACCCGATTGGTAGCGGATCTCTGGCCGCGAGACGACGGCTTGAGCGCGGCGGGAACTATACCACTGGCGTCACTGCTTGGAGCCAAAAAACCTTTTCATGAGCTCCGCAGGAATCCACAAAGCGATCTGGTGGCGCTAGTTGCGCTTCACCTACAAGAGGACCAACGTCCTTTCTCCAAGCTGCCCAATAAGGAATGGCCGCCCGCTCCTTGGTTACCGCGCGCATGGCGTACGACAGCCACCCTTCCATCATTTTACTGAAGGCAAGGTGCTAAGCAGGACAATACTCTCTGACCCTATGCACTGGGCGTCAACAGCCGTTTCCATCTCCGCCGGTTCATTGTTGCCAGTCTTTAGTGGGCTGTGCAGTCGCGCGCTTTATGCATTACAGAGCAGCCGTTTCTGTCAGACTTTTGCCGTTTTAACGATTTTTATCCTTTTACTAATGCCCTTCTGAGTCGAAAGGTCATCGGTACAGTACTACGTGATCGTAGGCTACGCAAATAATCAAAGAAATCGGAAGCCGATCGCCGAGAGCACGTGCGGGAAGCATGCAACGACAGTCCCAATGCGTTTGCGACATATTTCGCCTACCCCGCTTTTCCGACGACCTGGAATTAAATTGCCAGTAGACTTCTTGTGTAAACAGGAAAGTGTTCGTACCAATTACGAACTTTCGAATATGTTCAATCTATATCTTGGTTGGTAGGCGCAAGGAAGAAATCCCGGTACCGATGGTAAACCTGGGATGCAAGGGCAGGGCAAGTGATTTTTCTACTTATATCGCGTCGCATATTTTTAACAAGTTGTTTTCGTCTTAACATCGATGGAAAATTTGACACTGTTTTGTGTTAAATCTACCTGATTAAAAGTTGTATAATCGCGGTGCCACACAAACGCGAACTCGGTTTGTACTTTGAAATAACAACATGGGCACAGTACGGGCACTGCAAACTTCTGGCCACTCCTTGACGTTATGCACCAATTTGACGACTTCCAGCGGATGTGTGTATGATGAGCCATCTGGTGAAAGTAATTAAAGAAAGAGGATTGTGCAGTGAATATATCAATAACTTTCTAGACAAGACAGCCACGCAACATCTCGGCACTAGTGATCATTCCCACAGTACATTCAAACGTTTGTAACCTGACTTCGGTGCCCAATCCCAATGTTCGTTTCTCACCAACGTCCGTAAAATGGAAGAATTTCTACGGCTTCTGCTCAGCACGATCACCGACTTCGATCAGGACGAAATGCAAAAATGCCCGTCAGATGGACGAGGCAAATCATCAGCCCATTGCTATATGGCATAGCCCAGGAGGTAGAATGCACGGCGTATAGATTTTACGTCCACCGGGACAGGGCGGAAAACCTCATAAACAACAGTAACCGATACGCATAGGACTTGACCTGCTTAACTTCCAATTCTCTCATGCCATATGACGATAGCTCACTTTTAAGCCGTGACAGGCACCATCGGGGGATTTTACGTGAAACAGGCCGCACTGCGAGATGATCAGTGCGTGATGCAGGTGTAATGCGGTAAACGGTAGTACACCTGCAGCATTATTTAGAGTTATTTATAGTAAATCGTAACTCTAAATATTGGCTGCACAAAAGAAAAAACATAGGCATCTCGGTAGTAAGCGGAGCGTGGCCCTTCGGAGTCGCTGTGGCCGTTATGCTGCTGAGTACAACCGCTTCCGCGTGCAGCACCGATTATATCTTACTCGGATTATGTGGTTTGTTGGCTCACGCAAGCAAAACCAGCCGTATTCTCAGTTCAAGAACATCGCAAAACACCCAAGCTGCCGGGCAGCATTCACAAGTACCAACGCATCACATCCGAACGCACAGCCCAAGATGGCGCCGGTGCTGGCGTTTAGGCTTGGCTCATACGGGGCGCCACCAGCAAAGTAAGATGGTGGCGACCAGGCACTAAAATCGTCTCGACGTGACAATTGGCCAAGTGGCCTCTCGGGGGGGGGGGGGGGGATGAGGGGGGTGTTAATACATAAACATCACATAAATGCAGGTGAATGACAAAAACAAAAGAAAAGCAGCACCGTCACCTACAAAATAATGAAAAAGAATAACAAACATGAACGCAGTACTCATGTATATGCAGAACTAATGGTAAAGTGCCAGTGAGTACTTCACCCCCCCCCACAAAAAAACACCTTAAAAGGAATAAAAATCAACGCAGTACATATGTAAATGCACAAGTAATGCAACACAAAACTTCTAATGTGTATTTCCCGCTTGAATTCAGCGGCGCAAAGATGAGAACAAAGTGGAATACACTGTAGAACGGAACTCACGAAGCATTGCAGATGCGCTCAGATAACAACTGCTAATCTAACGATGAAAAGATGTGACTTGGCTCAAAGCAGAATATAACGGTAACGCTTCGTTTGATGAAATAGCTGCAAAAATGTGAGGCAGACGGCTCCAATGACGAGTGGTTTTTGAAAAAAAAAGATATGCAGTATGCTGCCGTCCTGCATTTATATTCCCGTAATTTTTGGTCATGGTCAAGGCGTGCGGATACGTAGTATGGTTTGAAGATATATGTTTCGCCTGGAATGCCAGTATGTGACTAGTGTATGTTATGGAGAAGTTTGAGCCTTGGCTTGGTTTTGCGTTGGTCCAATGATTGCTAAGCTAAAAATTTTCAGATTTTGTTGCACTGAAGTTACGATGTTTAAATAACTTTCCACTTACGCATCGAGCCGCCAAGGACAGCACTTCCTCAAGTTTTTCTTTCTCAGCTATGGTAGGCGGGTCCCACACTGTGCTAGCATACTCCAGTACTGACCGTACATATGTTTTGCAATGAATTTCTCGGGTGGCTTGCGGAAAGGAACGCGTGGAAAGGAACGGAGAAATCCTAAGGTTTTGGAGCCCTTACCAACTGTATAACTTACAGGGCGCTGCCAGCAGAGCGATGATGTAGAACAGATGCCTAAATACTCGTATTCTAAGACTGTTTTAATACATGTATTATTTATAATGTATGTGGATACTTCTTTTGTATGTTTCCTCGAAAACGCCACGCACACAGTTTTATTCAAGTTCAGCTTCATTTTCCATTTTCCGCACCACTCAGAGATAGCGTCAATGTCATTTTGAAGCACATCATGGTCAGTATTACATGCTATATTTTAAGAGCGTTAGCTCTTACTCATCACGTTTCGAGATTTCGTGGGGTCTGCTACCACCATTGATCACAGCGCCATCTGTGGCAGCAACTACTAATCACGTTTCGAGA
Source organism: Amblyomma americanum (assembly GCF_052857255.1). Lineage (NCBI taxonomy): Eukaryota > Metazoa > Arthropoda > Arachnida > Ixodida > Ixodidae > Amblyomma > Amblyomma americanum. Next base: position 184,498,877 of record NC_135497.1, read on the forward strand.
TTTCGTGAGGTCTCCTACCACCCTGAGATCAAAGCGCCATCTGTGGCTGCAACTAGAAAACAGCGCATCTCGCATTGAGACTTGTAGCGCCATCTACAATAGCATTGCAGAAACAACCCCCTGCCGCGTGCCAATGATGACGTCATGGTCCAATATGGTTCATACAGGTGGAATTACGTGAGTATGACGTCAGGGGACGAAATGGCGGAAGTTTCGGTTTCTCGAATCCAAGATGGCGGCCATTAAAATTGGTTGTTCCCTCTCATATCTCCCCCCTCACCAAAAAATACCCTAAAACGGGTACTGTCCCGTTACAGGACCGTTATGCATGTGTACATTCGTTCCGCTAATATATACTCCGACAACAACGGGCCCCCATCCCATCCGGGGACAGTTGTGTACCGAAATTGGTAGGCAAATGAAACCCTATGGGTTTTGGTACAGAAATCACACCGCAATTAAATAATAGGTAAACATTGTATACATGCAGTTACTAATTGAAGCGTTACCATATCGCACCGCAAGCAGAATTCTAGGCACACCTTCACCCCCCAAACGAAGCAAGTTCTGTTTGGGACGTATCTTGACGGGGTGCAACTCGACAATGGGTAGACGTGCATCGTAATTTCTTTGATAGATGGCGCTGGGCGGCGATCGTTCCGCTAGGCGGCGTGCGTGCACGCGTAGCCGAGCATGGTGGCAATCCACCCCGTTTCAAAGGGTATCACATTCCGTTTCTCGAGACGAGCGGTGCATTCTTTTTCGCTTTCTTCATCTAGTAAACCAAGCAGCTAACGCTCGTTACTTTAGGAGGGTAGATGTGTAGGCCAGTTGGTGAGACATGAAGGAGCTAGACACCGCAGCGGACACGGGACAGAGAAAGAAGACGACACAGGGCGGTACTTGCAACTAAAATTTTATTTGAAACTTCATGGCTTTATAAAGAAAGAGGCACGTGTGATCCCACAATCGGGTAAAAAAAGGGGGAATGAAAAGCAACAGATAACAAGACCTAACTGACAACAATGCACATGAAAGATATGCGAGTCACAATCTACAGAAATCAGACTTTAAAACGTTATGCAATGCTCATCATGCGAGTCACAATCTACAGATATCAGAAGTGTTAAAAAAAACCGTCGACCGCATGTGGAAGCATGAAAACCACAAGACAAAGGAAGAAAAGAACGTCAAAAGGAAGCAGCCCAACCTATTAACTGTCAAGGAAACCCAGTTCTTTTTGGAGGATGGAAACCGAAGGCGAACTAACGCATTCATCCGGTTGCGAGCGCAAGATGGCAATGGCCTCCATAATCTCTCTCTCTAGCTGCCCCTTCCTTCTTCCAACAATCTGGGTCTGGCTGAACTGAGGCCAACAACCCCGACACTTGCGGCAATGAACAGGCAGATTCGAACCCCCCGCCTACCCCAAGGAACGCGCATGTTCTCTCAAGCGATCATTTAAGCACCTACCGGTTTGTCCAATATAAAAACGCCCACAACTGAGCGGGATCTTGTAGATTACCCCTGTTGCACATGCGACACGCTTATTTTCTTCCAAATGTTTCTTGCCGCAAGTTATTCGAATCAAGTCCCCCTTTCCCACTAGATTGCATAATCTAGAGAGCTTACAGGGTGCCGAAAATACAATGTCGATGCCATATTTGCCTGAAATATTTTTGAGATTATGTGAAACCCTGTGCAGAAAGGGAATGACTTCCACTTTTTTCTAGCCGGCTGGTTCTTGGGAAGCAACTCCTGTTTTCTTTACTTACTTCAACTTTCTTTACTTACTTTACTTACTTTATACGTTACTTCAACGTCTTCCAGGCGGTGGCGGCCTTTTTTGTACAGGATGCATTCATCTGCAAAGATCCTCATACGGGACACTATATTTTCATTGGTATCATTTATGTACAGTAAAAAAAGAAGAGGTCTTAACACCGAACCCTGAGGGATGCCTGACGTCACGTCAGTAAGGCCGGGGATTCAGCTCTATGCACATCGCGATAGAGAAGCAACTTTAGACGTGTGAAAGATGCACCGGTCTCCTGCAAATATCACCTGTATTCACCGCCGCGCGAGTCGGCAACGCTTTGTAGTCGCTTGTCGATTAGAACAGAGGTGTCAGTTTAGCATACGGGCAGGATAGAAAAAAAATGTTGTGTCGCAGTGTCTGCCCTCTTCTTCGTTCTCGTACTCGTCCTTTGCGCTGTGCATAAACATGATACACAGACTAGCCCGCACATCAACTCTTAACAAAACATGTCGATGAAGAGTTAAGATGTCGCAGAAGAGTAAATCTATGAGAAAAAAAAACATAGGACACAGGAGAGAAATAATATTGGTCCTGCATAATTAAGACTCGCTAACTCGGCAGCGCGTTTTCCTTTTTCCCCCTCTGGACAGGCTTCCAGATCAGGAGCAATAAAAGCGTTGAGCACAGTTGATCGATGAGAGGGCCGCGCGAAGCCGGAACCGTCTCGGTGCCAAACACATAAGCAGCGAGCTTCTCGAACCCCCACACCAACCGTCGCTAAGCTTAGCCGTTCAGCCTAATTGGCTCTCTGTCGGAGGTTCTGCTAACACATAGGAAAATGGTGACCCCTTGAGCGGAAGCCATTTACTATTTAGTTAGGCACAGCAATTTTACGTGTGACAGCATCCTCGGTCACTGCGCGAAAACTAAGGAATTTTAAAGATTTAGAACCCAAACTGGACGTAGCACGGCAACAAGCATGACAAATTGTCAGTTTCGAAATACCCCGCCCCATACACCCTTAGTTTTACTGTACCGATAACGTTAGTAGGTTAATGAGAGCTGTCCATGTCCTTCGTAAAGAAACGTCAGGAAGTAATATTGTCTAATATTAACTCAGCCCGCGGCACCAGCTCGTACTTCAGCCTCAACTAACAAAGCCTCCCATTTTCACACTACCGATGCAACTACATCAAATAACAGAGAACTACACCTGCGGTAGCCCACACACCATCACCACACCCCCAAAATGAAAGCCTTTTTTGAAATTTTACAGCCCAGGAGGTTTGCTTCTAAGCTACACTAGGGCTCCTGTAACATTCGTGGAAGTCCTACCCATTGAAGGGGGCAGGGAAAAAAATTATTCTTATCTTCAGTAGATTTTTATCACTTAGGGCGCATTACAAGCGACATGGTGCGTCTCAGAAGCAAACCCCCTGGGCTCTAATCTTTTGACAAAGGAGGTACCGTCTTTGCCAAAAGTAACCGGGCAATGGTGGTTAGTTTCTTAGCCACGTAGCGAAGCACTTTTGGGAGCCCTTAAGCTCTGAATCTGTGTAAAGTAAGGTGAACCCTTGACTTCACGTTCTGACGCCTTTCTGCCTTGAGCGGTGCCGTAAAGGCTCTGTTATACTGTATGGAAATAAAAACCTGTTGCTCTGTTACTTTTGGCAATGGGGGTACATATGCATGCACATATAGCTGGGGTGCGGATCGACATCACTACCATAAGACCGTTGCGACTCGGGCCGCACACAACAAATCCTTTCTTTAGACTCGTAGTAGAGCTCCAGGACATCTTGGTATAAAGGCACCATCAGCGACAAGTACTTCCATGTGGCCATTCCAACGTCCTTAGTGTTTGAAGTGAATCATCAAGCCAGTAGAATGTAGGCCCCGTCGGAGATTTCATATTGCCTTTCCTATGTGATGGCAACCGAACTACGAATGAAGTGTTATAACGCCCAAGCCCAGGGAAACGCACGTGCTACCACGTTTGGAAAAGCAACCTCTCACCGCCCGACAACAGCGCATGACCGAAGGACTGCTGCATGTATTTCGACTAGGTCTTAAAAGCAGGCGGTAGGTATGCTGGGCGCGTCTAATCTGGCAGCCGCCCAGGTGGAAGCGCTCCAAGTGAACCATGTCCGCTGAGGCTTTCCATGCGGGTCCAAAAGGAAGAGGTTGCGCACACGGGAAGAGTGTTGATCAAGGGGAGAACATTCTGCCAGGTCACTGGCCTGCCCCGCGCAGACGAGGCTAGTCCACCCTGCGTTAAATTCAGAGCATCTCTTAGCATATAAAAATATGGAGACAGATGCAAGAGCGTGCCCAGAGTCCAGTGCAGCTGCGAGACAAGTGAGGGGTACATTTAGTATTTGGTGCAGTAAAATGTGCAAGTGACTTAAAGTTCACCACATGTGCTGACTATTTTAGCACATAAATGTGCGCAGTGAGGCGTGTCCTCGTGAGTTCTAGTTGGTGAAGCCTCACTTTAAGCACTTGGTGCTGGGCTTTCCTTCTGCGTCTTCACTTTCTACTTTGTAAGCCCGCTTGACGGGCTTTACAGCTAAGCAAGAAATACGTACCCTACCCTGAGTAAAGGAAAACAATAAAAAAGAAAACAGCAAAAGAGCGGCGTTAAAGAAGCTGACCTGCCGTCGGCTGTATGCCAGTAGCTGGCAACAGCAACAGTTCGATGTGAAAACAGACCTAACATGAAATAACAATAAAGCATGGCATGCCATCGCTATGGCTGCCGATGAACTCTTTAATATTCTGCTACCTGGCATGAAGGGAGAAATAAACTACATGAAGAAGCGCCGCCAGGGCCTTGGCAAGCCAATCTGTGTTCACGGCAGCCCTCCGGGATTCCTCTCCGCCACGCATCTCAGGATGCGCAGCTGCTCGGCTCTGGGTGAGCGCGTGCGTTTCGATACCTTCAGATTTGCCTGCGCGACTCCGTTTAATGGCGCCACATGACTTTTTTCCAATGCAAGTGCACGTCGCACTATCATAAGTCTGAAAAGTGTAGAAATAGATGCCAATGCAGACTTGGTGGCATGGTTAGCGCACAAAAAACAGCACAGTGACAAAACAGCACAGTGACAAAGCATCACAGGTAAAAAGCAGCGCATTGACAAAACAGCACAGGCAGCACGCTTCAAAACACTGCGGCTGAAAAAGCCGCAGTTTTCAAGTAGATTTCACGTTTAAAGCGAATTTGCTAAAGCTCTCTCGGGGTGCAGAAATTGGAAAGAATCGTGTTTTACCCGAAGGCGAAGACCCTAATTACACTGCGCATCTGCTTCTAACAATAACGCAGTGGACTTATGCGCTGAAACACTTTTTTTTTTACGGTGCGCTTGCACGCTAATTAGCACGTTTTGGTTTGACAATTAGATTGTGCAAAAGGTAGATTATGATTATTGTATTTCAAATAGCAACGCGAATAAACCGCTGAACCTATTATGGACAACAAAGTATGTGCGGAGTGTGTACAAGACTGGGCCGTCTTGTACACAAAGGTGAAATGACAGGATTTTCGGGATGGCGAGTGCCAGCTATGTTGCCCCAAATGGTGCCAAGAAATTCCGTTGGTCCATCTCTTGGAATTACGCTGACCGGGTACGACTGGATTACAGCGACATTTTACGCCGGAAATTACTGCTGAATTTTATTTAGAATCAATCTGTTATAAAAAAAAAGTTGATGGAATTACTACTTGGGGTCATATATCTCAGGTATTGGCTGTGTCCGGTTTGGCACGTTTGGCACGTGCAGCAGGTATTGAAACACAGTTCGTTTTCTTCTGAAAATAAAGTTTTTCAATTATTAATTTCAGATATAACGCCTAATTAAAAAAATGTTATCTAGCCAGGAATCCTCGTCACCATTTAGCCTCGCTACCAGCGGACAGGCCACACACATCTTTGAGCCAAACGATAACTGCATATGCAGAATCATTGCCAGCTTATTTCACTCCGGCTGCGAGACCTTCGATCCCTCCATGGTGCCTCGCTCAGCCAAAAATCAACCTCGCAATACCTGGTATCTCGAAAAAAGCTGATCTGTCATCACCAGCCCTTAGACAGCTCACGCCACTACATTTGTACGAGAACTACCGTGACTCAACGCATATTTACACTGATGTATCTGTTCTTCCAAGCAGCTCCGCGGCGGCAATCGTCATTCCAGCGAAAGCTACAACAATCAAATTTAAGACGACCCACGCGACAACATCGACGGCAGCAGAGCTCGCAGCGCTCTTAACTGCCCTTCATCACATTGGTGATGAACCGCCACACAAATGGACAATATTCTGCGACTCGAAGCCGGCACTGCAATCTCTACTGTCACCTCTACGACGCGGACCACACGAACAACTAATCTTCCATATTACAGAGACGTTACACCATATAAGTGATGCCGGCCATGACATAACGTTCCAGTGGCTTCCCAGTCACTGCGGGATTATCGGCAATGAACGGGCGGATCACGCTGCCCGCTCAGCCCATACTGAGGAGCACCACGTCCCAATTCCTCTTTCTAGAACTGACGCGGCACGGAAGCTCCGTCTACTTGCTCGGCAGTGCACCGAGTCGCAATGGAATGAGCTACATTTAAGAAATACACGACAGTACTCACTTGATCCAACATTAAGTCTTCGAGCGCCACCACAGCTTCGCCGTAGAGACGCCACGCTTTTATATCGACTTTGGTTGGGTGTTGCCTTTACTAAAGCCTATGCCTTCCGCATAGGGATGATCGACACCCCAACCTGTGACCACTGCGGCCATGAAGAATCAATTGGCCATATATTGTGCTCCTGCCCGCAGTACAGTCCACAGAGGGCATGCCTTAGCCACGAACTTGACCAACTGGACGACCAACCGCTATCCGAAAAAAGAATTCTCCAACATCGAAAGGACCTACCGTCGCAGAAGAAGGCCGTGCAAGCGCTTTTGCGCTTCTTACAATCTACCGGCCTGTGTGAAAGACTTTAATTGGAACGCCTTGTGTGTGTGTGTCTCCATGTGTGCACGTTCCTTTTTTTTTGCGTTTTCCTGTCTGTCATCTTTCCAACCCCTATCCCCCATCCCCAGTGTAGGGTAGCAAACCGGAGACTCACATCTGGTTAACCTCCCTGCGTTTCCTTCATTCTCTCTCTATTTCTACTTGTTAAAAATGAACTTTTTGAGTGTCAGCACACAATTTAACATGTCGAAACCGGGTGTGTTAAATATCTCTGGTTCCAATGAGCAATCGCCTGCTTGGATCCGCCACATTTCACTAACATTTGCGTCCACTCAATCGTAAAATAAGTCTGGTAATACACCAGCTTAAGCGTGCTCGCCGTCGTCTTTAAACACCTAGTGTAATAGAAGTACGCTGGTAATACAAAGTTTGAACTTTCCAACCGAAGTAATGAATGCAGTGAAGAAAGCTAGCGAGATTAAACTTCTGTTTTCAGCTCTGGAAGTACGATTTTCAACTAAATTAGTAGGCCTGTACCTTCAGCCAGCTTCAAATACTCGCAAGACATCACCACACAACAGGAATAATTTCCATACATTCGCTCGTACTAGTATTTTAAACATTTTTTCTAATAACTAACGTTGACTCGAATATTCCGTCTGTCAAAACGGCTGAGTATCGCTTGTAAATAACGCCTCCCTTTTATTAGCAATGTTTACATGTATTTTACGTTTAATTTTTTTTAGCTGCGGCATTCTCATGCATAGAGCTCGAATTTAAGGGCCCTGCAGTGCTCCGAAGAGTTTTCGAGATAAAGATAGCAAGAAAGAATAGTGCGTAGCCGTTGCTTCCACTGTTCAAAAAGACCCAACCTCTGTCGGTCCCCGGATGCATGAACTGTAAGAGCAGCGACTACGATAAATGGTCGTGTGAGTATTGGCCACTCCTCCGTCTATGGCCGCGAAAAACGAACGACACCGCGGTCTCTCCTGAACTCTATGCCAGCAAGAAAATTCCTCTGACGGAGTCATGTATATATAGGCCCTGAGAATTGCTGGAGAATATGCGGCTGGGAAAACGTGAAGCGCGGTAAGCCACGCCAATGACGCACGCTGACCTCATCGTTTTCGTTTTTTTTCCCCCGAAGCCGCAATCGATGAAAGTTAAGAGTCACTTTGATATTATTGCGCGCATACGCAGTCAGTCTTTGACGTGGTAACGGTAGCGGTAGCATGGAAACAATCAGCTAAAACGTGCCACTTGCGTTCAATTTGCGCCCCGCCGCGGTGGCTCAGTGGTTAGGGCGCTCGACTACTGATCCGGAGTTCCCGGGTTCGAACCCGACCGCGGCGGCTGCGTTTTTATGGAGGAAAAACGCTAAGGCGCCCGTGTGCTGTGCGATGTCAGTGCACGTTAAAGATCCCCAGGTGGTCGAAATTATTCCGGAGCCCTCCACTACGGACCTATTCGTTCCTATCTTCTTTCACTCCTTCCTTTATCCCTTCCCTTACGGCGCGGTTCAGGTGTCCAACGATATATGAGACATACTGCGCCATTTCCATTCCACCAAAAACCAATTATTATTATTATTATTATTATTATTATTATTATTATTATTATTATTATTATTATTATTATTATTATTATTATTCAATTTGCACATAGTGACGCAATGCAGCTAGCAAGCGTGTTCAACAAACAATTTCAGTCTTTCACGTACTGTTAAGAATCGCCGCCAAACTTTGTTGGCATAAGCTGTGCGGCAGGAACAGTTAGACGACGCGTCTTTAAGAGTTACTGTAGGAAAAAAGCGGCTTCCGGTCTGTTCATACTATGGTGTAAAAGCAAATTATTCGAGTGCTGAACGTTAATCCAAACGCTGAAACCGAATGACGTGAGAAAGGAAGGCCTAAATGAAAGGAAGGTGAGGATAGTAGTTGAAAATCGGAGAGGTATATAATGAATGAAAGTGAAGGCAAACGTCATTATCCATGGTCCTGAGCGCCTGTCAGAGCAATAAGCGAGTTATCAATAATAGCCTGACTTTTTTTTTTAGAATGGAAATCAAGGAACGGTTATCACCAGAAAATCGAAGAAAAGGGCGATTTGGTGTGCATTCACGGTTCTCTCAACACAAGTGGACAAAAGCGAGAAAAAAGTGGGGAAAACGCGGGTCCTGTATATATACAGCGAAACATATAGAAAACTAAGCACAATTTCAGACAGGAATCAGTACGATGAAACACACTCATGAAGACAGCAACAGAACCATTTAATAGCAAGCATAAGCCGACGAGCAATTACGACCGTTGACAAAGTCCAACTCATCTTTTTCCTGATGTGATGAGGACCTGGCTAACGCAATCACCAACGTACTTAGTAATCTGGAAAGCTTCCACCACCTTGCCGGTCATTGATCAAGGGCCGCATGATAAAGGAAGTGCTCGCAAAACTAGCTACACATCTTAGATGCACAACGACAGCGACCTGGAAAATGTGATTTAGGCGCTCACTTTAAAGGATCTAATGTTCTCTTGGTAGGGTTTGGTTTAGTTTATGGGAGTTTAATATTCCAAAGCGACTCATGCTATGAGAGACGCCGTAGTGAAGGACTCCGGAAATTTCCACCACCTGGGGTTCTTTAGCGTGCACGGGCCTCTAGAATTTCGCCTCCATCGAAATTGGACCGCCGCGGCCGGGATCGAAACTGCGTCTTTCAGGTCAGCTGCCGACTAGCGCCATAACCACTGATCCACCGCGGCGGCTTTAATGCTCTCTTATGAGAAAACTGATTCGCCGACCCGCTTGGCCAATATACTTTTTTTTTCACAGAAAAGAGAACTTGGAAACTTCATTGAGGGGCTTTAGTATGCAATGCATTGTAGCGCCACAGGGAAGACGAAGAATTAGCTAGGTGAGCTCGAGCAGAACAGAACGCGTCACGCGCCTCGCTGGCACAACAAACATCACGCTCCTCTCTGGGCCTTGCCACGCCGCCTTCGTCCATGGCCGGGCTCACTCTTTGACAAGTGTGGCCGCTCTGCTTCCTGCTTCACTGTGCGCCACAGCTTGTTTGCCTAAATAGTGAAGAGGGTGATGAAGGATCAAAGAGACTGATAGACAGGCATGAGGAGGAGATAGGGAAGCAGGCAGGTAATAAAAAGAGAAATGAGAAGTGCTTTTGAAAACAAGACAGTCTGTTGCATGAGTATCGGCATTCCTGTTTTCGGGCCTCGTGCGGTTTTATTGGTGTAGCCAAGATGAACAGTCGCAGCAACGCTTTATTTATTTATCTTTTTTATTTATTTAAGTACCCTAAGGGCCCGGCTGGGCATTACATAGAGGGCAGGGGAAGCAAATAACAAAAATACACAAGGGTTCACTGCATACATAAAACAAATAAAGGAGAAACAAGGATGAAAGAACAAAGCGTAAATTATCAAACTGGGTCAGTTTTATACATCGTGGGCATGGTGAAGTGTGCAATAAACAAAGATAATATGTGCATGTACAATGCAAAGCACAGGTACAAGGCGGCAAGTTCAAACAGACTGCAATGCTGCGTCTGATTCAAGAAATGTTAGTAACGATTAACGGAAAGATGATGATTCGTTAATAGCCACTATGTTGCCCCAGGTAAAGCATTCCATTCCCTTATAGCCAAGACTAATGGCGAATTCTGATATTTCTTTGGGCAGGCAAAAATTGTTTGAATTTTATGCGCATGGTCGGTACGAGATATGTGATGTGCTGCTGGGATGTGTCTGCGTGCGAAAGATGAATGGTTGTAGTATAGGGAGTAGAACAATGACAGGCGAAAGAATTTCCGTCGTATATTGAGGTCCAGGAGATTTAGATAATGTTTTACTGCAGAAACGCTCTGGTATGGGGAGTACGACCGTAGAATAAAGCGTGCTGCCTTATTTTGTACTGATTCTATAGAGCCGGATAGGTTATCTTTGGGGATGCCATACTACCAATCAATACTCTAATGATGCCCGAACTAGACATGTGTAGGCCTGTAGTTTGATATCAGGGTTAGCTAGAGATAAACGATGTTTAAGACGGCCTAATTCTTTCGAAGATTTGCTAGTGATATACTCTATGTGGCTATGCCAGTTTAAGTCCGGGGAAAGAACAAGGCCTAAATATTTTAAAGTTGATGAGCGCTCAATAACACTATTATTTATAATGTTGTTTACTGGAGTTTTACAGAGTGTAGAGAAGGTCATCTGTTTGGTTTTATCGGTGTTTATTTCCATCTGCCAAACACTGCACCAAGTACTTAACCTATCTAAATCTGTTTGCAAGGCAATAACGTCGTTAGGACTACCTATTTCCCTAAAATGATACAATCGTCAGCGAAAAGACGCATGGAGGAGCTAATGTCTGACGCGATGTCATTAACATAAATTAAAAACAGAAGTGGACCTAAGATGGATTCTTGAGGTACACCGGATTTAACATGTTTAGTTTCAGATATGATGTTATTAGCAGATACGGATTGTTGCCTGTTAGCTAAAAATTCTTCAATACACTTTGTAGTATCATGATCAAGTGCCAAGTTATACACTTTTTGATGAGGCGCTTGTGGGCTACCCGATCAAAGGCTTTAGAGAAGTCTAAAAAATCTGCGTCAGTGTACAAGGCGCTGTGAATTGTACAATGGAGGTCCGTTACTAATTCAAATAATTTGGTTTCACATGAATGCCGGTACCGAAAACCGTGCTAATTTTCAAGTAGCAGGTCATTTGCATTAAGCTGTTTTATGATGGGGGCAAATATTATGTGTTCCAGTAGCTTACAGCACACTGACGTAAAAGAAACTGGTCGATAATTGTTGGGATTTGTAATATCTCCAGACTTAAATATTGGTATAATAAGGGTAGTTCGCCATTCGCCTGGAACACAACTACTGCTCAGAGACTGCTGGAATAAAAGTGATAACAATAATGCGGACACATGATATGTAAGTTAGCTTCAGAATTTTAATACTTATGCCATCAGGAACGGGGCTAGAATTTAATGAAAGCCTATCAATCGCACGAAGAACCCCATCTGTTGTGATAGCGATAGGATTAGAATGATAAGCAATTATTGGAACGGGAAGATGAATGTGCTCAGGAATAGGTGCCTCGTCTGTAAATACTTTGCTGAAATGACTGTTTAGATGTTCTGCACTTGCTTTATGGGGATCAAAATTCCATTTGCGTCCTTTAGTGTTATTAACTCGCATGAATCTTTAGGATTGACAACACACCAGAATATTTGGGGGTTTGTTTTTAACAGGTTCAGAAGCGTATGATTAAAAAGTAATCCTTCTTTTCTTCTATACTTTTTTCCACAACAGATGATAGTTCACTATACCTTTGCCAATCATGGGGTGCGTTAGCCTGCCTAGCCTTGAGTGCAGTGGAGCGGTTGCAGTTCAGGGCTGTATGAAAGTGGGCAGGGCCGCTATATTTCCTTAATAGATTAATTTATTTAAGCGCTAGATACAGGATAACCGAATTAATGAGACGCAAAAAATACGGTTCGAATTTAGGACTGCTTACGTGCTTTGAATATGAAAACATTGTCTTATCGGAAGCTCTTGTTGCGAGGTTCATTAAAGATTCCTTCCTTTCTTATGACACAACTACTCATTAGCATACAGTCGTAAGGGAACGCATAAACTAGGCCTACCTTTATTCTCCAAGAAATAGCCTGGGTTGCGTGCTCGCCTCGCATTCTGAAGGTACTTCATTCAACTCCCCGTTCTTTTATTCTTTCTTCTTTTCTGTAGACGCCCCTATCTCATGGTCTACTGTTGATGTCATGCGACAGCATGGTGGCGTCACTGACCTGGAATTTCGTGCCATGGACTGCGACAGACAGCGGATGGCAGCTTTTGTGCTAGTGGACGTATAAAGATGTCGCATTAATAGCAGGGCTCATTAGGCACGAAATGCTTTTAGCTCCCGTTGTCGGCGCACCGCATGTGACCTTGGCGCCAGAACGGAGAACACGGAGGCGAACACAGACGAACTTTGGCAAAGCTCTCAATTCGCCTGGTGCTACGAGCTGCGCTGCCACCGGAGCAGCGCATGCGTCAACAACAGCGTCTTCGTGGCCCCGTAGTGGGCGAAGCTATCGCTCGGCGCGAAGGAGCCAAATTTTGCCCTGTAGGCCGAGAGTTGCCTGCGCAGTCCTGGTGGCACTTCCTAAGCTAGGCCACAGCGCTGCGTGGGTTGCCGTCATTACGTAATGCACGTGAACCCTAGAACACAGGTCCCGTGGCGCCATCTATCAGTACAGCCGGAGCGCTAATTTGTTCTTCGAAGTGGTTACAGTGAACTAGAATAATATTCTAGTTCACTATAACGTGGTGCCCGGTGGAGGCAGTGACGGCGGCTTCCAGCCGTGGCGAATGTCCCAGCGTTCTGTGTAGCACGTGCTGGCACTATCCCCTCTTGGTGGCGTGCTCAGCGTTACCGGCAGTGCCCTGTTGCTCTGCCTTTTTTTAGATGTCTGTCGTGCCTTCTCCTAAAAACGTGGAAAACAGTTCATGTAAAAAGAACACTATTTCAGTGTAATAAACCCCGTGTTTAAAAAAAATTTGCAGAGACAATTCGGGCTGCTTACGGGTAAGTGGGAATGCTGCAGCACAATACTGTCCCTGGACCCCCGCCGTGGCTCAGTAGTTACGGCGCCCGGCTGCTGATCCGAAAGACGCGAGTTCGGTACCGGCCGCGGCGGCGGAATTTCTAGGAAGGCAAAATTCTAGAGTCCCGTGTACTGTTCGATGTCAGTGCACGTTAAAGAACCCCAGGAGGTCGAAATTTCTGGAGCCCTTCACTACGGCATCCCTCATAGCCTGAGTCGCTTTGGGACGTTAAACCCCAATAAACCAAACCAAACCATTACTGTCCCTGGGTGCATTCACACCCACCCAAATACACGCACGCGCGCGTATGTGTGTGGAACCACCTGTAATGCTGTACGACGAACAGTTGCATCACAATTTTGACAATAATAATAATAATAATAATAATAATAATAATAATAATAATAATTGGTTTTTTGGGGGAAAGGAAATGGCGCAGTATCTGTCTCATAGATCGTTGGACACCTGAACAACGCCGTAAGGGAAGGGATAAAGGAGGGAGTGAAAGAAGAAAGGAAGAAAGGGGTGCCGTAGTGGAGGGCTCCGGAATGATTTCGACCACCTGGGGATCTTTAACGGGCACTGACATCGCACATCACACGGGCGCCTTAGCGTTTTTCCTCCATAAAAACACAGCCACCGCGGTCGGGAGCGTCATCGCGCAAGTCACGTCGAGCGCATGCAAAATTCACAATTTTGATTCGAAAATTGGTTTTCGAGGAAAGGAAATCGCGCAGTAACTATCTTACATCTAGGGGACGCCTCAACCGCGTCTTAAGAGAAGGGGTAAAGAGTCTGGGAAGGCCTGCATACAATTGAAGGTGCACATGTCGTCAGTTCGAATACCTATCGTAAGCTAGCCTCCAATATGATTAGCACATGTAAGCTATATGCAACGAGAAATAGTATGACATCACCCCAAACGCTGTAAGAAAAACGGTTGCGTCACAATTGTTGTACAAATGTTGTCGGGAAAACTGGCGCCACATGGAATCGAGTAGGGGTGAGTATACCTGGTATTTCAGCGAACAGTTCCAAAATTTTCAAAAATGGCCCTTTGAGGGTGAAAATATGGTTTTTACGGCATAGTATTACCAGTGTTGGCGGACACCAGAAAACCGGGGAATTTCTTATGTAGTAAGCAGGTTAACTAATTTTTAATAATTAACTTTTTAACCAGTAGAGTTAGGTGCCTCGTTACCATTAGAGATTTGTAGCCGGTCGTTAGTAACAGCCATATCAGTTTTTATAATTTCGAAAACATGATTACGCTTGGCGCTGTAACTCAACAAAATTGGGCTCTTCCGAATTCCGACGTGCACTGGAGGGGTTGCTTTGCCTGCATGCTTTCAAAAGCGCGTGTATTTTCGCACGATGCAGCCAATTTTGTCGAGCCACAGCGGCTAGGGTAACTGCGTTTTCGATATTCTAAACGCCCATATGACTATTACTAACGACCAGCTACAAATCTCTAATTGCAACTAGGCGCCTAACTCTAATAGTTATAAAGTTAATTATTAAAAATTGGTTAACCAGCTTTTTACTTAAGATAATTTACCGATTTTCTGGTGTCCGCCAACACTGGTAATACTATATATGCAATATTTTTGCCCCAAAAAAACCTATTTATGAACATTTTTTTAAAGTGGTCGCTAAACACCCGGTATATAGACGAACGACATGTATAGGGGTGTGTTCAGACAAAAAACTGTAATCGAAGTCCCATGACCATTTTTTCTTTTCAATTAAATTTTTATATGTAATGGCCAAATGTGTCGACACGCAAACACTGTAGTTTTTTTTAATCGTATATCTCACGATGTGCAAAACGTCGTTTTTTTGCTATTTCGCAAAATAACTAGTTTGAATCCCCGCAGAAAGTAAAATAATATTTTGCGAATCCTAATTATTTTTCAGTGATTTTTATGCAAAACATTTGTGTTGGAAGCAATGGAGAAACATTTTGGCTCCTGTAATTTCGCAGCAAAAAAAAAGCGCACACATTGCTAAAAAAAAGTTCCGAAAAGTTCCGAAAGTTCCGAAAAAATTCCGAAAAGGGCAGTTTTTAGGATCATGATGTAGCAAGCAGGAGTGAGAACCTGATGCTGAAATTTTTTCTCAGTATTATTCCGTCCTTTCTTACTATCGTTGGGAAAAATTTATACTTCTATAACACGCAGACGATTTTTAATTAGGCGTTCAAATCATCTAGAATTTGAAAAATTCCAAAAAAGGCGAACTTTGAAAGAGATTTAAAAATAAACCTCTCCGATTTTCCTTAAAATTTTCCTGAAAGACCTTTAGTACCTGATAATTCTAGATCAAGAAAAAGAGCTCAAAAGGTCAAAAAGTTCACTTCAAGGAGCGCGCCTTCAAATGGACGAAACGCGGACGCCCCGCTGTAGCTTACGCATGGCGACTGGCATATCGTTGGCGTGAGCCACTTTAAATGCAATCAGGGTTCTGTTATATTCACCGTTTCTCGCGGAGTATTTATCATCTCATTTTTGCTTGTTACACTGCGCTGAGTGGGAACATTCCAGCTCCATTGCCCACACTATAGGGCAGTTAGTTGCAGCATACAAGAGCGAGTTGACGTATAGTTGGTTCTGCATGGTGAATATACAGCGCAAGGCACAACGGCAAAATGACATAAACTTGGTTTCGGTGACTGTTGGCTTCCGTCATGTATTTCATAACGAGCCCGTCTTCCCTTCCCTTGTTTGCTTAGAAACAGTGAGAGACACACTCGGTCGCTGACTATTGTGGCGACTCTGCCCCGCGGCTTCCCCTTTTGATTTGTTTTCCCGCGATGCACCCTACAGCAGCAGCCTCGAGGAGGGGCGCGCACACTCGGTCGCTGACTATTGTGGGGACTGCCCCGCGGCTTCCCCTTTTGATTTGCTTTCCCGCGATGCACCCTGCAGCAGCAGCCTCGAGGAGGGGCGCGCACACTCGGTCGCTGACTATTGTGGGGACTCTGCCTCGCGGCTTCCCCTTTTGATTTGCTTTCCCGCGATGCACCCTACAGCAGCAGCCTCGAGGAGGGGCGCGCACACTCGGTCGCTGACTATTGTGGGGACTCTGCCTCGCGGCTTCCCCTTTTGATTTGCTTTCCCGCGATGCACCCTACAGCAGCAGCCTCGAGGAGGGGCGCGCACACTCGGTCGCTGACTATTGTGGGGACTCTGCCCCACGGCTTCCCCTTTTGATTTGCTTTCCCGCGATGCACCCTGCAGCAGAAGCCTCGAGGAGGGGCGCGCTCCGTAAAAGCCCACACTACCAACTGATGTTCCGCACCCGTGCGTGTCTTTCCCCGTTTCTGTCCTTTTGTTCCTGTGCATTGCGCTGTATATTCACCAGTAGCAGCATACTCTTTCAGATGAGTAATACGCTTGTACAGGTGCCCACAAAAGTTTTTCGAGCATGAAAATCGTAACAAAGCTTAATTGCTGGGCAGTCCAAGCAAGCAGCTATGAACTGAAGGAAGTGCTTTGCACTTCCATGCGTGACTAGGGCAATGCACCCCTGCGTTGCCACCATCACTTGCCCAAGTCTTTTCGCTGAAAATGTAAAAACTTGCCTGTTATTGTGAATCTGTGCTTTTAATGGTTGCCACCCCTTATGTAACACCCCTCTTTTGGGGCCTTTAAGGTAATAAAATGAAATGAAATGAATGCTTGGCTGCGCCTCGAGGCAGCTACGAAACTCAGATTTTTCGTGACTTCGGTGTTCCGAAAACTTCTGTGGAGATTTGCACATTGTTTTACTGGAATAAATCGTACAGAGTTTTGTTTTTTTCCATATCCGAGAGTTCAGACGTACCGTTTGTAGCAGAACTGGAAGAAACGCCAGTCCATAAGAGGCGGATACATATGTTAGTCACGCTGTTAAACTACACGGTCCGGTATGATTGGGTTCACGGCGACATGTTCGCTGAGTAGGGTGCACACAGGCTTGTATATGCACAGCGCTGCTCACAGGCCTATGACTTCCCGCTACGTTCGCTCCACCGTCCCACTGCGGTGCGCTCCGGTACTCTCTCGCACGGGTTGCTCCGGACGGGAGAGAAGAGGGCGGGCGCGGTTATTAACCCACGTTACTTAATTTCCTTTTTTCATTCGCATCATGCTTCGAAAAATCAATTGGAAATATTATTGAATTACAGTAAGGAATCTTCCCAGGGAGTGCAAAATGTCCTCAAGACACTTTGAAACAAAGCCTTGCAAGTAAGTTTAAAACTGAATTGAATAACGAGCTAAACAAGCGCAAGAAACATAACAACGGCAGACCAGCGGTCGTATGTTGTCCTCTTGTTGTTCTGGTTCCTGCGCTTGTTTGTTTCGTTATGCCGCACCAGCTCGGCGATTATGCGGCTTTGTTTAGAATTGAAAAATTATTTAATGGCCAAGCTATCCAAGCAGAAGGAAACGAACACTTATCGAAAAGGTTTTGCTACTAATTTTAGAACGGTTATCTTATTCATTAAAGGTGACTTACACGTCATATAGCCACCGTTCAGCGGTTGAAACCCAGGAAGCATGAGAAAAGAAGTTCATTTGTAAACGTCAACTGGGCGTAAAAAAACTTGTTGTATAAACTCGTGGAAATTCTTCGTTCCGTGAATGTATGCTAGATTGGTGCTACATAATTTCTGGTCTGCAGCTTTTCTGTAGCCTGATCTGCGTTCCCCATATTCTTGTTGTTAGACATGTTCGCCGTAATAGCGTGAGATGCTATCCAGATTTTACCTGTAAAAATGTCAGAACTGGGCCAAGCAACTACACCAGTGTAATCAGCTGTAGTCATTTCTTTCTTCACGTCTAAATCGCAGAAAATCTTAGCGAATATTTTTCACATCTCCACGTAAATTTATCATTATTTGATCAACAAACAATATGTCCTTGTTAAGGCCTATAAAAATCCTTAGGGACTTCCTACGAACTTCCCTTGGATACAGAAAGTGCGGCCAAAAAGATGTGTGAGGGACATCAGTGGGAGTTTCCCGCACTTCCCGGGGATATCCGCATTTCCTTTCAAGATTTCGCAAACATCTTAGACGAAATAAAATTGCCCAGCCCACAGGCTACGTGCGCACGCAGGCGCCCTCAAAGTAAATACAGCTCCACAGTGAGAAATTTGCACCGCATGTCAGGCTTGATGCAGGAATTCTGAAGAGAGCGCGTGCCATTTCAAGCGTACAAGCGGAGGCCGCAAACAAGGCAAGGCCGCCGCCGCCTGTCAGCGGCGAGACGGCCGACTGCCCACTGAGGAACGCGCCGAGCCGAAATAGCTCGCCAGAATCAGATGCCTTTCCCGCCAAAACTTATGTCGTCTATCAGACGTCTTACAGAGGGCTTGATCAGAACTGGTCTTCTAGCTTGTGTTCAGCACAAAGCCCCCCGAAATTATGCCTTTCCCGCCATCTGCAAGATATCTTAAAACGGGAAAAGATAGGAAACGTTTTCTATAGACCTCTTTTAACAGTATCGTTAGGACAGCTTGAACTCTGACGGTACGAGACCTCTTCGAAGCATTTATTTTGGTCTTAAATCCATTTCATGCGGTTTATCTCGAACATAAAAGTTTTGAAGACCTCGGGCTACCTGGTAATTGGTGTTATTAACGCTCAAATTGTCGTAGTTAGAGTAGTGGTTGCAGTATATAGTACTATAGCCGCAAAAAAAAAATAAAAGAAAAATTGGCAGGACAGTTACTACTGTGTAAAGCCTGTTTCACATGGAAGCGAAAATGCTTGCGAATCCTGCCGCCGTAGTGGAAAAACCTGTTTTGAGTCGTCGCGGCGATAAGCGGCGAGGTTCCAAGTTGGAAATTTTCGCTGCGACACGCCGCTCGATCTCTCGGTTGCTTGCATGGCAACCAGCCCTAAAACGAGATTCAGCGACAGCTATTCAGGGTACTTATATTTTACGACATGCTGAGGTTCAGAATATGAAAGCGAATTTATATATGTATAGTTCTTAAAGCAGTGATTTTAGTTTTCCTTACATACTCATTTTTTGACTAGCCCTCCTCTGCAGTACGCCGCTCTGGCGCGTGGCACCACCGCTGACCCTTACATCGGGCGGCGTGTTTCGCAGAAACTCCCATAGATGGACCGTGCCACATTCCTACGCTCTCGTCATACTCTCTTCCTCCCACGGTAACCATCCTCCTACTAGAATAACTACCTTCCGGCTGAGTCCTTCCTCCTTCCACGGTTACCATTCTCCAGTTGAGGATTCCTGCACTCTCGCCACACTCTCCTCTTTCCACGGTAACCGCTTCCTGGACGGTTCTCGTGGTAACCACCCTCCGGTTACGCCTTCCTACGCTCTCGACATACCCTCCTCCTTCTACGTGGTAAACATCCCTCAGTTGGGAATCCCTCGGCTCTCGCGATGTCCTCCTTCCATGGAAACCACCCTCCGAGGGGTTTCCACGGTAGCGCACCCACCGGTTACGCCGACGACTACAGCATACTACTGCTACTACGACGACGTCGACGACAATGATGACACGAAACCCAGGAAAGCTGTAAAATAAACAAAAACGTAAATAAATTTATTTCTAAATGCTGGGCTGCGCAAAACCTAATTAAACAAAAAAACAAGCGAAAGAAACAGCGGAGCAACACGCATATACACTTGCCTCGCTTAGGCAAGTGGAACAAGTCCGTTCTTCCGTTTCGCCTTCATGTCGGAATAGCTTATCCGGTTGTGATAATTGGGAACTCTGCTCAATCCTTCAGTCGTGGAACGAACCGTGAAAGCAACAAACGCTCCACAAGGACAAAGTTTTGGATTGGAAAGAAAGAAAACGTGACTGCGGCCGAAATCTATAGGAGCCAGGGGCCTCCGTAGTCGGCCTGATGGCGGCAGTGATTTAAGTGCCGTTGAGCCGTCGCAGAAGCCAAAACACGGCACCTTTTCGCCAGCACCGGAAATGACTTCGATGTGAGCTGCGGGGCCTGGGGCTTGCGGGTCGTGGAGCGGCTGCGGTTTTGGGGTGGAGCCTGACTGGTGGGGGTCTGGCTGGTGGTGGCCTGGACCAGGTCCAGGCCACCACCACCTCCAGTCCCACCGAAACCACCTGCCCAGGCACCCGGCCGCTGCACCAATGAGGTGAGCTGGGCAGGCGTAGTTTCCCAGGACTCCGCCAACCCCTTCTATGAAGAGCTGGTGCGTATCTGCATGAAGCTCGCCTCCCTTAAAACCACCAACCTCCGCCTCCAGGCACAGCTGCATGCCCACCAGCAGGTCCTAACCCCTACCCCGGCACCAGCGGCACCGGCCTCTCCTACCCCCACTCTTCCACCGCCACCTCTCCCTACTCGCGTACCGCCGGCCAACCCACTACCTCCGCAACACCCACTACCTCCCTGACCACACCAACCCCGACCGAGGGAACGCCAGCCCTGCTTCCCAATTTCGAACAACTCATGGAGGCGAGAATTCAAGCCGCCGTGCAGACGGCCATCCAGGCCTTCAAAAATCAATTCGCCTACCTCACTACCCGTCTAGGCGAATTTTCTCGCCAAATTGACGAGCGATTTAAGGAGCAAGAGTCTCGCCACGCGACACACTGTGCTGCCGGGCGGCCTAAAAAGAAAGCCCGGCTGCACACCGTCTCCAACTCCTCCACGGCAAACGACAGCTTCAGTGATGGCGAGACCACGCACTAGCCTCACCATCTGGCAGTGGAACTGTCGAGGCTTTGGTTCCAAGCGGGGGCTGCTTCACCAGTTCTTAGCTCGGGCAGACGGCCCCGACGTGCTCGCGCTGCAAGAGCCGTCCAATCTCCTCGCCCTACCCTGCTACGTGCCCATCGTCCCCTTTTCTCCGGCACCCCCGCGGGTTGCATTTCTTGTACGCCGTGCGCTCACTACTATCTCCCACCCCTTAGACGTTCCCGAAATAGATCATCTCCTCATCGAACTCGTGCCGCAGCGCACTTGGGATACTAGTCTCTTCATCCTCAATGTATACAGCCACCCGAAGTGCCTGCGGCACGACTTCGACCGACTATTCACGCTTGCCAAGCGAGCCGCACACAAATGCCCCCTCCTGATTGTAGGGGACTTCAACGCCCCGCCCACGGCCTGGGGCTACACAGCCGACACCCCCAAGGGGTGCAGGGTATGGCTCACAGCTCAGCAGACCGGCTTCTCCCTTCTCACAGACCCCACCACCCCTACTCGCACCGGGAACAGCGTCTGCACAGACACTACTCCTGACCTCACCTTCACCCACCGCCTCCCTCACGCTGCGCGGTGTAACACCCAGGAGAATTTGGGTAGTGATCACTACATTATCGAGATTCTCCTGCAAGCAGGCCCAACACGTAGACCCTCTCGTGATGCTACCATCACGAAGTGGGACTCGTTCCACACCTCCAGAGCAGCCCGCACTCTACACACCATCTCAGACATAGCTACTTCGTGCGACCAACTCCAGCGTGTCGTCCGCGACGTGACTCGCCAACTCCCAGAGGACTGACCTGCAGACGCGATGGATTCCCATCTCCTGCACCTATGGGAGGCCAAGGCGGGTCTCGAACGGAGGTGGCGGCCTCAGCGCTGGAATAGAACACTGAGACGCCGGCTGGCCCGACTCAACAAGGAGATAGAGACGCATGCTGCAACTCTGTCTCGCCAAAATTGAGAATCTCTCTGTAACAAGCTGGACGTCAACATGAGCCTGCCCCAACCCTGGAACCTGTTCCGCCATCTCATTGATTCGACTCAGTCCAAGACACACCAGAAACACAACCTCATAAAGCTCATACACACATCCGAGGCCTCCCCGCAGGAACTCCTCGAGGAGATTCGTGATATCTACTTCCCCGCATATCCCTCCGCAGACCACCCTGTCTACACAGGCTCCCCCAACGACCTTCTCGACCAACCGATCACCGAGGCGGAAGTGAGGGCAGAACTTCAGCGCCTCAACGCGTACTCAGCTCCTGGCCCCGACGGAGTGCACAACAATTAAGGCGCTCCGTAACCTCGATTCCCCCTCCGTCAAAGCCCTAACCGACTACTTCAACGAATGCTGGCTGCGCGGCGCTCTCCCACCTCAGTGGAAAGAAGCCAAAGTAGTCTTTATTCCCAAAATCCGGCAGACCACTTCTCCCCGCTAACCTCCGTCCCATCTCTCTTACGTCGTGTGCGGGCAAGCTCATGGAGCGCGTTCTCCAGACCCGGCTCAGCCGGTATTTGGAGAACAACAAACTTATGCCTTCGTGCATGTTTGGTTTCCGCCCGGGCTTGTCCACCCAGGACGTCTTTCTACAACTCAGGCACCACATCCTTGACTCCCCCGCGCGCGACACCAAGGCTATCCTCGGCGCCGACCTAACAAAAGCTTTCGATAACGTTACCCACGCTGCCAACCTAGAAGGCCTCCACGCCCTAGGCGTAGGCCCGCGGATGTACAATTACGTCCACGATTTCCTCTCCGAACGAACAGCCACACTCACCATGGGCGACCACCGGCTGTCCGGTGTCTCACTGGAAGCGCGGGGAACCCCTCAGGGTGCTGTACTGTCTCCTATCCTCTTTAATATAACCCTTCTCCAACTTCCCCACAAACTCGCCCAAATACCCGTCATACATTTCAGCCTATATGCTGACGACATCACTGTCTGGGCTAATCGAGGCAGTGATGCCGACATGGAACACAACCTACAGTCGGCCCTCAACATCATCGACTCATACGCTCGCGCGCGCGGCCTAGCCTGCTCTCTTTCTAAATCAGAACTCTTCTTCTACCGCCCCAGGCCGCACGACCCCGCCAACCCTCCCATCTCACTCACTGTAGGAAACAACCCCATTTCCCTGGTCTCCAAGATTCGCATCCTAGGTCTCGTCCTACACTCCCATGGCGCGCATGGAAACGCCATCCAAACTCTCCAGACCTAAGCCCAGCAAGCCACTCGTCTCATTCGGCGCGTGGCGAACCGGCGCGCGGGTCTGCGAGAGCGGAACACTCTCCGCCTCACCCAAGCTTACATCACGAGCCGCACGGCGTTCTCATTCCCCTACCTCCCCATAAAGCAGAAGGAGCGGGACCGCATCATCGCGCTCCTCAGGAGCTGCACAAAGGTTGCCCTCCGCCCACCCCCAGCACCTCTACTACCCGGCTTCTCAACCTTGGTACCCACAACACCTTTGAAGAGCTAGCAGAAGCCACCCTAATAGCACAGCTGACTTACCTGTCGAGTACCGCGGCAGGCCGCACTCTACTCTGTCAGCTAGGCACCCCCCCGATCACCCATCATACCGAGGGGTTTCCCCTACCTCCAGACCTAGGCTCCCATCTCATCATCCTTCCAATCCCTAAGAACATGCACCCCGAGCACGATGGAGAACGCAAGGCAGCCCGCGCCAAAGCCCTGCACAAGCTCTACGGAAACAGTTCCGAGGTCGCCTACGTGGACGCGGCAGCGTACTCGTCGGGCTCCCTCATGGTTCTCGCTGTCGCTAATTATCAGGCCCGACTAATCGCATCAGGATCCGTCACCACAAACTCATTGGAAATTGCAGAGGAAGCGGCCATTGCAATCACTCTCATCTCCACCTTTGCCACAAAAATTATCTCCGACTCAAAATCCGCCCCATCCAATTTCGCCAAAGGCCTGATATCCCGCACCGCGACTCGGCTTCTACGCTTCTGGCACCCCACCTACCCCGTAACCCTTATCTGGACCCCCGCACACGCAGGCCTCCCGGGTAACGAGGAGGTCCACTCCCTCGCCCGAGGTCTCACTTTCCGGGCCAGAGTTGGACCTCCTACACCATCCCAGGAGCGTCTGCTTACGTTCAAAGATATCCTTAACTACTACCGAGATACCCGGCGCGTTTACGCACCGCCGGCTCCCTCCCTAACCTTAACCCAGGCCTCCCACTGGCGCCGACTCCAGACCCGAACTGCTCCCTACCCTATTCTCCTTCATGTCCGCTACCCCGATCAATGCCTTTCTTCTTGTAAGCTCTGCGGGAAACCAGGAGACTTCCTTCATGTCCTCCTCACATGTCCTACCTTCCCACACCCTCCATCCCCAACCACGGCGGAGTCATACTGGGCGACTCTCCTGGCCAGCTCCGCTGCTGCTGACCAGCGCCGGATAATTACCGACGCCCTGAAGCGCACAGCCCTCCAAGGGCTGTCCTTTGCCCTGTAAGGACAGCCCCTTAAGGGTTGCCTCGTGCCATGTTAGAGGGTTTTCCCCCCTCTGTATTTGGCAATAAATGTTTCCACCACCACCACCTTTTAGCCACACTTGTCCACGGTTTCGAGTAAACAGTAGTTTGCAGCGACCCCGGGGGGCAAGGGGGCAGTCGCCCCCTCCCAACATTCCCCCCCCCCCCCTCAGTCTCCAACTCCTTGAACTTGGATCAGATTTCTGGATTTCTGACTTCAGTTCTAGGACTCTTTTAATGCAAAAGCACTGTGGGGCTGAGCTACTTGGTTTCGTAAAAATGAAAAGGGTAAACTGCGCTAAAGGGTTAAGACAAAGAGAAAGGAACACATACGACACTTACGCAGTGTCGTGTGTTTTCCTTTCTCTTTGTCTTAACCTTTCGCGCAGTTTACCCTTTTCATTCAGTATGAACCAACTAGCCCGACAAAACTTATGGCTTCGTAGTCAGTTGTAAAGGATTTCGTATATGAGTAACCTAAACCAGTCATGTCCAAACAGAAGTTTTCTGTCTGACCCGTGTACATGATAATGTTAGCAGAATTTAAACAAATTGCAATTGATCACTCCTCGTGCGTAAAGCTCCCCATCTACAAAGCTTCTCATTTCGTTTTATATGGCCGTGAATCTTTGCACCGTTTGTTCGTTCGCCCTCAAAACCACCGGCACGGGGCTTTATCATTTCGTTTTGTAATGTGAGATGCGACCAGACTTATCTCCACTGACCGTGGCCACGTGCAAATGCTTCCACATTTTTCCAGATTGTTGTAGTTGCTTTTGGTTCTTTGTCTCGAAGGTTTCTTTCCAGCTTTAAATTGAGCGTGGCAAGCATTCAGTCCGATGACCGCCGAGCACGCTTGTGGCTATCGCCGCCGCCGAGTCATTCAGTTCTTAGGGGGCGCGGTTCAGCCCCTTAAAGCCTCTTCGTTGTCTTCCTGACTGCTGGAGTGTCATCACTACAACGTGTCAGTTTGCATCAACCTTTGAATACTGAAAAATAAAAAATAATAAAATATGAAATTTATTATGTATATGAGCATTAAACAATTAAGTAACAAAATAAGTTCGAAGTATTCTTCCCCCTCCCACTCAAAAAAAAGTTCCGGAGTCCCTGGTAGTTTGGTACTGTTACGAAAGCTGTTATAGTGTCCTTACGTACGTAAAGTCCTTAACCGATGTAGGGTATGTTGCTGGGCTAGTTGGTACTTGTCGAATATCATGCATGGAATGTCAGCGCTTGCAGACGAGGACACAGAGAGGACATACACACAACTGCGCTGAACTGTCAACTTTATTTTGGACATGTTTGATCCACGCCTTATATTTAACGGAAGGACATTAACGAGAAAGCGCACCAACAACACAGATACGACGAGAGCAATCTGCAGCAGCCATGTTTTTGATAATACATTCAAGGAGTGCTCAATCCCGACAAAAAGACGAAAACCAGCACGAAAAAATCGCAAGAAAAATGAGCACAGCAACATACACACAGCAAACGCGGTAACAAGGCTAAAAACGAGGCATACAAATAGGTGAAAACATGGCATAGATGAGGCAATAATTAGCAGGCCAAAAAGTGATCAGATGAGAGCAGAGAGGGGTAAGGAAAGGTTTAAGGTGGCTTGAAATGGAATACAATCATACTGACGCAGACAGGAATGTGATCTGTTTCTCTAGGAGGGCTAGTGATGGCACGCTAACGCAGCCTGCTTTTAAGTTTTCAATGATGGCTGCTTCAATTATTTCTCGAGTAAGCTGGTTCTTGTTTTTTTCTAAGATTCTGGTAGTCGCAAAGTTTGGAGGGTGGCTTTTGCAGGGTGAGCAGTCACGACAATGGATGGTCAAGTTGCTTGATTTTTTATCTCGTTTTTTTTTAGTTGTGTGTGTGTCCTCTCTGTGTCCTCATCTACAAGCGCTGCAATTCCATGATGTTCCTTAACCGAGTAAAGACTGTTAAGGTGATAGCAGTATGAGAGCAGAAGAAGCTACGCTTGTAGACTAAGCTTGGCGAGGTATTGCAGTAGCAAGCAAGCCATGCCGTACATCTGAAGGCATAGGCGTGCACAGAAGGGAGGGGGAGGAAGCAGTGGCTCCCTCTGTCGAAATCGGGGAGGGGAGCGCGCTAATTTTGTGCCTATGCGCCGGACTACCCAGAAGACATAAGCGGCCGTTGCCATTAGCTCCCCCCCCCCCCTATCAAGAAACCTGCGCACACCTCTGTCTGAAGGATGCTGAGCATTTCAGAAATTGATAACGCCCAGCGTTTATTGTTTTCTTTTTTTCGGCTTGAACTGAAAACTCCAGCGCCTATTTACAAGCGGCATACGCTGTATAGCACTTATCAGGGCGCCCGACTGAGGTTCCATTCTATGGGAGTCCGTCTAAACAAGTTTATCATCAACGCGACACTGGTACCGCATTTCTCGTCTTTCAACGAAAACGGAGCTTTCGTTGAAAGTGGTCTTTTGGTTTTTTTAACACCAAAAAATGAAATACAGGTGTCGCCACTACCCGCCGCGGTGGCTCAGTGATTAGGGCGCTCGGCTACTGAGCCGGAGTACCCGGGCAACCCGGCTTCGAACCCGACCGCGGCGGCCGCGCTTCGGTGGAGAGGAAACGCAAAAGGCACCTGTGTGCTGTGCGATGTCAATGCGCTTTAAAGATCACCACGTGGTCGAAATTATTCCGGGGCCCTCCACCTCGGCACTTCTTTCTTTCTTGTTTCACTCCCACTATACTCCCTTCCCTTAGGGAGCGGTTGAGGTGCCCACCAACAAACGAGACAGTTACTGCGCCATTTTCTTTCCTCACAAACCACTAATCAGGTGTCGCCGCTAAACGCGTGCGTCGACACCGATTTGTGGGCGCGCATCCCAGAGGTTAAGGCTATGCCGTCATTTACTTCAAAACGGTGGCAGCCCCTCCATTTCGGTAAGGACGTCACGAGTTTGAATCAACTGGAAGATTTTTACACCCATGCCTGGCCGATAAATGCGTCTTTTGCTGCCGGACAAACGTCAACATAGCGAGAGAGAAAGAACCTGAGAATCAGTTTTTACTGAATACGTGCTATATACAGTTACAACAAAATACGGTAACACAATGCAGTTGCTACCGTTGCCAGGCTAGTCTGGCGTACGGTAGGAGTTACCGTGTTTACCGTACTGGCGTTGACCGACTCTCCCCATTGACGGATCCCCTTGAACCTGCTAACGTGAAATCGCAGGGGGCTGCCAGATGAAAGGTGAATAAGCACAGCTGAATTGGATTAACTGCGGGGCCAAGAAAATTAGTCGACGTCATTGGCTGGAGGGCCTTTTTTGGGGGGCGTCTTCCGCTTCGTTCTTGTTCTTGAGTTGCACATTTGCCGTACGGTAGCAGTTGCCGCAGTTACCATGTTTACTGTACGGCGGAGCAAAACGCTAAAACTCCAATAATTTGTGGGAGTTGTGTTCAGTGTCTGCAGTGACCATAAACACGGCTGCAACACAGCAGCCCCGCGAAACACATAACTTCTATAAAACGTCTTCAAACAACTCCAAACATCTAGCAACGTCTAACTCTAGATTGAAACGTTTAAAAAACATCTCAGCAATGGAGGTTTATCCACAAACGATTTAAAAACCTACTCACAAAAGAGGTTTATTCACAAACGTTTGAAAAACATACTGACAAAAGAGGTTTATTCACAAACATTTTAAAAACTTCTCTAAAATATATGTTTTCCACGCAACGTCTTAAAAATTTCTCTGACGAGAAGTTTACTCGGGGACGTTTTAGCGAGGTTTTTTAAACGGGAACGATCGAAGCCTAGCGCTATCTGAGAAATTACGATGCACATCTACCCGTTGTCGAGTTACACCCCTTCAAGATACGTCTTAAACGGAATTTGCTTCGTTCGGGGGGTCAAGGTGGGCCTAGAATTCGGCTTGCTGTGCGATATGGTAACGCTTCAATTAGTAATTGCATGTATACAATGTTTACCTATTATTTAATTGTGGTTTTATTTCTATATACCAACACCCAAAGGGTTTTATTTGCCTACCAAATTAGGTACGCAACTGTCCCGGGATTGGTGCCCCTTGTTTGTGTATATATAGCGGTACGAATGCATGTATACATTACAGCATAGAGTTTCTTACTATTAACTGGAGAGAAAGCTAGCGCCTCGCCTATATGGGAGTTTGCATGCAGCTTTTCCGAGACCACCATGGACCACCATGGGCGCTCTAAGCATCATGGGGCGGAGAGCTACCGACTGCAGAACTGCAACTTTTGGCCAATAATAATAATAATAATAATAATAATAATATTATTTGGTTTTGGGTGAAAGGAAATGGCGCAGTATCTGTCTCATATATCGTTGGACACCTGAACCGCGCCCTTAAGGGAAGGGATAAAGGAGGGAGTGAAAGAAGAAAGGAAGAAAGAGGTGCCGTAGTGGAGGACTCCGGATTAATTTCGACCACCTAGGGATCTTTAACGTGCACTGACATCGCACAGCACACGGGCGCCTTAGCGTTTTTCCTCCATAAAAGCGCAGCCGCCGTGGTCGGGTTCGAACTCGGGAACTCCAGATCAGTAGCCGAGCGCCCTAACCGCTGAGCCACCGCGGCGGGTAACTTTTGGCCAAAGAATAATGAAAAAACAAACGTTGTTCGATAATTAAGAATGTCCTATAATTCAATGATCCTGTCTATAAATCGTAACAAACGAGCAGAAAAGTATGTAAATGCAAATTTTGCTCAAAATAAGCAATGGCTTGCTCTCCTATTGGCCAAGCATTGCAGACCATGCACAAAAGCCAACATTTCGTGCCTAACAAGCGCACTTTTAAAAAGAAATATGTTTCTGAAAAAAAAAATTTGTCGCCTCACCACTTTGAGAGGTTTTGTAATGGCACTTCGTAAACCAAAAACCTTTTATTGGCGTCGTGTGCTGTGGCGTTTTCGCTGCTACGGCTTTTGCGCACTACATTTGCGCCAAAGTCGTCTCCGCCGTGAACAGAACGGTACATCTCAGTAACGCCACTCTCTGTTCCTGAAAAAAAAAAACGAGTTTCTCGCACCAAGTAGCTCATCGCCCCATGATGCTTTGAGCGCCAATGGTGGCGCAGGTGCAGCGCCGCCAGCTTTCCCTTTATAGTTAATAGTAAGAAAATCTATGGATTATAGTTGGCGCTACAAGTTTCAATGCATGATGTGCTGTTTTCTAGTTGCTGCCACAGATGGCGCTTTGGTCTCAGGGTGATATGTAATGAATAAAGCTAGTAGGAATGCGATATCGAAGAAGAAGAGCGCTGCGAACGGCAGCATCTCTTGATCGAGCTCCTGTTTTTTTTGAAATACTTTGTGCTTCTGTAGCCTTCAAGGCAACCTCGCCGTCCCAGGCGATGGCGGATGACCCGCCGCCTCTGCTGCCTTCTGTGGCTAGCAGTGTGAACTGCACAGATCAGCCTGGATGCAGTATGGATCTCCCCTCAGAGCTCCCGGGATCGTCCAGTTTCTCTGACTCGGATGACATGGAGTTCGACGGAGGCTACACCGAGATTGTGAGTCGGCGCCTGAAGAGGAAGCTTTCCAAAACCCCGACTGAGTGTGGGCCCAGTGTGTGTACGAAGCGGGCTAACAAGTCCATTGTGCCAGCGAAGATGCCTCACCAATCCAGTGTGAGCAAGAAAACAACCAACGAGGCCAATGTAAGTGAGCAATCTCTCACTTACACAATTTCATACATGCTTGTTGAGGAAGAGAATCTCAACTCCATCAACAGGCAGACTTTGACTCTTCTTCTTGAACGACTGGTTCCGGGCCAAGTCAAAGAAGTGCGTATTAACGCAAGAAGGAATATCCTCTCTGTTGATGTCTCTAGCCGGGCAACCCTGGATAAGTTGAAGACCGTGTCTGTCCTTGGCAACATACGAGTCCGCTCGTTCTTCGCTCATGGACTTAACACTACTGCTGGTGTGATTTCTCACGTGGACATAGAGATCACGGATATGGACTTGGTGCAACTGCTATCAAGTTCTGTTCGCATAACTGACATCCATCGT
This sequence comes from Amblyomma americanum, assembly GCF_052857255.1. Taxonomy (NCBI): domain Eukaryota; kingdom Metazoa; phylum Arthropoda; class Arachnida; order Ixodida; family Ixodidae; genus Amblyomma; species Amblyomma americanum. The sequence continues at coordinate 184,529,516 of NC_135497.1, forward strand.
TTCGGCAAATCACGGTGTGTCAAACTAGTGTTTGAGGGTACTACTTTACCATCGCATGTGAAAGTGGGTTTTGTGAGGCACCCAGTGCGTCCTTATGTGCCCCGACCGGTGCAGTGCCGAAAATGCCAGAAGATTGGACATGTAAGTGCTGCGTGTACGAGCACGAAAACATGTCCGCGTTGTGGTGGCGTGCACGATGGACCTACATGTACGATTGAGTCTCCAGTTTGTGCCAACTGCAAAGGTCCTCATGAGGCAACATCTAGGGAATGTCCGAAGGTGAAAACAGAGATGAAGATCTTGAAGAAAATGGTGAGAGACCATTCTACTCACCGAGAAGCAGCAATCGCAGTACGTCGCTCCAGGAGGAGGACACGAAGTCGGCAGAAGAAATTGAGCTCAGTAAATGACGTGTCAACACATCAGGAGGACCGAGACCGCTCTGCCGCGCAAAAGCCACTGCCTCCAGCTCCGCAAGAGCCAAGACTGACAACCCCCCAGGAGGACTCTGCAGAGTGGCCACTTCTACCATCGCGTACTGTAAGCTCTGTGACACGTCCGCCTGTGCGTCCGCCGGCTGTGTCGACAACAGATGATCAAATCAGGGCGATGCTGAAACAGCTGATAGGCACCTTACGGCTGATAATTGCTGGAGTGGACACGCCAATTGCTAAGGCTGCTGTCCAAATTTTAGACGCTATTGAACCGGTGCTTGCCACCCTTTAATAGCAGTCAAAATTATGGCTCTACCGTCGTCAGCACCCTCACTGCAGGAGAGAATCTCTCGATCGGCAGTATTACAATGGAATGCTCGAGGTCTGCGAGGCCGCCTAGCAGATCTCAGGCAGAGGATCTTCAAATACCGATTTCCGGTGCTTGTAATATGTGAGCCTAATATCACATCTCCTTTTCGACTGTCCGGTTATGAAAGTTTCCTCTCTGAAGCGGCTGGGCATTTGAGCAAGGTACTACTATGCGTCCGTCGTGACCTCACTTACGTTCGGCATCAAATTCCTGGGGGCAGTAGCAATGAGTATGTAGCAATCACTGTGACTTTGAATGGGCGCACAATCTCTATTATAGGTGGCTACATACCACCAAGGGGTCGATTTGATGCCCTACGACTACAATCGCTACTTGACAGCGTTTCGGAACCCCATATAATAGTAGGAGATTTCAATGCGCATCACCACGGCTGGGGAAGCGCCGTTACGAACGTTCGAGGACGGGATATCGCCACGTTCATGAACAATGCAGGTCTCGTTTTGCTCAATGATGGCACGCCGACATTTCTACGCGGGACTACCTACAGCAGCTGCCTGGACCTTGCATTTGTATCCAGGCGCCTGTCATCGTTCGCAACGTGGTGTGCTGATATTGAAAGTTATGGAAGTGACCACATACCGACGTATGTGCAGCTACGGTGGTTTCACCGTCTTCCAAATGCCAAAATACGTTGCACCGACTGGAGTGCTTTCCGCATTGTTCTAGAAAAAACCTGTGGGAAACTCGCTGATCCAACAGATGTGGAACAGCGTATTATTTCGGCCATGCACGATGCAACACGCAATATCTCAGCGCCAAATTCCACAGCACCAGTGGATGTGATCTACGCGCAGCTTCGGGCGATTCGTCGGCGCGCAGAAAGAAAATACCGGAGGACAAAGGATGTCTCGGATCTCCGGGCCTCTCGACGTGCCCAGAAGCAAATACAGCGCTATTTGGAGAACCTAGGCAAACAACGGTGGCGGTCATTTTGCAGCAGATTGGATCCCCGCAAACCACTCTCCACAATCTGGCACGTTGTTCGAGCACTGCCGACATTTCCCCAGCAGAAACACCCTTTCCGTGCATTGGCACTTCATGATAGACGGCAAGAACTAGAGGTGGCGGAGGATTTCTGCTCGAGAATTGCCGGAAGCGCTTCTTTACCTCGGCAGCATCGATGTGCTCCCCCCACGATGGACGATCGACTGGACATCCCCTTCACAATTCAAGAACTGAAAGCAGCTCTTTCTGCTTGCACGCATCCTTCATCCCCAGGACCTGATGGAATAACATACAATGCGCTTCGTCATCTAGGCCCACAGGTAATGGAAGCCCTCTTAACATTGTTCAACCACTCTTGGGCCTCTGCCACTGTACCACAGCAGTGGAAAAGAAGCCGCATTGTGGCCTTGCTCAAACCAGGGAAATCGCCACTCACATTAACATCCTACAGACCAGTAGCTCTGGCAAGTTGTATTGGCAAGACGATGGAGCGTATGGTGCTAACCCGTCTAGAATGGTTCCTTGAAAAACATGGGCTATACCCTTCCACAATGACGGGTTTCCGCAAAGGCCGGTCTGCCATCGACAGTGTAATTGATCTCGTGTCAACGGTAGAACATGAAAAACGCCGTCACAGGTTGACTGCTGCTCTTTTCCTCGACATAAAGGGCGCATTCGATAATGTTCAGCATGATGCAGTACTAAATGCACTCGAAGAATGTGGTATAGGCGGACGTCTACACAATTGGATTGCAAGCTATTTGACAAACCGGACAGTCTACATGGAGACTCTTGAAGGTGACACAGCAGATCATCATGTTGCTTGTGGTGTTCCTCAGGGAGGAGTGCTCAGTCCAACGTTGTTCAATCTCGTGCTCATTGGCCTTTTCAAACAACTACCGAAGACTGTTTCAATATCCGCCTACGCAGACGATATTTGCATCTGGACATCAAGTGTCACGCGTCCCCAAGTGCAAGCAAGATTGCAGCGTTCGGTGTCCATTACGTCTGCGTACTTGCGCCGTCAGGGGCTTGAACTTTCGCCAACTAAAAGCGTAACATTGGCTTTCACACGCAAGATAATGGCGTGGTATCCGGTCACAATCGATGGGCAAATTGTTCCATACGTAACACATCACAAATTCTTAGGTGTTACGATAGACCGTGACCTGTCCTGGACGAAGCACATTTCTGTGCTCAAGAAAAAGCTCGACAGCTTTGCAAGCATTGTGCGGTGTATGGCAGGAAAATGTTGGGGTCCCTCTGAGCGATCTTTACTACACGTGTACCAGGCGCTGGTAGTCGGCCTTCTCAGATACAGTGCACCCGTTCTCTCGGGGGTCAGACTATCAGGCCTGCGTGTGCTTGAAAGCGCGCAGGCTCGTGCTTTAAGAGTATGCTTGGGTTTGCCATGTAAAATTTCTACATGGGGCACATTTTATGAGGCCCGCGCCTGCCCAGCACGAATTTATTTCCAACAGGAGCCACTTCGTGTGCATTTGCGGCATCTGACCAGGCATCGTCATCACCCCCTGACTAACATTAGTGCGGTGCGTCCAGATGCCGCCTTTTCCAGAGCCCTTTGGATGCAGCGCAATGCGCTGCCTTCGAACTACGCGCCACACCAGATTGCGGAGGTGCCACTTTGGGCAGTACCAAAACCATCTATACGGACAACAATCCCAGGGATAACAAAGAAAACGCACATTCCAACAGTCGGACTGAAACAGCTGGCGCTGTCATACATTACATCTATGTATACTAACACCCAGCATGTTTTCGTGGACGGATCCGTTACGACCACTTCTTCAGCTGCAGCGGTGATAGTGCCAGGAAATGCCTCATGTCACCGTTTCAGGCTCATGCACAAAACGTCCTCTACGGCAACCGAATTGGCAGCCATACGAGAAGCCGTCCTTTATATTGGTCACCAGCCAGCGCAGCAATGGACTATATTCTGCGACTCGAGATCGGCATTACAGGTCGTACAAACTTATCTAAAACCAAGAGCATGCGAGCAGCTGGTTCAACAGATTGTGCTTTTGTTAGCTGAGGCTTTCCACAGCGGCCATATCATAAAGTTTCAATGGATACCGAGCCATTGCGGCATAGCGGGAAACGAGCGTGCTGACGCCGAGGCCCGGATGGCACATAGTGATGGTGCTTTCATTGAGATAGCCTTTTCAAGATCAGACATTGGAGCCTTGTTGGCGCATTTAATGCAGGCGGCAATGCAGTCGCACTGGCATGATCCGAGTCATCAACAGGACCGCGTGTGTAAGCTTGACGCTGGCTCACGATTACATTTCCCATCTGTGGTGGTGCGACGTCATGGGACTTTACTCCACCGGCTACGGCTTGGCGTTGCCTACACCAAACACTATCTTCACAAGATCGGCATCGAAAGTCACCCAAATTGCGCACAGTGCAACACACCAGAGACTATTGGACACCTTCTTTGCGCGTGCCCGAAGTATACTTCTGAAAGAACAACATTGGAGGCGACCGTGAAAAACCTGGACTCTCGCCCTCTCTCTGAGGAAACTCTTCTGGGCGCAAGGACGAGACGTTCTGATTGGTGGCGTGTGACAAAAGCCCTGCTCAACTTTTTGTGTGAAACAGGCCTGGATACTCGTTTGAGACCGCCTGTGCACAACCTACATGGTTAATGACATGTGTCGGTGTTGTGTTGCAGACACCAGTTTTGAGTTTTATGTGTGTCCAGTAACCGCGATGCGAGCGCCAGCCAGTGTTGTGTGTGTGTGTGTGTGCGTGTGCATAGACATCACCCGTGAAACTCATTGTATTATGCCATCATAAGCCTTCATTCACACTTTCCTTTTCCTCCTCTTCCCTTTCCCCTGTGTGGAGTAGCAGGCCAGGGCCCTGTTACCACCGGCCGACCTCTCCGCCTTTCTTTCATTAAAATTCCCTTTCTTCTTCTTCTCTTTTTAGTAGGAATGCAGCTGTCATGAAAAATAGGGCACTGTGGAATTACAATAGGTATGAATTAGTAAGAAGGATCTGGAAAGGGGTGACGGTTCCTAGTCTGACTTTCGGCAATGCGGTCCTCTACACGAGACCAGATGTTCAAGCAAGGTTAGAAATTAAACAACGTGGCGTAGGGAGGCTAGCTTTGGGAGCACATGGCAATACACCAAATCAGGGGGTACAGGGTGATATGGGATGGGCGTCGTTCGAGAGCAGAGAAGCTAGCAGTAAGATAGCATTTGAGGAGCGATTTAGAAAAATGGGGGAAAACCAGTGGGCTAGGAAAGTTTTCAGATACCTGTATATAGGGAATGTTGATACGAAATGGAGAAAGCGAACTATAAAATTGACAAGCAAATATCTGGACAGCAGTAGGGGGGCAAATCAGCAATTATTGGTTAAGAAAAAGGTTAAAGAAACAGAGAGAGCTCTGTGGAAAACAGGTATGATGACGAAATCGGCACTGGGAACATACAGGATTTTTAAGCAGGAAATTGCCAAAGAAAATATCTATGCTAATTGTAGGGGAAGCTCTTTGTTGTTTGAGGCCAGGAAGGAAGTTTTGCGGACTAAGACATATAGAGTCAGGTACCACGAGATAGACACGTTGTGCGTTGCGTGCGGAGAGGAGGAGGAAACGGCTGAACACTTGATACTTTTCTGTAAAGGGCTTCAACCTACAGTGGAATGCAGCGGGGCTGATTTATCCAAGGCATTGCGGTTTAAGGACAGTGAAGGGAAAGTAGATTTTAAGCTGGTAGAAATAACCAAGCAAAGGTTATCTGATTGGTGGCTAAAATCAAGAGAAGAGTAAAATTTCATAAGTCATGGCTAGGTGGCTTTAGCCACCGCCCGATTTAAAGGGTTCAGCCGTATCCATCCATCCATCCATCCATCCATCCATCCATCCATCCATCCATCCATCCATCCATCCATCCATCCATCCGATAGCGGACCCCACGAAATCTCGTAACGTGATGAATAGTTGCTGCCACAGATGGCGGTGTGATCTCAGGGTGGTAGCAGATACTACGAAATCTCGAAACGTGATGAGTAAGAGCTAACGCTTTTAAAAGCATGAGCACTAAACCTAATGAAATCTCACTGGTTGTTTTTAAAGGGTTCTAAATATTTAGCATACAAGCTGCCATTTCCAAAAAATAAAAATGTCTATGTTCTTAACCAGTTCTTGCGATTTTTGGATTCGAAAACGTTTATTATCGGCTTGAGTTATAAATGGGTTTGTTGATCTTGTTAGGTGGCCGTCAGTGGAGACTGGCGGCGACCTCTTCGGCTCTCGTCACCACCTGTACTTGGGTTTCCAGGTCGGAGCTGAGCAACAAGGTCTACCACGGGCCCGGGAGCGCGAGCCTCTTGAGCGATATTGGTGTGGGATCTCTCGGACAGTCCCAAAAGATGTGGTCTACGGTGGCTTTGCCGCCACATTTGCTGTACTCCGGCTTAAATCTATCCGGGTACACATGGCTTAGGACAGCTGGATTAGGGAGAGTTTTTGTTTGAAGTTGTCTCCACAGTACCTCCTGTTCTTTGTTTAGGCTTTTATGCGGAGCAGGGAAGGTTAGCCTTTCTAGCCTGTAATGCCGAGTAATCTCGTGGTAGGATTAAGGCGGTCTCTCGTCATTTCGACGTCCGAGATAGCGTCCACAGCTCGGCCAATAGATCCTCGAGCTTTATCGTGGGCTGCCTCGTTCCCCGGGTTTGACGAGTGAGCCGGTACCCAAACCAATTCCATGTTGTCCTGTCTTTCGGGTAATTCCTGAGAATTCCCAAGGAGATGGGAGATATTCTGCCCTTGGCGAAATTGCCAATGGCTGCTTTTGAATCGCTGACAATCACTTCTGCTCGCGGGTTTGTCAACGCCAAGGTGATTGCCGCTTCTTCGGCTATTTCTGAAGTGTTGGTGTGTACTGTCGCGTCTGCTATGAGTTGGCCTTCCTCGGTCACCGCGGCTATCGTGAATGCTTTCTCGGGTGTTGGGTAAGCTGCCGCGTCTACGTAGACTACGTCCTGTCGGCCCTCAAGTTTCTTAGCTAGGGCCTTTGCTCTGGCCTTGCGTCTTCCTTCGTGATGGACGGGGTGCATATTTTTCGGTAAGGGTTTTACCGTGATTGTCCTTCGGAGGTTGGACGGGATTTTTCGAGTATCCGCGTTAAGCGGTTCCGCGTTTATTTCGAGCCTTTCTAGGATTGCTCTACCCGCATTGGTTCTAGTGAGCCTGAGCTCTTGCATTCTACGATGGGCCTCAGTCAATTCGTCTAGCGTGTTGTGTTCTTGCGAAGAAGTTTTCTAGATCTTTTTTGGCGGAGCATTAGAAGGGATATAACACTTCTTTTTGCCTCATTGTCTGCAGAACATCGGAAAATAGATTTCTTCTAGACATTATTTGTTACACGTTGCGTAGCCCTTCTTGTGCTTCGTGGGGCGCTTTTGTTTCCACAAGTCAGCAAACGCGGACATTCGAGACTGCCTAGCACCGCTGTACTGCTTGTACAAACACTGCTTGCTCATGCCCATATACGGTGGAAACTCACAAAATAAGCCATCGTTTTCATTGGTAAAAGTGTAACTGCTTGGAAGTAGCGTTGCTGGACGTGCAAGTTTGGCGGTTTGACTATTTGACCGATCTCTTTTGGCAACCATGTTCAGCTAGGAGTCATCTTTAAAAATGGCCGTTCGGGTGCTGTGTTTGCGAAGGCGTCAAATTAGGGCAGTTGTGGGAGCATGTCTGTGATTGATTTCTGATCTTGCAATGCATGGAATTAAACCAGCAGCTTGCAAGCCATCACAGATGCTTTCGTTTAGTTCATGGTGTATAGAGGGACAAAGACGAAACATCATCAGGTAGTTGGGGCTCTACCTTGCTGCTGTTGAGCGTTCGTGATGTGTTTAGCATGTCTTATTGGTTTATCTCTCATGAAGCACAGAAAGATCGCATGTTATAATTAAGTTTTTGCACACCAAAGGTGATGACATGCCGGTTTCTTGCGACAAAATTTCGTATGCAGTGTTAAGCAAACTGTTAGGCGCCCATGTGTGATCGTAGGCGTTCACATATTTTTTTTTTTCGTTCATTTTCAGTTCCCACATTGCACGTGCGTGGATGCGATTGTCACATTAGCTGAATATGCTTGTTGATGTCGAAGTGAGCAGCTGCAAGAAACGCCGATTGCGTTCATCGCTGCGACACCATGAAGCTGAGGACACGCTGGAAGCGCAGGAGAAGTCCTCTTTTTCTGTCCTGGCTGCCTGTTTTGTGGTTACTCTGTGCTCCGACTGGAGCGGTGAGCGGTTTAGAAGCCCAACTAGCAGACTCGATGTGCAATGTCATCCATGCTGAGCAAAGGGTTCTCCTGCAGTACTCCACCTCAGTTGTGCGAAACGGTATGGTCTTGTTTGCGCCTGCTTTCAAACTTTGCGGAAGTAATGCAGCGGTCTGACCTTGCTGTAGGAGTAACTTGAATACTATTGAAATATGAATGTTGTGTCGTACATAGTGGCATGTTATGAACTTGAGTTCAACTCACCAAATGTAGTGTCTTTATTTAATGGCAATGTAGAAGTTAACACACACCGAAGGTGCTAAAGGGGACCTGACATTCTCTTGACAGCGTTACCCTTTGCACATTGAATGCACATGTCTTTGCATCCACTCAAGTGTAGTCTTGATGGAGAGGTGATACACTGTGTACATTATGGACCTGTGCAGACATCCAAGAACAGTATTTGTTGCATTTGTGGCCTTGCGGGCATCATTTGTGAAAGGCACTGTACTTGCTGTTCTTTTAGTCTGGCCTGAGTGCTTTATACATTGCCTTAGCAAATGAAGCAGCTAGCACTTGTGACGAAATGACTGCCCAATTCTCTGATCCTTTTACAAGCATTAGATGCATTAGGCACACTGGAAGCGCAGGAGAAATCCTCTTTTTCTGTTGTGGCTGCCTGTTTTGTGGTTACTCTGTGCTCCGACTGGAGCGGTGAGCGGTTTAAAAGCCCAACTAGCAGACTCGATGTGCAATGTCATCCATGCTGAGCAAAGGGTTCTCCTGCAGTACTCCACCTCAGTTGTGCGAAACGGTATGATCTTGTTTGCGCCTGCTTTCAAACTTTGCAGAAGTAATGCAGCGGTCTGACCTTGCTGTAGGAGTAACTTGAATACTATTGAAGTATGAATGCTGTGTCGTACATAGTGGCATGTTATGAACTTGAGTTCAACTCACCAAATGTAGTATCTTTGTTTAATGGCAATGTGCAAGCTAACATACACCGAAGGTGCTAAAGGGGACTTGACATTCTCTTGACAGTGTTACCCTTTGCTCATTGAATGCACATGTCTTTGCATCCACTCAAGTGTAGTCTTGATGGAGAGGTGATACACTGTGTACATTATGGACATGTGCAGACATCCAAGAACAGTATTTGTTGCATTTGTGGCCTTGATAACCCCGTATTTGCGGGCATCATTTGTGAAAGGCACTGTACTATCTGTTCTTTTAGTCTGGCCTGAGTGCTTTGTACATTGCCTTAGCAAATGAAGCAGCTAGCACTTATGACAAAATGACGAAATGACTGCCCAATTCTCTGATCCTTTAAGCATTAGACGCACTGGAAGCGCAGGAGAAGTCCTCTTTTTCTCTCCTGGTTGCCTGTTTTGTGGTCACTTTGTGCTCCAACTGGAGCGATGAGCGGTTTGAAAGCCCAACTAGCAGACTCAATGTGCAATGTCAGCCATGCTGAGAAAAGGGTTCTCCTGCAGTACTCCACCTCAGTTGTGCGAAACGGTATGGTCTAATTTGCGCCTGCTTTCAAACTTTGCAGAAGTAATGCAGCGGTCTGACCTTGCTGTAGGTGTAACTTGAATACTATTGAAATGGGAATGCTGTGTCATACATAGTGGCATGTTGTGAACTTTTAGCAGCAAAACTGTATTTGCTTCACAGAATGCTAACAATGTCAACAGAATTTCAAGTCCCCTTTAGCACCTTCGGTGTGTGTTAACTTGTACATTGCCATTCCTCAAGTGAAAAGTGTGCAACAGCTGTATCTTTCTGGTACTCACCTACGGGGCAGAAACGTGGAGGCTAAAGGGTTCAGCTTAAGTTAAGGGCAACGCAGCAAGCCATGGAAAGAAAAATGATAGGTGTAATGTTAAGATACCAGAAGCGGGCAAAGTGGGTGAGGGAACAGACGCGGGTTAATGACATCCTAGTCAAAATCAAGAGGAAGAAATGGGCTTGGGCTTACACACATTATTGTTGGATTGTTTCGCTGGGTTGAGCGAGAGGGCAGGACGTCACATGGTCTGCGTGTTGTGGGCAGTGATGGAATTGCCACTCGGTCGTCGCAGTAGCTAGAGCATGATAGTTTTCTGTGATGCCCATTTCCTGTTTTGCGTCAGTTACATGATTACATGCACCTGTAATTGCACATGTGTAAGTGGGTGGTGACAGTGAACAAACTGCTCAGCTAGCAGGAGGTGAGGAGGTGCTGCTTCCCAGTCTGCAGAGGCGTGTAAACTAGTAAAGCAGTACCTCAAATCAGACAGCTGTGCTGCTTTTTCAACAATACCACAGTTGCATTATGCCCCTGGCTTCCCTGCTTAGTTAATTTTCAAGTTAATTTTGAACTTTGACGGAGTTTAGCTTGTAATTAACAGCTGGCTAGCTATGCTTTGCATGCCATGAATACTGACCTTTTTCAGCTAAAACTGAATTTTGAAAAGTGAATTCGGTGTACCTTTATCCTCCTTTTTTTTTTTCTCAGTTTGTGCCAAAAAGTTCAACCCCTAGTTTTAATTCTTCATAATTCTAAGAAGTGAGATATCATTTGTATTGATTTAACAGGACAGTGGTCTTTTTGTTGGAATTTCATTACTTTTCAGTGGCTAAATTCTGTTAAAGGGAAGAGCAAATGAGAAGAGCAAAAGTACTGTGTTGAGATAAAGTATAGTTAATCACATATTTAAACGTTACCATGTAATTTTTACAGCTTCATACCAGTCTCAGTTTTGTCTGTTTAGCTTATCCAGAATATGACTGCGGCAGCCATATTTTGATGGAAGTGGAATACATAACGCCCATTTGCTGTGTGATGTCAGCGAATGTTCTAGGGCCCCAGGTGGTCTAAATTAAGCTGGAGACCTCCACTACAGCGTCCCTCATAGCTCATGTGATGCTTCAGGACGTTAAACCCCACAATTCACAATTCTTATTTCTTGTAATTCTTATAAATGTTTACCAAATTAGAGTTGTATTTTTGCTGTCCAAAATTTAATTTACTAAAGCAAACTTTCAAAAAGATCATCTTGTGAGTTGAAAGTACAGATATGAATTGAATATTTTGCTTGTCCTATATGTGCTATTAGCATGAAAAATTTGTGGAATGCCAGGCCCACAAAGTGTGAATTGCTGCTCATCCTTGATAGGTACCATGATAACAATGGGTGTGATGCATGAGCCAAAAGTATAAGTTCAGATTGCACCATTCAGTTCAGGTCTCCTTTGTCACAGTAGACTACAGTTAGCATTTTTTGTGGGTCCAACATCTGCAAACCTTTGGAATAGATAATGTAGTCCCAGAAAAGCTAGGTGACCATGTAATGTATGCGATGATTTTGAGAAGATTTTCTAATAATGATGAACTCTTCTGTGTGCTGTGCAAGGGGCATGAGTTTTGTTTAGCCAGTTGTGCTGAGCTGTGTTTATTAACAAGCTTGCAATTGTTTTGTTGGTTTTGTTTGATTTACACATGAGGCCTTTTATGGATTCTAGAGTACATTGTCACATTCAAGCACTATTACCGGAGAAATGCTCGAGACAAGTTCATCGATGCAGCCCTCAGAGCATCGGGTATTGGTAACTGGGAGCGGCTGCCTCGCGAGAATGCGGCAGCTGACTTTCCCAGCGACTTCGAACTTATCAAGGTATGTGGAAGCTTGATTGCATGCCCCTTTTTTTTTTCATTGAATGTTTATTTCCACCACTGAGTAAATTTTCATCAGATAAGTTTTCCTCCCTTTTTTTTGGAACTTGTTTCTATGAAATCTCATCTACGCGCTTTGAAGGATGAGTGTAATCGCCACATTGATCACTGTGTTTTTAGTGACTGCATTTGTGCAAAAGTTATTGTAATGTCCTGGTCATAATTTCAACATTCAAAAGTTGGGTAGCTGAAGATGTAATGGTAAAGTAAAAAAAGTGCATTGCTTTGTCCTACTTGTAGCTACTTGAAGGAACTGTTGAAGAAGGGCTGGCAGCTCTTAAGGACCATCCACTGGTCAAGTATGTTACACCACAAAGGAGTGTAACTCGTACTCTCAAGTTTCTGAATGGCAAGTACTTTTTGTCCTTTTCATTTTTAAGCAACATTTGAAAGGCCTAGTGTAATGTCAAGTTGAGGTCGTTGCTTAACTTTTATTCACTTCACATGACTTTCTGTTTTGACTTATAATTTTGGCATATGAATATATTCCTTTGTTCTGAATGTTGTCATTTTCTTCGTAGCCTCTGAAGCACATTGCAAGGATTTTTCATGTTGGCACTCATCACGCCCATTTTCAACAAGAAATAGCCTTGCTTGGGTATGTTCTGAGTGTTTTCTATTGTTAAAAGTGTGGTACAAGCTGTAAGAGCAGTGATTATGAATGCATGTACCTGCTATTATATTCACAAACTTTTCTATTTTTCTGTAAGCTGGGTTAAAAGGGCAGTTGTCTATATTGTTGTTCCACATACACAAAAAAGGAAAAAACGAGTAATTTAAAAGAAAGGCATTGCACTTGCATTATCCTCTTGAAGCCAGCCTGAATAATTTTGGACAGAAAAGCGTAATATGCAATATCCAGACTGGTTTGGACATACTGTGAGGCTAGTGATTTTCATGTATTTCTCGCATTGCAACACCAAAAACCAGAGAGGACAATACACATACATGCATATTTTTGCTGTGGGATTTTAAAAAATTTTCTTTACGACAACTACTGGTCCATTCGGGATCAAACATCTCATGCAAAGTAGCATTTTAGTCTGCGTTTTTTTAGACGTAATTCAGCGTTGCCACTTGGCTGGATTGCCTGTAAATGATGAAAAACTGCTGCCAACTGCGAGCACGTTTTTGAACAGGCTAGCCGAGCAGCTGATCCATTAGACTCCTCCGCTTGCCTAATGAAGCAACCGATGGCTTGGCTCAGTGGACGAGCAAGTTGTGGGTAGCTTTGAAGATGCCGTTTTGCCTGCTCATTGAAATTACAAGTCACTAGAAGTATTCATCACTTCTCTTGCTAAGAAACACTGAGAAAATGTGTCAGTAATTATCAAAGCAACTGTGCAACTTGTCTATTCACCGGGCCAGAACATTGGTTGCTTTGCCATCTGGCAGCTGGCATAGCCTGGTGGATCCACTGCACGGCTCCCCTCTGCGAAAACTGTACTCATAGCTGACAGCAGTTTCTTATTAATTCCTGAAAATCCAAGCAAGTGTCAATGTTAAATTACTTCTCAAAGAATCTAGGCCATAATATGCTACTTTGTGTGCTGTGTTTGCCCCTGAATAGGCCATTAATTGGCGTGGAGGAATTTTTAAAATTCTGGTTGCCAAGTATGCTAGCCAGTGTAGAAAAGACAAGAAATACACTTAGCACCTTGACCTTTCTTTTGTCTCAACTGGTTTGTGGTATTTGTGAAAAATGGCAGATGGCAAACTTTTTGGCTTTTACATATATATGACACGTAGTGGGCTGATGCACACACATCTCAGAAAATGTGCATGTGCAAATGTGCATCTCAGAAAATGTGCAAAAGCGCACAAAAATATGACGCTTGTTCAGGCCAAAAGATTTTGTCTTTTACAAAAATGCATTTGGGAACTGAAGAATTTGTACCGTTGACTCGTTCCTTTCTCAAATGGAGTGGAGTTTTTGTTGAAAGTTCATTTTATCACTCCTTACGTATGTATTGCAGTTACCTTAAAGTGGATGTGTGCAGATATTTTAGTTTAAAATTGAGATCAAATAATGACCAGTAAATCTGAAGTATGCTTTTGCACCTGAGGCATTAGAATGGACAATTATGGGTGCAAAAATGTCTTGGCTAATGGTCATGCCCATTGAATTTATACATGGTAATTTGGATCCTGTCTGACATGCCAAAAAGAGAGAGCAGCCTGCATTGGTGCCTTGAGTCATTCAAAATGTCAGTGCATGACAGTATTACACTGATCTGCCTGCACAGTTTTGGCCTGTCAGTCTTCATGTGAGCACATCATGTATTCTTTTTTTTTCCTTTTCTATGCTGGGGAAGAAATGGTGTGTCATAGGACATGGCACTCAGCAGTAAAAATTAGCTGGTCTAATCCTGGTGCATAATATGTAAAAATGCACCGCGCAAGATGTCCTTTATTTAATATTCCTTCATTTTTGAACTGTTTATCAATTTCTGCACGTGCTGTGGTACTTAGTGTCTTGCTCATACAGTGTTAATGTTACACCAATGCTGTCACCTGTTTGACATGCTGATCTTAATTTGCAGTGATTACATCACCTGGTCAGTTCGGCTGGCTTTTTTTGTGCACTTGCATGAGGCAAGCAGCGCACGCACAGATGCATCTTTTCTGGAGACATGTCTGATGAAACTGCACTTTGCATAAATTCCAGTATATAAAAGTTCTATACGGACTTTTTCTTGCCAAGCAACCCTATGCTGCCATCTTGCAGACTACATGGAGGTACTTAAACGAGCCAGTTTCTGGGATCATGGATCTTTTTGAAGACATGAAAAAATAGGAGGCTGTACTGTGTAATAGAAGCAAGAAATTGCTTCATGATGTTTCGCATCTAGCTGAGGCAATGTCTAGGAAATTGGCATTATGACAAAAAAATCAAGGTGCAACATGTGTTACTAGATAACATAGCATTTTGAGCCCAGAAAATAAGTGTCTATTTGCTTCATTATGTACCATGCTGGGGAAAGAATTGTGCGCAAAAATACTGAGTAAGGCCTGCATAATGTCTCTGACAGTTGATCCACATTTTGACTTTGATGTAAGAGGTCTTTAGCTGGACATCATTGGTTCCAGTGATTTATCTCGTCTATATATTCTACGCAAAAGAATATTTGTGGGCATTCTTTTAAGTATGACCTCCTATGAGCACTTTATACGTCATATTTTGGGTTTTATCAACTTTGATTAAACACTGAAATTTTTTCACCACTGTGTACTTGGTACTATTCGATTGGAATTTATTTTGAGTTTAAATATCACTTTCCATGCACTCATATGTGAGGAGAAAAAGAAAATGGTTAAGTTCTAAAAACAGTTCTAGGTGTAGAAATTGAGTTATAGTGTTTAGAGCTCGGCATTGGTTAGAAATTGATGCCAAGTGCCGTATGCTATATTGCCTGTCACATGAAAGGCTTACATGAATGACTTGCCGCTTTGGCTCCATGGTTGTGACATTTGACTGCTGTGCATGAGTTGGTGGGTTTGATCTGGCTGTGGAGGCCACATTTTGGTGGAGGCAAAATGCAGAAATGCCCATGTACTGAGATTTCAGTGTATGTTAATGAACGCCAGGCGATAAAAGTTGATTTGGAGCCCTCCACTTGTTAGTCATTCATTCTCACTTGGAGAAGACTTATGTGTGTAAAGTTCCTTTCTGATTTTTTTTTAGAAAATTTTGCTAACAAACAAATGTTTAGTTGTGGCTTTCTGTGCATTCAAACTGAGAACAAAACACAGTGAAGGCTGCTCGAAATGAAGTGACAAAGCACAAAAGGACATGTCCGGGTAGCATTTTATTCTGCATGATCACTACATGTTGTGCAGGGAAAGGGCTGCATATTGCTAGCATAATTTGAGAGTGAAGTGAGAGCAGCTGAGGACTGTCAAAAGTTTTTCACGCAAGGAAAGGTTCATGTTAAATGAACTATTGACATCACTTGGCATGTAAGTGTGACAGTCATAGTGCTGCATGCCTATATTTTCTCTAGTTTTCTAGATTTTTTTCACCCACCACTGCACAGCTTACCTGTATAACAATAAAGACCACCCATGTTTTCATAAGTGTGCAGAGAATAGAATGTGCATGTTATCCAGGCGAGCTGAAAAGAATAGGAAGACGAAGTAGTTGATGAGGAAAATGTCCTTGACAGAGTTTAGGGGCGTCTGTGGGTGGTCGGTGGGAATTCATTGCTGCAGCAGTTTCGCCCAGCATTTTGCTTGTGTATGTGCAGATTCTTTTTGTGTTGTGTGTATATGCAGTGGGCATTTTTGTTTTTTTGGTGCACAGGAAAGTGCATTTGCACACGAACCAGAGCGCAGCCCACAGCGCAAGCTTATGCGTGTCATTCCCAGGCAGATCACAAAGGCTCTTCAAGCTGATGTCCTCTGGAATCTTGGAATCAGAGGTATGCAGTTTTAATCTGTAGCCAGACTGTGTTACAGCAGGTTAAACATTTGTTGTGTGCACTGGCTTGTGTCAGTTAATGGATTGCCACTATAAAAATATTACTGATAGCCATCATTCAACTGGCTTACTACAACTGGTGTAAGTTTTATATTTCCAAAATATTTATACTGGTACGTGGTAGACGGGATCTGTTCTAGTAGGCAGCACAGGGCTTCTACCCACCACGGTGGTTCAGCGGCTATGGAGTTTGGAAGCTGAGCATGAGTTTACAATTCAGTCATAGCCACAGGGGCCATATTTCAACAGAGGTGAAGTGAAAAAACACCAGCATACTCATGTTTCAGTGCATGTTATTGAAGTAAACCCCAGTGTGCAAATTTAATCCAGGTCCCTTCGTCACAGCTTATCTCGCAGCCCACAACATTGCTTTGGCTTGTAAGAGTCCAGTGATTTACACTTGAAGGTTGTACAAATGTGAACCTTTGTTTCAGGTATGCCTCTGTAGTGGTAAGCAACTCTTCTTCACATACTATGAATGCTAATTAAGAAGCTTATCATTTACATCTTTCCCCTTTTCTTTTTATCTTAAGGGGCCAAGGTGAAGGTAGCAGTGTTTGACACTGGGCTTCCGAAGAATCACCCTCATTTTAAGAAAGTCAAAGAGCGGACCAATTGGACGAACGAAAAGATGCTTGATGATGGTATGTTTTCACTAAGTAGCCCTTTGTACATGCAGTGCTACCAAATAATTGTGTGTAGTGGTGTCAAGTGGAACTATGAGGATCTCATATTAAATGTGCTTGCAGGTTTAGGCCATGGTACTTTTGTTGCTGGCGTCATTGCAAGCAGCCGCGACTGCCTAGGCTTTGCACCTGAGTCAGAGCTGCATGTGTATCGTGTCTTCAATAAGGACCAGGCAAGTGTACTGTGTTCTAGCTGCTTGCGCATTAGAAGTTACAAATTCAGTTGGTTGCCTTTTAGTCTTAATTGCTGCATGGCTGTTTTTGCTACTTTTTCTTTTTTGCTAGTAATTGAACTTTACCACATTGAGTTGTGGATAGGGGTGTG
The DNA here is from genome assembly GCF_052857255.1 of Amblyomma americanum. Classification (NCBI taxonomy): domain Eukaryota; kingdom Metazoa; phylum Arthropoda; class Arachnida; order Ixodida; family Ixodidae; genus Amblyomma; species Amblyomma americanum. The sequence goes on from NC_135497.1 coordinate 184,546,767, forward strand.
CGAATAGTAGTTTTTCAAAACTGAATCAAATTCAAATTGACTATTTTTACGAATAGTATTTGCTACTTGTATGAATTTTTGCACAAAACAAAGAATCATGCAAAATAACTAAGTGCTACCAGCTGCACTTAAGTATGGCGCTGTAACCTATGGAGTTGTAGCCATGGCTGTCAAAAGACATAACACTGAACTCCACTAGGGGCTACACAACACGAAGTTAGTATGTTAACTTTATGACCTTCACATCAAACTTTACCCTTTGCTAATGGTGATTGCAGCGAATAACTAGCGCCACATCTCAGTAGATGAGATGGGCGAGAGCTGCGCATGGGTCATGGATTCCGAGATTAGGCATCAGGTCAGAGTTTGCTGAACCTGCCTGAGCCCTGCTGCATTGCCAGATCTTTGAGGCCATGTACAAACATTATGTACACCGCCACACGAGTGTACAGTGTTGCAGTGCTGAGCCCCCTTTGCTGCTCAAACCGATTGTGGCAGCATGCTCTTGTCTTCGGAGTGGACCCCTATTTTTAAACAGTCCTCTAAGAAAACTGTGGCATGCTTTATTTAAACTTCGTGTCAGTTATTCAAAAAATATTTGAAAACCTGAGAACATATTTGATTTGTTTTGAATAATTTTGAACATGTAATGTTTGATTCATTAATTCAGTGAATTTAGTAGGAGGATAATCGATTCACTATTTGAAAATTTCAGATATTTGTGGACCATTTTATGTTTCAGTAAGAGTGGTCAGTTGTGCTTCTGAAAGGCGTATTGTTGCATTTCCTTTTGAGGTGTGTTCTAAATAGCTTGGGAAAATTTGTGAGCTGAGTGAAGGTACATCCATACACAATAGTGTTTGTTGCTCATCTTATGATGTCATATTGATTGCACTTAGTAATGTAAACCTGTTCTTTTTTGTAAATTATAGTTGTCGTACACATCTTGGTTCTTGGATGCTTTCAACTACGCCATCCTGAAAAAAATTAATGTGCTTAATCTGAGCATTGGAGGGCCTGACTTCATGGATCATCCATTTGTAGACAAGGTAGTAATTTCAGTCTTCTTGGCCACTTTTGCTTTCTTTGCTTAGATTACATGCAAGTGGTGTGTCGACTTACTGCAGTGGGTATTTTCTGGCTGTCGTATGGATGGCACTTGTAGACAAGATTCAAAAGGCAGATATGTAGTTCATTTGCAAGGGCTTTGATATGTGCTGGTAAGTGTATGCCTAACATACATTATAAAGACACTGAGGACAAAGAGCAGTTGGCCTGTATTGATAGGGTACCACGTTCTAGTCTCAAAGAGGCCACTCTCACTGAAAAGGGAGCTTTTTTAAACTAGAAAAGAAAAAAAAAACGAAATACAGTAGCCGACTGATTTTTCGAACTCCAATAATTCGGATTTGCACAATATTTCGAACTTCACTGAGAACCGCCACGCACCTCATATGAATGTGTACATTTTCACGACCGATATTTCATACTCTGTGAAGTTCAAAGGTTCGATTTTTCGGACGCCAGCAGTGCTGTGAAAATCGTTTTTCAACCGAAAGTTTGTTTTTTTTCGGCCTAATATAGATGCGAGCGGGCATCACTGTCACAACCAAATGGTTCTCTGCTGTTGTAAAAGGCGCCATCTTGGATTTAAACCAAGTCAGTCGGACGGACTGTCTTGGATAGGCTTGGCTATTTGTACTTCATTGTTGCCACTTAAGATAATGGCACGCTCTGCATTGCCATCGAGATGGCCTACAAAGAAGCTTCATTCGATTCAGAGCTGGTTCACGGCACCAATCCTGAAAAAGTGTCTCTGGTGCCAGCGCGGTGCAGAACCAGTTCTGTGGTGCAGGTGTAGCGCGTGCAGGCAGGTCTTGTCGTCTGCTCGCCGTGGAGGTAGAGTGTTCTAGTACATTCTAGTGGAGGTGTTCAGTGGTTCAGTTCTCGGGAGTTCTCGCGTGTATTTTTTGTGTGCGGTTGCTTTCATGCCTAACGAGACTTGCGTCGGCCATGGAGTTGGCCATGGTCGTCGACGACGACATCACATATTTCCTTGTTATGGAGTGGCTGTGCTGTTCTGACAGTGAATACCAGGAAACCGACTCCGTGCTGTCCTTTACCGCAACTTGTTTGGACCGATTGCAGCCGAATTCCGAAGTACTATAGAAGCATGGTTGTAGTTGCTACTTCAATTTCGAATTCATGAGGCTCTTCAGACTCTCTAGAGAGTCGTTTGAAGGACTTTCGGCGCGCTTCAGGGCCCTGCATATTTTCCGACGCCTAGGGGAGGGCGCCCACAAATCACCGCCGATAGCCCGGCTGCCTCACTAATTTAGCTTTTTATAAGCAGTTTAAAAAAAAAAACACTCCTTCGGCAGCAGCACAGGGCTTCCTCGATGCTTAGCGTGAGGCCCGGCATCCCTGTAGCCGCAGCAGAATGACCAGGCAGCGGCGAACCAAACCAGCAGCATCTGCCTGCGCGCAGCAGGCAGAGGTACCGGCGCCGGCAAAACACACCCGGATTTGCCCTGCCCGTTTTTTGCCAACAGCCCACGCACCATTGCTGCGCCGTCTGAAAAAAAAAAAATGTTTTGTGTGAACTCCCAAGCACACGGATGTCTTAACTAGCTGTTACAAGTAGCAGGTACAACAAAAAACGCAGAAAGTTACCTGCTGTCGCGTATATTTGAGGGCCATTTTTTCGCAGAATGACATAGGACGCGTTGACGACAGTGAAGACCTCCCTCAGTTCACCTCCAGTATTTACAAGCGTGCTAGCGTCGTCTGTGCGTCGTCTGCTGAAAGCCGTCTGCATGTGCACAACATTTTTTCACCTCCTTGGCGGCTGGTGCTGCGGTACCTTGCACCAGAGCGGCACCAAGGCTGCACCAAAATCAATCGCGGAAGGCGGTGCAGAGGGCGCTGTGAATCAAGGGCGTTGGTGCAACGCACCATGAGCCGGTGCAGGTGGTGCAGTGAACCAAAGCTGAATTGAATGCAGGTAGAGCATGTGATTGCATTGAAATGGGCAGCTTTTGTACGACGCCACTCCCGGTGTGATGTAGGTGGAGAGGGATGGGGGGGATGCATTGGGAAGCGCTCGCTTCTGCTCACGTCATCCCATAGGTTACCTCTCTCGATCTTCGCGGAAACTGACTGCTCCGTGCGGCATTTGTTTGCGGCATGACCTGCGGCCGCAGCGCACTGTCAGGTATTGTGATGTGAGGTGGTGCAGCCATGACGAAAACATGACTGGCACAGAGGCAGTCCAGTATTATCACTTGCAAGTAGAACATGGGGAGCAGAAAAGGTCGCGATTTTGAAAGCCGGTTTTTCGCAGACAGAAGATATTTTTTAAGCTCATGGATTTTTTCGACTGTTCGATTATTTGGGCCTTTTTCTGGGTCCCACCGAGTCCGAAAAATCGGTCGACGACTGCACAGGTGTCCTCATCAGCAGTCAATTTCGCAAGTAAACTGTGTGCCTCGGCACTGATTTTTGGATGTGGATACTAGAGGTTGTGCTACACAACCATTCACTCAAAACAGTGCCAACCAGTCCTTTTCACTCTGCCCATCATTAGCTTGAATTAATTAGCAGAAAAATATTTAAATACTGTTTTCTCAACCATAAATGCATACTATTTTGCTCAGTCAGAATAAATTTGTTCCGAGGTCAGAAAAATTTGCCCAGCTTTACTGACTTAATGTTGCGAACGCTGATGTTAACAGCGAAGCTGACTGGCGTTTGGCTTCTCTCGCTCGAAGCTTGAAATCTTCCGCCCTCCGCTTGCGCGTGGCTTTGCTATCCCTCACGCAAGCTTCTGGATTCGCCCGACGGCGCCATGCCCGTTCGCGCGCCAACTCTCGCTGGCGCTTCCGATGGGTGGCTTTTTCTTCGTGCGAGTGCGCGACTTTACCCATTTTCCGAGCATTTGAGAAACGACCGCCTAGCACACTCGTCTGTATGCTGTGCTCTCTCCACATCGCGCGTGCTCTCACCTGCACCTTGGCTCCACCCACCTGCGCCTGGTGGCCACTACGCTGCACCTGTGCTTGGCGCTTGCTCTCCCTCCCCCCACTACGCTGCATGTGTGCTTGGCGCTTGTTCTCCCCCTCGCTATGCTATGCTCTCTACACATCGCTGCGCCTGCATTACTATGCCTTGTCCCATGAAAGCATCGTCCAAGAACAGCTTCGTTGTTAAACAGCCTTACCAACATTCTGCGCAGCTTCTATTTTTTTTTTAATGGAAATTTGACTGCAGTGTATCTGGGGGCTATAACTCTGTTCAGCTGATTCCATGTTATACAATATAGTAGTTTTTTTTACTGTCATAGGCGTAACTTTAAAAAAAAAGTGTGTGTGTGTGTAGATGCATGCAAGCATGTGTCTGTGTATCTGTATGTGTGTTTGTGAAAGCGAGAAAGCAACATTGGTATGCGGCGTAGTATTGTTGCACATTGTGGTCATGTGTTAGGCACATTAACCATAAACTTTACTAACCTTCCGTTCTATAATAGGTTCACTTGCTACCTGTTCCTTGTGATTTGAGCCTGCAGAATTACTGACAGTGAAATTTTTCATTCTTCTGACACAGGTTTGGGAGTTGACTGCAAACAATGTCATCATGATTTCTGCTATTGGCAATGATGGCCCTTTATATGGGTAAGGTTTCTGCATTCTAAAATTTTTCACTCAATTTGCTCGTGTGTTTCAGTTCTAAATATAAAATAGTTGACTTTGTTCATGATTTCTTATGCTCTCCAGCACCCTTAATAACCCAGCTGACCAGATGGATGTGATTGGTGTAGGTGGAATCAACTTTGAGGATCAAATTGCACGCTTTTCATCACGAGGAATGACAACATGGGTAAGTAAGCCTTTTGGTACACAAAATAACTTTTTAGTCTCCTGCACTCTGTGAACTGTTAAACATCAGTTAGTGCCAGTGTAAAAATAAAATGCATGCACCATGAAATAATTGCTAAACTTGTGTTGATTATGTGTTATGTTTGAGGAAGTTTTAGTGAAGCAGACTTTGCCTAAACTTATGTCAAAGCCTTTCAAAGAGGTTATAACAGTTTAGGGCGTTCACTGAAAAGAACATTGAACTTAAACTTTTAAAACTGGAAACAAGACAGTTTGTTTCATTTCATGGAAAATTCTTCAGCACTATTTTTTTTTATTGCAAAATGTTTGCTGTATTACACACACAAAGGGCTTGACAAAAGCTTTTGTAATGGTGACACATTCATGAAACTGAACCATTGTTGTTGGTGGTCGCTTAGTGCAACAGCAGTATGTTTTTATGGTTACTTGATTGAGTACTGAGGTTTCTGAGTTGCGGGGCTTAATTTATAAGTATCTGCCGTGGCATAATTTTTGTATTGGCACCCTTACTAGAAACATTTTTTTTACCATCCTGCACTTGGAAGTGCTTTTTTACTGGCTGCTGTGGTGGCAGACTCAATTAGTTGCAGGTATTGCCGCACGTAAGCAGCCGCATTCTTTTGCTCCTCTGGTGTTTGTTTTGTGCACTTCATTCACAATATCCAAAGAATGTTCACACCAAATTAATTTTTTGAAGTTATGCTATTTTGCATTTTTTGGGGACTTGACAATTTGGTGCTTAAAATTTTTATGTATCTGTAGCAGCTTTAAAGTTCATTAATTGTTTATTACCTCAAAAACTATGCTCGTATAAGGTGATTTTGTCTGCATCTTTCTCTAGGCAATGCATTGTCAGTGATAACACTTCCGTTCTTTGCTCGCAGCATTATAATACGATAATTTATGGACTGTAATCTGCACCCATTGTATGGTTTGCAGGGCTCAGCTCTGTCTGATGAAGGAAAAATGTTTAGTATTAGATTTAGCTCTGCTGGTATATAAATATAGTCCACTGGGTGCACATGTATCAAAATGTTAATTGCAGTACCAAAAAGGTGCAGCACGGTGAACACTGTTCTTTTTGGAGGCACTGCAACTGTTTTCCTGTAAGCACTGGCTTCACCATCTTCCTGCCTGTAGAGAGAAACTCCGAGCTGTATGTGCATTATGTCAATCAAGCACCTGTGATTAGCCTCATGATTTTCATTTCAAGGACAAGTAACAGCATTCTTTGAAATCAAGGTGACAGTTAGTGCTAGTAAATACAAGTAAAACTAGTCAACTTTATGCTAGCAACAGAAGCTCAGTGAAAGTTTGACTCTAAAAAAATGAGTATGATACTAGCCCACTCCTGTAGGTAGTCCACAAAGCACAAAATTTCAGCTTTTAAACATTTATTTTGTGGACTGTACAGCGTGTTCCGCAGTAAAGCGCGCGCCATAGAATGCATCTCTCAGCTGAACCGGTGAATTGTTCGAGCTCAGATTTCGCACAGACATGGCATTTGGTCGGCAGAATTGTTTTATACCACATTTGTTTGGAGTACTTGCCTGAATCAATAAGAAAAAGTTGGATATTCTCATTGTCTGCATCGACAATGAAACGAAACAGGCCACTTTTTCAGCGATTGCACTGGTGGCACAATCTCGTTCGTCGGCCGTGAAGGTTTGGAAAAGGAGGTGGGGTAGTGTTTTGCGGGAGGTTTGAAGGTGCTGTTCCACAAAAGACTTCAAACGTAGTGCAGTGTTGGCCAAACTAAGCTTTTTGTGATTATTGTTAAGGCAGTTGCAAAGAGTCTTCAGACCTCCCGCAAAAAAAAACCCTCGTTTGCCTAATCTCCATGGTCGACCAACAAGATGGTGCCACCGGTGCAGTCGCCGAGAGAGCGGCCTGTTTCGTTTCCTTGTCGCCAGAGACAATGCAAATATCCGACTTTTTACTGATTCAGGCAAGTACCCCAAAAGAAATACGGTAAAAAACAATTCTGCCAACCAAATGCCATTTCTGTGCGAAATTTGAGCTCGAACAACTCACCAGTTTAGCTCTGAGGAACATTCTACAGAACAGTTTATTTGCGGAACAGTCTGTACATCGGGAATTACGGCACTTAGCAGAAATGGTGAATGTACCGTATAAACGCGTGTAAGGGCTGCCCTTTATTTCCAGATTCAAGGGCCATTTCCCAGGGTGCGGCCCATACATGCTACGTGCGAAAAAAAAAAGTTAAGTAAAGACACACCAATCGGGGAATGAGCGGCATTAATTCTACATTTAGTTGTCACTCGCAGAGTCTTCCAACTCCGAGCTGGCGCTGTGCTCTGGTGCACGCTCATTCCACAAGAAGTCGCGCAGCATGTCCGCTGTCACCGCATAGGCGTTTTTCTGCACTTCTATCTCATAACAAAGCAGCTCTTCTTTCTGTTCAGGAAACTTGCATGGCTTTCCTTGGAAAGCTCTCTTTTTGCAGCTTGTGTTCCTCAATGCGTCATTATGGTTGCACCATCGTCGGACGCACTTCGCGGCCACATCTGCCTGCCGCACGCTTGTCGTGCTCGAGAGCAAACTCCTAGCCAAGTAGCTGTTAAGTTGCTTGCCCATCGGGCTAAACTTGCCACGCTCGGCGGCAGCACACGAAAGCCACAACTGCAGTGAACTAACACGCTACCACAACACGCGTGCTTTCGACAGCCACAAAAAGCTAGAGCTGGTGATACTGATGCCAATGATGATGATGATGTCTTCAGGCTTAATGGCACACACCCCTCACCTGGAGTAGCATGCCAGGTCAACAACCCTGGCAGACCTCTCCTGTTTCATTAAAATCTCTCTCCTCCTCCTCCTCCCACTTCGGTATGGATAGCGGGCGCTCATGGCGGAGGAAAAAGTTGACGATGGTGATGATGAGCGTATCGAGCGCCATCCATGGGCAGCACCTGGAAGCTCCCGTGCGCGTGCGTGGCCTCCGCGATCAAGCGCGCTGTTGCTCGCGGCTGGAGCCGATCGCGGAGGCCACGGTGCGTGCATTACGAAGGTTATTCCCCTATGGACTGTGGAAAGTTTGGGTGCGGCCCTTACACCGATCTTTTTTTTAATAATTCCTTCAGGAAGACAGGGTGCGGCCCTTACAGGCATTTATAAGGTATGTGCTGCTGGGCAAAATTTGCTAAATTATCTTATTTTGCTTCATAGGAGCTTCCTGGTGGCTATGGCCGTCTTAAGCCCGACATTGTGACATACGGCTCCTCCGTTCGAGGGTCTGCTGTTTCGTAAGTCAACTTTTTTCTCATCTGCATACTTTTTGAATAAAGTTCAGTTTCTGTTCACAAAACTTGTAACATGTTTAGCAATATCCTTATCGTCAAGTGGATACTGTTTAAGTTTGCCCACTAAGCATATACACAATGAAATGCAAAGCACAGATGTATGCCAGGTGCAGCAGTCACATGCCAACACTTACATGCAGGAGAGCAAGAAGGCAACCTGTAGCAGATAACTCCCAGATGTTCACTGTTCATGTTTTTGTGGGTAAACACTTCTGCTAGCATTAATGAGGCTTACTGGCTCAGTAATGTGTGCTTTTTAAGGATCCTAAAACACCTTCTGAATGTGAAACACACATTTAGAATGTTGAGTATATCACCATGAATAACTCAGACAAATTACACTGTCCAATACATTGCATGGGGGTCACAAGAGGAGTGCCAAATGAGCTTTTTTCTAGCACTGGGAATTTCCGCCTGCAGCATATGGTCGGCTAGCAGTCAGTGGCAGGGGTAGACACCCCACCCACTGCATGACCTCAGCACGTGGGTGCCTGTATGCCTCTACTGTTGGCTGATCGCTGAGATCTTGGTACTGTGAAATCTGTATTTAAGATTATTCAAAGTCTCGTGCAAATGCATTTAATTCCTTAGGACAAACTATAGAAAAAAACTTTCAACCTGTCTTACACGTCCCGCATTTACTTATTTCATACAAACTGCAATTGAAAAGAGTTTGTGTAAAATAGGAGGGTTGCTATGGGCAATGGCAGCCAGATATAATAACGGTAGGTGGGGCATCACTTCTAGAGGCGCAAGTCAAAAGAAAGGGGAGAAGAGAATTCGATTGGAGGAAACAGCAAAAGTTATATCTTATATCTTTAATGTCTCAGCATTTGTTTTGTTTGCAGGAAAAACTCTTTCACAGGGCCATAACTCTGAGTTACCTTGCCAGTTTTTCAGCATTCCTTGTGATTGACCAAGGTGTGTTTCATGTGCTCTTTAAGTGCCAAGGGTGGAAATTTGGCCGAGTCGGTATCAAAGTTAGCGTGAAAACAAGACGACAAATGAAGACAGAACACGCACCACGGTGTGTGTTCTGTCTTTGTCGGTCGTCTTGTTTTCGCGCTTCTTTTGTCATGGATATTTAAGTGCGTTTGTTGCCAATTGTTCTGTCAGTGCAACTGACATTTTTAAAATTTTTTTATAACCTATGGGATGCTTTGCATTCTAGAGGTCTCTTGAGCTAAAATTTATAAACTTTCCTATCCTTCCTCACAGGTAACCTACCTGTGGTTAATACAGTAGAACCCTGCTCTTATGTTTTTCATGGGACCACGAAAAAAAACCTACCATCCGGGAAACATAGTAGCCAAATGCAGCACGTGAAATAATAGTACACCATTGCCTGTCGCTTTTTAAGTTTTTCTTGTAAGGCTCAACTTGCTTCTCTGGAATCCACGAAGTTTTGTGGCTGTCATGATCATGCAGAATTTCCTAAACACCCTGTGATGGCTCGCCATCTGCCTGAGCGGCTGTCGGTGGAAGGTTAGGCAGCGGCGAGGAGGGAGGATTACATAATCCTGCATAACCCCTGCTCATGGGACCTAGAAATTGTGTCTTTTAAGCTGCAGGTGACAAGAAAAGCACAAATGAGAGAAACAAAACCAATCCACGCAACCACAGTGCAGCTCACGTGCTGTCTGTTGCAGTATAGTTTCGTTTTTGCACCTTTGGTCATCCGCGCTAGTGTTGCAGCTGTGATGGAACTACACAAACAGGCGCAGAAAAATTTGCGCTGCCCGTAAGCGTGCGTGGTGCTGGCACGAGCTCAGCGCACCGGAAGCCGCCTTATGCGGTGGCGGTCAAGCAACAATGGAGTCCTGCTTTGGCCGGCGTGTCGTCGCCGTTCCACACGCGCTGAACATGGGCTGTTAAAGTGCCAACATGAGGTAAAGCACCATTGCGAGGGCGCATTTTGTGATGTATCATGAGGGAAGACTGCCATAATTGCGACATAGCAGCCGAGTTTGTATTGTATTGCATAGATTTTTATGGGCGCTAGAACAAGACTGGCTCACGAAGACGTAACAGCTGGGAAAACTCGGCCCCCGGGAACAAAACAGTGGAGTTCTACTGTATGACATAACGCTTGGTGAACCCCAATTTATTAAAGTGGTCCATTATTTTCCTGCAGAAACGCTTTGAAATATTTTGTGGGCAATATTCCAAAGTGCGGAATGATGCACTAACATTATTGACATTGTGGTTGGCACAATGGAGCAAGAGAGAGGGTTCAGAAGGGGCATAGAGGCACTGCTCTGATTGATACCACATTGGCATCTGTGGATTCCTTCTTTCAAGTTTTCTTGAGGAAACAAGAGATAGAGAGGCGTGTTTGGTTCGGACACTTTGTGTGTCTTATTAACTGATAAAATGTGATTGCATCTTCAGCTGCTGTGCTAAATAAAGTTTTTGCGACTTGCCGACTTTAAGTGCACTTTGTGTTGCTTTCTCACTTTATGATCTACTTATCTTAGCAACACAGTTAGTAGAAGGTTCGCTGACCTATTCTTGGTGACTGAATCCACATGTCTGTCTGAGCGTTCACCGTTCTCTTTGGTCAACATTTGCTTTGGTCAGTTGGTGTGAATTTTCAGTTGCAACATATTATGCCTATGCCCATGCCAATGCCATTTATACTGGAGAAAGTCTTTCATGCGGCTGTTGCTGTGAAATCTTTGCAGGATTTCATTATTTAGTCTATGCACTTTTCTTCACATTTAAACAGGGGATCATGTCGGTCATTGTCGGGAACCAGTGTTGCTTCGCCAGTGGTTGCTGGAGCTGTGACACTTCTGATGAGGTGAGGCAAACATATCATGTGTGGTTGTGCTTGCAAGTCTCTTTCTTTTCTTCAGTAGTACTCATGTCATGGAGAAATTGTGTGTTCACCAACCAGTAAATTGTTTGATGAGTAAAACATTCCTTCAGTTTGTATGTAACACATTAGTATCAGTGACAGTTGCTGCTTTTGTGCAGTTTGCTTTTGCCATACTGTGGGTTGTGCACTAATGCTGGTGCAGGTTGTGGGCTCTTAAGGGGACACTGAGGGCAGATTGAAATTGGCCTAGACTAATGAATTACTGCTTTTAATTAATAGATTTCTACAAAGAGGCTACTTTCACAGAAAACAGAGTTCTTATAAGCTAGAAAATAGCAAGAAATTAATGGCAGGCCATCACCAACAGCCATTTCCATAAGTTGACTGTGATGACGCCAGGTGAGGTTTTTGTTCAGTATAACAGGAAACGCTGGATTACTCGCCCGAATGCTAAGGTAACTTTGCTTCCCTATCACTAGTGCCCTGTTGTTGTGCAACGAAGGCCAAAAAATAAAGCTTAACATGGAAAAATAAGTGAAGCAAACCCACAATATTTCACATCATCATCGTCATGAGTTAGAATCGAAGTGGTGGGAAAAAAGGTTCCAGCTAACTCCAAACTTCTCAACAATGAATGCATCTTTTTTAACTGAACAAATGTCAGTACAGTCGTGAAGGGCCCAGCTATTAAGAACAAAAACATGATGGAGTTGCCCTCGGTGTCCCTTTAAGTTAGCAAAAAGCTATTTACAATGTGATTGTGGAGGTAATTAACAAAGTGAAAGAAACTGAGTAAATGACCAAATTAACACCCATGATTACTACACCCACTGCGGGGCAAAGGCCTCTCCCATGTCTCTCCAATTAACCCTGTCCTCTGTAAATTTAGACAGAGATAACTCCAGTGGTTCAGAGTGCCATGCACTATAGTACTGCTGAGCGTTTTTAGCACTTCGAAGGACTCTAGACCTGACCTGGAGTATCTTGAACACCTTGTACAGAGTTCGCTATAGGTTTATCTGCAAGACTGAGTTAATTGACTAATTAACAAATTGAGGCTTGCACAGCACAGGAAAGCTTTCCAAGGGGCAAACATGGCAAGAGGGGAAGAGAAACGGAAGAGAGGGAAGGCAGGGAGGTTAACAAGGCATTGCCTGCTTGGTCACCCTACATGTGGAGAGGGAATAAAGGGGGCACTGTTCTCAAAAAATTGCAGGGAACATAGAAAAAAAACTGATCAACAATTACATTAAATCCCTAATGCGAAATTTGAGTGCAGCTTGATTTTGCAATATATCGAGGCAGATAACTTGGATGACACTTATGCTACTCTTAATAGTACATGCGAAGCATTGCCGCTTTTTTACACAAGGCCTCTGAACTATCACAGTGAATGAATGCTTCTCATTGGTGTAGTGTGGCGTGATGCAGCTCTTGCCCGGTTGTGCCATCCTCTCCCATGTTTCCTGCTACCTGAGAGAACACATTGCAATGTGCTTGTCTCATTGTTTCAAGGAAGAATGCTGAAGCCACAAAGAACGCGTCTTCGTTTGGAGCTGGCCATGAAGCACGTGGCCCTCATGGACTTCACAAACAGCCTGCATAGACGTCCATGCATTTGCTAGTTGACTGTTCGACTGCCGATGCATGGCTGACTCAAGTCGCGACTAGCAGTTTTGTGGTAGATCTTACTGTGATTCGACCACACCGTGTACATGCATGTAATGGCCGCAGGTTTTTTTTCCCCAAGATTTGGGGTCAAAATTGGGGATGCGGCCATTACACGGAGAAAATGAGAACAAAAATACTTTGGCGGTACTTGCCTTTATTAAACTAAAGTACTCGCACGTGTTGGCAGAAGAGGGAGAAAAAAAAAGTTTATCACTTTCACGAGCTTGTTAGAACACTAACCTTCGTTCTCCTCCTCTGAGCTCGTGGGGACATCAAACGCGTCCCTGTCAGAGATAAGGTCATCCTTCATCCCACCCAGCTTGTTGGAGATTCCCATGACTTTAAAGCTTTTCCTCACAGTCTTGAAGGAAACTGCGGCTGACGCTTCAAGGATCCAGTAGCACACATCCACGAGGGATGCTCTCTTCACTCGACCAGTCGGTGTTTTCTGGTGGCACATATTTTTTGTCAACCCTGAACTTTCGTCCAGCCGCTCTTTTTTCTTCTTCTTTTGCGAGGTCCCTTCACTTTCAGTTTAAAGTTAGAAGTACACCTCACGTATTTCCTCATCCTTAAGCGATGCTAGCGGTGAACTAGCAAACACACGAGCACAGAAACAGGGAGGATCGATATGTTCTGATTCCGACATTGCACACAACTGGTGAACGCGATAAAACGAGAAGCGCGAACAGGTGGCACTGCTATTCTTGGCTATTATTGATGTCAAAGATTGCACTGTGCGTAATTTTTGCACTCCTTATACCGGCAGTAAGTTTAAAAAATTCTGAAACTCTTGCACCCCACAGTAGATACTGACTCCAAATGTCCTGAAATCGTTCGTGCGGCTAATATACGGGTAATTTTTAAAAATATATTTTTTCTGACTTTTTTTACCAAGTTAGGGGTGTGGCTATTACATGAATGCGGCCATTACACGCATATATACGGTAATAAGCCACACACCAGTGTAACAGTTAAGGGGCCCACAATCTTTGCGCAAGGCAATTTGTCGTTTTTCATAAACTCTCCAATGTATGCCACCTGAAGTGGAGGTGTTGCAGGGGTATCTACCTGCTACTGCATCCACTGCAGTCGCTTGTGCGCAGGTGGTTGCGGTGCATGTTCTGTGCATGACGGCTATTTGTAAACGCATGCCGCACCCTCTTCCTCTACTTTCTACCTTACACTTCTGCCTTTCTATTTTCCAATGCTATCCCCTCCTCCGCCTTTCGTTTTCACCTCCCCTTCGTTATTGCCCTACTTTCATCTTGTTGTTTGCTTTGCTGTAGCTCTGCAGGTTCGCTGCTCTTCACTTTGCTATAACTCCACTAGTTTGCTGTGCTGTCTGCTTCGCTGTAGCTCTGCCAGTTACGCTGATGACGGCTGCAATGCACAAGCCAGGAATGGGCGCCTAAGAGCTGGTGCCACTTTCCGTTGAAGCCATGATGCATTGAGCTCGGTGGCAGGCAGAAGCATCACTATATGCCAAGCTTTATTGCTTTTTAGCTTTAGCTTTTGTGCAACTGCACTCTGACTGGACTTGTTTGGTGTCCAGACTTTGTGTGGCCTTCTGGAGTTCACAGTTTAACGAGCTTTTAAGTAATGAATGATATTGTGTTGCAGTGGAGCTCTGCACCTGGGATCAGCTCTGAACCCAGCAAGTGTGAAGCAGGCTTTGATGGCGTCGGCTGGCCGACTGCAGGGTTTCCCCATGTTTGAACAAGGCTGGGGCAAGCTGCAGCTCCTCGAAGCTTACCGGACTCTGGTCAACTACCGTCCTCAAGCAACACTAAGCCCCAGCTACCTGGACCTGAGCGAGTGCCCTTACATGTGGCCCTACTGCACCCAACCGCTTTACCATGGTGCCTTGCCTATCATTGCCAATATCACAATTCTCAATGGCATGGGTGTGTCAGGCCGCATTGTTGGTAAGGTGAGTAGTGCACGTTTTGAAGGCTCATCCTGTCTTTTTTTTCTTTATACGGCAATTTTTTCATGCTCAAGTGAACAGCATAAAAACTTGAGTAAAGGCACACAAATATGGGGCACAGTGCTGTATGTCATGTATTTGTGTCTTCTGTGGTCAGTGTTTTTGTGCCGTTCACTATGCCTATGCTTTCGCATTCCATGTTAAATTCGCCACACATCTGTAACCCTTGAATTTGCCAGTTGTACTGTATTTTGTTAATGTCATTTAGTGCAAATTTACTTCAGGTGATAGCCATTCTCAGGTAACACTCCCTCCCCTCCCTCCATTTTTCTCTTGCCTTGTATTTGATTTGATTGGTGTTTGTTGGAAGTAGTTGTGTAAGCCAACAGGTCACGTGCCCTGTGGGCTGTCACGTGTGGCATGTGAGAAGGATTGCTGAAGAAAACAAGCTCTTCAAGGAGAGAACTACGAGTTAGAGTAGTGTCAAATTGAAGGTTTTTCTCAAATTGATGTTCACATTTGTCAAAGAAAAAGAAGCAAAGGCTGTTAGTGGTACTGTGAAAACCTGCTTATAACATGGATCCACATATAATATGGAAAAATTAAAAAAAAAAAGTTTTGATCTGTGTATAAGGCAGGAAAGCTCATTGAAAGCATGAATTTGCACTGCATTTCACGCTTTAGTGGTTGCCATCGTTGGGTGTGCTGTCTTCCGAGAGTACTTTGTCAGAGATCTCTTTCCATAGAAACTCACCTTCGGTATTGTAGAACGTGTTCAATATCTTGCATTTCTTGGAAGTGCAACCAATGGGCTCCTTGGAAATGCTGGCACAGGCATCTGCGTTCCAACTGCAGAGCGTGGCTAGAAAGGCCTGTTACAGCCGCCTGGCAGCAGTAGCTGCAGGCTTTTCCTGCCTTATCCAATCCACGTAGCAGCGCATGACTCAATGCTGATGCGTTCAGCAGCTACAACTACTTTCCTTTTAAAAGCAGCCAAGTACTACTTTCGCAACCCTAACATTGTGATCGTCCTGCTTCGGATGCCGTGGATATGCATGGCTAGGCGTGGGCATCGCAAGGCCAGTGTGGTGAAATGGCGTCAAAATCGAAACCACCAACTGACGCTGCCGCTAGATATAGCTGCCTCTCGCTGAAAGCCTGATGGTGATAGCACTGGGTATTAACGAAACCAAAACTGTGGATTTGGGCTGAAAATAGTTTTAATTCGCATATAATACCAAGCAGAAATTCGCCATTCTGTAATCTGGGAAAAGAAAAAATGGTATTATGCGTGGGTTATTACAATATGTAGTTAAACCTCAATATAACAAACATGGCTGTTGTGAATTACTGGCTATATCTAACTGTTTTTAATATGTTTGTGCTACGAATTTCGGCGATATCGACATACATTAATTCTTACTTTATTTATCGAATGCAGTTTGCGATAAATCTAGGGGTGTGCAAATATTCAAAATTTCGAATATGAAAGGAATATGTTTGTTATTCGGTTCATATTCGTGTAAACTGATATTCGAGAGTTAATACCAAGCAGAAATTCGCCATGCTGAAATCTGGGAAAAGAAAAAATGGTATTATGCGTGGGTTATTACAATATGTAGTTAGACCTCAATATAACAAACATGGCTATTGTGAATTACTGGCTATATCTAACTTTTTAATATGTTTGTGTTACGAATTTCGGCGATATCGACATACATTAATTCTGACTTTATTTAGCGAATGCAGTTTGCTATAAATCTAGGGGTGTGCAAATATTCAAAATTTCGAATATGAAAGGAATATGTTTGTTATTCGGTTCATATTCGTGTAAACTGATATTTGAGAGTTTTTGAATATTCAAAATTTTCTGATTATTGGACAATTTTCAGATATTCAGCAGCGATTCACTATCGTGGCAACATTCATATGGTTTATGTGAAGTTTTCTTTTTCCTTTGTGGAACCTTGGTTTTACTGGCATCCTTTTCATTCTAGTGCTTAGTTGCCTGTACAGCATTTGCACCGTTTTATTTTTTCTGTATAATTTTTGTGCCAGTTTGGATTTGGATATGAAATATATATTATACATTTTGTTTACATTTTGAACCAGGACCAAAATGTCATTGCAATCCTTAATGCATTCTATACAAGCAGTAATTTACAATAAGTGATTTTTAATATGTGAAGTTCCTTTGCAAGTTTCACTTTATAAAGCAAGGGAAAGATTTTAGCTTTGCTCCACACAGAATTAGATAGAATGGGATGTGTAAGCATGTTTGTTGTGGCAGGAATCTTTTCTGGCTCCAATGGGCCACTGATGGTAGGGTCAAGATATAGCCAGAGTTCATTTTAATGTTGAGAATTAGTTGATATAAGGGAGCAGTCGAATTGTCTAAGAAAGGCTTCCTCAGTAAAATGGGATTTCTTGACTATCAAACTAATTTTCAGCTCCCTTGACATCACATATTACAGGTTAAACAGATGCAGAGGACAAATTGAAGTTGTTCTGTATCAATAGATTACTGCATGCAAATTACAGAGAGGCTACTTTCATTGATAAAGGAGCTTTTGTAAGCTAGAAAAGGTCAGAAAATTACCTACAGGCATCGCTGCCATCGGCCATTTCCGCAAGCGAACTACGATGACGTCAAGACCAATTTTTACACAGATCTCTGTGGCTAGGCAGTGCCACCATTCACAATCAAATTGTGGTCATAAAGTCCTTTTCAGTCATGATGTCACAAGATTAAATTGAGAGGGAGGGGGGGGAACACATTTAAATTTTAAATAATATTTTCTTGGCATCAATTTGTGCCTTTTGCTGCTGAACAAACATAACATAACATAGCCACCAAGAGCCAAACAATCAATTTTTACAAAGGACAAAAATTGTATGTCTAGTGCCTTCTGGGTGATTCCAAAGGGACGACGCACTTTATATCGAATTCAACTGGTTTATTTAGCATGCCTGCATCAGTACAAACTCTGGCCTCAGTGCACAGCTGTCTTTGTTTTCATCTCTCTTGGCTCCATTGTTTCCAGTACACTGGTTTCATGTTTCACGGAGTACAGTCTATCTCTGCCGGGTGTGTGGCGCCCTCTTTATATGGCGCAATACATTACAACATAGAGTTGTCCTCAATGTTCCTTTCATCATTTTAGCCGAAATTTCACTGAAGTGGCAGTCATCTTAACACTATTCAAATCTATGCACTGTTGCAAGCATGCTCCTTGCATGCCCCAAAGCATGAAAGCCAGCGTTCTTGCTTTGGTCAATGGTCTTCTATTCTGAACAGCGCATGTGTCAGAGCACTGGTCAGTCTAACAGGCCCTTTCTGTTGTCCAGCCGGAATGGCACCCATATGTTCCGGAGCATGGTCACTACTTGGAGCTGGCATTTGGCTATCCAGAGGTGTTATGGCCCTGGTCAGGATTCCTGTCCATCCACTTTGTGGTGACTGCAGAGGCTGCACAGTGGGAGGGCATTGCCCAGGGCCATGTGTCTCTCACTGTTGAGTCCTCTCCGGGGGTAAGTAAGATTTCTGTGCTTTTGGGCATCCTTCTTCTCATCATACTGGTATTTCTCAATTCTTCTTACAAGCAGCAGTGAATAAAATAATATGAACCAGAGGCTCTGCAAATAATGTGCTCTTTGCTGTGCTAATGCCCTGTGAAGACTGCTTTCTCTCCTGTAGTGTAGTGCACAATCTGTTTCGCTTAATATCTTTTCGTTTTAATTTCTTTCGTTTTACTCATTTAAATGGCAACTCTGCCCAAATTTCATCTCCGCAAATGAAGTTGTAAACTGTTCTAGGAATATTTAAATGTTATACCCAGTGTAGTATATGGTGTGTGTAAAAATCGCACAGTGGCTATTAAAATTGATGAAAAAGACAGTGCCAGATAAGGCTTGCTGTTATCAACGTCGGCAGTATGCATGGCAGAGAACAAGCTGCCAGAAGTGACGCTAGAAGTTTTCACTTTTCTCTTTAATGAGCCATGGGCATGGTTTCATTGTGCCTTGCTTAAACGGCATTTGTTGTGGCATTCTGAACAAAGCACCACTATTCAGTGCTGGCAAAAAGCAAGCAGACTACACTGCATTTTAAACACCCCACAAAATGCAGGTCAGCTGCTCGCGAGTCTACAGTTCATTAAGATTAGTGTGGCAAAGCATGCTGTTCTGTTCGGCACTTACAGTGCACTGTGCAACTTAGACCTGTCATACCATGCATTCTCTCAGGACGCAGATATGGTCACCAATGCTCTGTGAAGGGTCAGCTACAGTAGGCTTGTCATTCCGGCACACTGTAGCTGGCCTTTAGTGACAGCTAGTCTCTCCCCTCATTTTGCAACATTAATGAAAAGCTTAAATGCTGGTGGCCAAATGCATACTGCTGTGTCCTTGATCCAGACAACCTAAATTGAGTCTGAAAGCCAGTGATGACCAAATATGCAATTAATGAGCACTTGATCTCCTGCACTGTTTTACTTAGCGGACTGGTGGCTATAAATCTAAATATGTATTCCTGAAGTTCCAGTTTATAGCCCCTTGCTGCCTTCCTCCAACATGTTTAAACAGGCGATAATCCAGTGTTGTGATTACTTTTTCTACTTTGACAGAAATTTGCTGCTGTACCAAACTGCTTGTCAGCTCACTTTAGCAAGCACTACTACAGTATAATCTGTTACAACAGGCCCAGTAGTGTCCAAGATTTCGGTCCCTTGTAAGAGAAGTCTGCAGAATCCAGATAATGTTAAAAACACTTTTGTTATAACCATAGGTGACTCTGTTATAACCAGAGGGGCCTTCAAGGCTTATGCAGCTACATACAAGACCTTGTTTATTCAGTCTTAACAGCTCTAAAAGAAGGTAGCTGTACAACTATTAGGTTTGGGTATTACATTTGAGCATCCATTTTTCAAGGTGATCTCAGCCAACCCAGGGATTGAAAATGAACACATAGAATCGGGGAGGGAAAGCGACCTGTGTCCAGAGCTGACTTATCGTATTTACTCGCGTATAACCCGCACCAAATTTTGAAAAAACGCATTTAAAAGTGGGGGTGCGGGTTATCTGCGAATTTTTTCTTTGGGTGGGGGGGTCGACTTGCATGGTGGCAATGCATGGTGGCCTCCCCATGTGGTCCGCTATCCCCATCGTCATCGACGCTTGTCAAGCTGATGAGGAGCCAACGAAAGGCATAGCCAAATCCACATTCATAGTCTGTTTATTCTTCCCCGTGCCATTGGCTATGTTTTCTTCAGCCAGTGTTGTTGAGCCTAGTGTCAGGCACTGTTTCGTGTACTACACTCCAGTTTGCACTGGGCACATTCGATTTTCCAGTCCCGGATTACTTGCTGACAGCTCTCGGCTTCTGCTCTAACAAAAAACACTGTCATGGTCACGTGACCTACTTGCTGCTTGCGGATTCGCTGCCGAAGCCGGGCTCCCCCTCCATTACTGTACCGTACCACGCCGCCGTACCAGGCCGGCATCGTCTGCTAGCAGACGATGCAAGCCATGGCCACCACGACGCAGGAGTAACGCAGTTCTTTCGCAGCGATGTCACGCGGATGTTTATCTCCTGACGTCTATATGATGTTTAATCTTGATAGCAGAGGCGCGAATTATTTGCTCCTTCTCGCCAACAGAGCATGGCATGCCTGAATGCCAAGCGTATCGTCAGCATGAGGTGCACCACCCGCCGCCAACACAGCCGAGCAGACGCCTGCGTGGTCGCAGCCAATGGAGGTGTTTGTCACAGCACACAAGCAAATCGCCCTGGACTAAGTGCATTGGCAATAAACGTTGTTTATCAATACCACCACATGAACAGCTTCCCTACCCCTAAAAGACAATTTATGTGCACGGCACCGCGAACCACGGTATGAAAAACCTTGCGCATAAGGTCGTTGAACGATCGTTTGATCCGGAACCACAAGTTTTCCGGGCTGCACATATGCGGGCATGGAGAGGAAGGTGTATTGTACATATATTAAGATCAGTTTTGACTTGCGAGTGTGCCAGACTTCCCCAACGTTCCGATTGTTAGTGGCGTTCTTGCAGGTATTGTGGCTCTCGTGAGACATCAATTGCATCAAAGTTCTTAGCTGCTAGGTTTTTCATCGAAGGTAAAACTGCAATCGGCTGTGATGGCCACTGATCTCGACCGGTGCGGCGGACCCCGACGCACGTGTGAATAATTCGTGACAAACGCAACATCGCAGGCGAGTTTGAACGTTCGTATTACAGAAAGTAAGAAAAATGTGTCACACTTCGCGATAGCGTACAACTTTTCGTTCTATCGATCCATGCAGGACTGCATAACCGTTCAGGATTTTATTGTGCAAATTCGCCCTTTGGCATGGGAATCAAAGGAAGAAGTATTGGCTGGGTACGTTTTGATGGTTTCAGCCCCCAATGAATTAACAGTACCAGATTGATCATATAATTTCAAAATTTACATTGATTTTCCAACTGGTTAAGATCATGTACTTCAAAATAATTTTGACATACTTAATTGCCTTTGATGAGAAAAAAAATAATTGAACTTACTTGCAGCTTTTCCAAATCCTTGCATGCGCTGTGGTTGTCGTTGTAATGCAGGCCTCCTCACTTGCTCCATTCTAACTTATATTATCCTTAGTATGCATGACGGAACCCAACAGTTGCTAAAACCAAGGAGTATAGGGGATGTCTTTTTTTATTTGCGGTGTTCATTGTGGGAGATTAACAAAGTAAATATTTAAAGATAAGATCAATTATCTTTAAATATCTACCTTGTTAATCTCCCATTAATGAACACTACAAATTAAAAATACATCCGCTATGCTCCTTGGCTTCGGTGACTGTTGGCTTCTGTCATGTATGTCATAACAAGCCCTTCTTTTCCCTTCCTATGTCTGCTCTATCATTAGTATAAGTTAGAATTATCGGTGTTTTGTTTCATGAGAACACAGCTTCGTATCAGAAACGTGCTTATTGCACAGCAGGCTACTAGTTTAAACTCAAGCATGCCGTATGTCTGCATTGCAGACATTTATAGCAAAGTTTGTGGGAACAGTATGAAAAAACTGGTTACAGAATGACAGCAAAGGGCGATCCAGAAAGAAGAAATTATGGCAATCACTCATTCATCCAGCTGCTGAAAACTTTAACATGACAAAATAGTTAAGTGGAATGATTCATCTAAAAGGCCAAATCAGTATCTAACATGTGACAAATTATTTAATTAGAAGTTAAGCTTTCAAAATAAACTTCCAATTATTCACATGCATACAAACAGATGATTTGCATTTCTTCTTCATTTTACCCAATACACCTTCTTTTCTCTTATTTTGTGAATTATATCATGCATGGAAGTATTATAGTGTAAATAACACTTCTCCTTTTATAAAAGCCGCCATCACATACAGTGGAAGCTGTGTCTGGTCACCAATTCATCACAAAAATATCTACTGAAGGCATATAGGTCCACACACTCGGAAGTAAACAAACAGAAAAGGATGTACGATGCTCAAGTGACAGGTGTCATGCACATCGACGTTTTCACACAGGTTACACAGTGCCGCTGACACACCATCGCAATGCTAGCACACACCGTCACAAAAATGTGACCTTTCCAAAACGTTGTCCTGAGCAATTACTAAGCGATCTTGGCTGCGCAGCTGTTGGACTGTTTTATAGAAGCGTTGTGTGTGTCCCTTCTGTCTGCGTTCGTGTCTCTGTGCTCCTTTCAGAAGCAAGAACCTCTTGACGACATGAGCAAACAATATGCGCTCACATCTCCGAATGTGCATCCGTGTGTAGTGGATTTCAAGAAAACAAAACAAAGATGAAAAGAATAAAAAGCCTTACAATGGCTTAGAGAGTAGCTAAGGAGCTCATGTGAAGGTTTAACGCACGATATCGTCCTCCAGGAGCACGGGAAGTAATCAGAATGCGCACCGAGTCTAACTCAATATGGCTGCCAGCACGGCGCTTCGCTTTCGGGGCATCTGTCGTCTGCTGCCTGGCTTCCTTCTTTGCAGCCCCAAGTAGTCCGCGGGTTGCCATAGGCAAAAAACGAACGCGTTGCTATGGTGATGCGGGCAGCTTTCTGACTGGTGGGCGGAGCTTTCGGGCCGTCCGAGAAAAACGTACGCCGGACTCGAGTCCGCAAGTAGTCCCGGACAGTCCAGGACTGAATATCGAATGTGCCCACTGTTTGCCTGCTTTGTTTTGGCATCATGAGTGCGACTCAGTGGCAGTGTTTCACAGCGAAAGAGAAGCTAAAGATTATAGCCACTGCTGAAGAAATTGGTAGCAGAGCTGCTGCTCATACTGGATGCTCAATGCTCGTATTGGATTCCTTCCGAGGCCACTGCACTGATGCGGTGAAGGCTCGCCTCGCCAAGACCGGCACCGACCTCGTTATGATACCTGGTGGCATGACGTCCATGCTACAGCCACTTGACGTGTGCCTGAACAAGCCGTTCAGGGCACACGTGAAGCGGCTGTATGCCCAGTGGATGGCCGACGGCCTTTATGTCCTCACACTGACGGGACACGTGCGAAGGCCCTATATTCCATTGCTGTGCCAGTGGATCATGGATGCATGGAAAGTGATACCGGCCGACTTGGTGCGTAAAAGCTTTAAAAAATGCACCATCAGTAACAGCTTGGATGGTTCCGAGGATGACTACGTCTTTGAGAGTGGCGATGAAGCCTTGGATGGCAGCAGTGAGAGCGGCGACTATTGAGAATCAGATAACCAGTGATGTGGTGGTGGTCGTTTGAATAAATGTTCTGGAAACTAAATGATCACTGGGTTTGCAGTTGTATCTTTCTAGCGCTCATTTTTTTTTTTCCAGTAAAACATGCAAGTTATACGCGAGGTTTTTTTTTCTTTTTTCGTGGAGTTCAAAGTTAGGGGTGCGGGTTATATGCAGGGGCGGGTTATACGCGAGTAAATATGGTATTTGTGCTACATTTGCAGGGTCAAAGACAGATTCAGCCTTTCTGTGGGTAGTAGCTTGCCCCTTGTGTACTTAAAATTCTTTACATAGCGTCACTAATTTAGCAGATCTGGCATTTGGCTGGTGAGCCCACCGTTGCAGGATCAAATCACAGCCACGGTGACCGCATTTCATTGGATGGGCCACGGTAGATGCTCCAGGCCACGTTAGATGCTCCAGGCCACTGCACCGGGTTCCTCTAATGCTTGTGATGCAGGCAGTTGTGCCATGGATTTCAAACTGCGGGCTATTGCTGCCTACGTAACGCGCTAGCACTGGCAGTTGTTTTCCTTAATGAGCGATGGGTAGCCCCAGTGAAAACTTTGTGAAAGCGTGTGTTGCGCCGGAATCGAAACTATAGCCACAGGACCCACAGGGCCGTTGGTGGCTGAAGGCGTTTCGGTTGTTTCATTTTGCCACTCGCCAGCATAATCAGTCGCGATGTCATAATACACGTGTATTGGAAGGTACTCTGTTTTATCGTCTTCATATCCGTTAGTCCCGAACAGATGCCCATACAATTACATTGTCACTTGCGTTAAAATTGCTTTGTGAAGTCCTAACCCACGTGAGTGTCATGCTGTTAACGTCTTGTGGGAATTAAAACACTCAGAGAAATGTTGGCGACTGTGCAGGAGGTCAGTGAATGAAAGGCGAGCGGGCAAAAGTTCGCAGAGAACTACTTGCCAAGGAGCGCACTGTAGACTGTGTCTTTCCTCGGCAACCTACGGCTGCAGGATGAGGAGGGGAGCCTCTCCACCCCGCGCAGCAGTAGCTTACTGACACTCAACCTAAGTCAGTACGCACGTATCGACTTATACTTAGTGTCTTTTTTGCAAGGCCCGCGATTTGTGCAGCGGGCAACTTTTATTCGGAGACCATTCATGCACGAAAATTCGCGGTAATAGCAAAATAGCCTCCACTCTCATAGCTGCTGCTGCTATTGACGCATGTGTCACTAAGACTTACCAAAGAATACTTGGAAGTTGAACATTCACTGCTGAAAAGTCCGCTGTAACAAAGCCCGAACTAGCTTAATGGTTTCCAAATTGAGTCCGTTCTATCTGAATGTACATTGTAGCCAAATCGGCAGTAAACGAAGTTCAGTTTAAAGCAAAGATGGGAATATCAATCAAACATGGAAGATTGGTATGTTATATCTGAATATCTGCTGTAACCGGATCCGTTGTAACAAGATTACCTGTATATTGAGCACTTACAATTCTCCAGTGCTGTATCATCCATGTGTCCATGAAATTAATGGCATTTTGCTCATAATGTAAACACACACATGCAGCATGCTACTCACAGCCAACATAATGAAACTTCAGAGGCAGGAGGAAAAACAGCTGCTAATTTTATTGGCTCCAACTGTAGGGCATGCACTGGCTGGTGATCAGCTGACCCTTGGTAGCTTCTTACACCATTGACCTCACACTGTTACTAGTGCACTCCAAAATGTCTGCTTTGGTTTCACTTGATATGCGCAAAATATGGGCATTTTAAAAACTTCAGGCTATTTGATGACAAATGATGTGTGTATTTGGGTTTAGAACATCTATATGTTCCTAAATTTTCAGAAATAAATAGATGTACTGTTGAGTGAAATCCTGGTGCTAATGTGGCTCCAAAGTGGAAATGTCTTTTTTTTTCTCTTTTTCTTCATTTTTCCTGAGCTTTTGTTGTAATATTTGTTTTATTTTACACACTGAACTGCTGTTTGTTGGCCATTTTAATTTCTTTTCATTTTCTCACTGCTGCTGCACGGTGTTTATTTTCTTTGTCATTGCTTACCAAAATGATTATGAATTCTATTGGTCTTATTTTAGGAAGGAGAAACGGAACCACGACGATCAAACCTAAAGTTGCCTATTAAGGCAAAGATTATTCCTACCCCACCTCGCAGGTAAATTTTTTCTTCTTTTTCTTTTCATCTATGTTGACATTTACATTTGTGGATGAGTGAATATGTAGAAACAAATTATGCATTTGACTTTTGCTTCTTCTGTCTTTTTTTAGCAAACGCATCCTGTGGGATCAGTATCACAATTTACGCTATCCACCTGGCTATTTTCCTAGAGACAATCTCAAGATCAAAACTGACCCATTAGATTGGTAAGATCGCTTGTGTACTAGACACTTGATTAGCTCAAACGCTGACATATTGATCCACTAAACTGGAAGAATATTGCCTTGTAAATGCCAAGGCAATGTTGTATGGCTTGTTATCTTCACAGCTTGAGTAACACTTGATAACAGTGGAACAAACTTTCCGTGTTGCTCACACTAGAGCGGTCAGATAGAATTGCCATATTTTTTGTAGTATTTGGTGTTTTTAAATATTTGTTATGAAAGCGAATGATGGAGGGAGTGCAGGAGGAAGCTTTTTGATTGAAAGGAATGTGATCTCAAAAAAAAATACGCATGCTATCTTTACTCATTATTTAAAATGCCTAAGCTTTTGCTGACACATGAATTTAAACTTGATCTAGAGTTTGCTTTGTATTTATAGGAGTGGAGACCACATCCACACAAACTTTAAGGATATGTACCAACATTTACGAAATCATGGGTACTATATTGAAGTTCTTGGTGAGTAGTGTATTTTATTTTATATTACTGCTTTGCAAAGAAGCTAAATAAAGTTTTGTGTCCTGAGAAAACAGGCACCATAAACTAACTTTTTGTTCTCCATCTGCAGGTTTCCCGTTCACTTGTTTTGATGCACAAAACTATGGTATGTACTTTGAGGCATACTTGCATAGTTGGAAGTTGCCATTAATGTTTTCTTCATTTTAAGGATATGTCCACTGGCATAAGTGCTAACCCTTTTCTTCCCTTTCGTGTGGTTATATAATTTCAGGACTTTCTTTGAAAATGGTGCTTGCCTTTTTGTGTTGGGAAGTATTTGTGGAGAAAATTGATTTTATCCAGCACCTTCTGACTTTGGGGACTCATTATGCCTTCATTTGTATACAGTGGAATCCCGATATGAATCTCATAGGGTCGTAAAGAGTATTCATATCATCCAAAACAAACAAAATCTGTATGCAGAAACACAGAATATGCATTCACGCAAATCTATTTACAGCTGATTGAATTTATTTATGGCCTTGCCACTACTGCTCACGTCATGTGTTGCGCAACTGGTGATTGCAACGCCAGCAATGTACAAGCTGTGCGCCGCCGATCACTTGTGGTGTATGCCACACGAATAGTGATCGCAACGTCGGTGATCCGCAGGCCGCGAGCCACTTGTTCACTCATGTCATCAGCGGTCTCTTAACTTGTCGGGCATACCATGTTACTGGCGATCAGGCCATCTGCGATGTGCAGACTGTGCGCCACCGCTCACTTGCTCGCGGTGCACACCATACTACTGGCGCTCGTGGCGTTGGCAATGTGTGGGTAACGCACAGTGCTCGAGGGTGAAGTAGCAGCTCGCATATTCATACCATCCATAGTGGCGCACGGGTGTTTGGAACGTTTGAAATTCTGCACATTGTACTCAATACACTCTGGTGAGAAAATTATTCACATTCATGTTATCCTGAAATTCATATCAACCGTGGTCATATCATCGAGATTCTGTTGTACTGTTTACAGCTACTTCAAATTTATGAAGCATTTGAAAGCAGCGTCTGAAAGAGCAAATATGAACTTATGTACAGTAGAATCTCGATGATACGAACACGGTTGATGTGAATTTCAGGATGATACGGATCCGTGAAACTCCCTGACCAGACTGCATTGTATGCAGTGTGCAGAATTTTGGATGTTCTGAGGTTTTTCTTGTGCCACTACGGATTATATGAATGCGCGAGCCACAACTGCACTCTCGAGCACTGAGCGCGACCCATACATCATCGACGCCATGATCACTAATTGTGCAGTACGCATCGCGAGCAGTGAGCGGCGGTGTGTGGCCTGCACATCGCCAACTCCACAATCACCAGTGACCTGTATGCGTAGGGAGCAGTGAGTGTGGGCACGCGGCCCGCACATCGCCAAAGTCACGATCGCCAGCCAGTTGCACTATGTGCGTAGTGAATAGTGAGCTGTAACCACATGGCCGTAAATAAATCTCATCAGCTGTAAACTGATTTGTGTTATTGCTATTGCAACATATTAGGTATTATTGCTACTTATGGCTTTGGCTTTTGTTATGCTTCTGCATGCGGGTTTTGTTTATTTTGGACCATACAAAATATCGAATGATACGAGCTCTTTCGCGATCCCCGTGATATTCGCATCATTGAGATATTACTGTAAGTGGTAGTTCTTGTTTAGGACTAAGGAAAATGCCTTCTGCTTTTTCCAACTATGCACTTAGGATAAATTGCAAATAGATCATAAAAGTCATGTTAACTGTTTTTTTTTTAGTTATTTTGGACATCTTCAGTGTGTGATGTTAATGCTGTAACCTTGACATCTTGTTTTGACCTTTTTTACTTTTGCACAATTTTAAACCTATTAATAGTATCTGTGGTAAATAGAGTGTGTTGGCACCTGCCATTGGGGCATTTACGGCTGTAATGTTCGGCTGCTGAACACTAGCTCACAAGTTCAAATTCAGCCAAATAAACCACATTTTGATGGAGGTAACATGCTAAATTGGTCTGCAGTACTGCTGGTGACTGAAATTAATCTAGTTGATCACTGTGGTGTGCCTCGGCTCCAGTATTGCTTTGGCACGTAGAACTTCACTAACTCATTTCTTACTGCAGTGAATAAGGCCCTTTATAATGGCAGCTCTTAGTGGTTTAAGCCATGAGATCTTGGTCATGGCAAAAAAAACATCCAAACTATATCGGTGCTGAAGTACAATTTTTCAGGTGTACATAGAGTGGCATTACTCTTTCAGAAATGGCCACAAATATGTTGAATGAGCTGTTTCACTCCATTTATCAGACTGATCTAATTTGATATATGCAGTAAAGAAAGGGAAAATTTGGTTGCCATTGTTAATGGCGCGGAGGTAGGCTTGCACTTTATTGCTACTCTGTTTTTATTATGCTTTTGCATCAAGTTCGAAAAGTCGTTTTAAACTACAGTAAGATTAACTCAGAACGTGCAGGTTCTCATGAAGCAGTTTTCCTGAGGCACGCATATGGCATTTTAGAGGCAATGGTGGGAGGCATTCTTCATTATGAATAGTATAACAAAATCTGAGGCAGGGTGTTTTAATGTATTCCAGGAACTTTGTTGCTTGTTGACCTTGAAGAGGAATATTTCCCTGAGGAGCTGGCCAAGTTGCACCGTGATGTAGAGGCTGGGCTGTCCCTGGTGGTGTTTGCAGACTGGTACAACGTGTCTGTAATGCGCAAGATAAAATTTTTTGATGAGAACACACGTCAATGGTGGATGCCTGATACAGGAGGCTCAAATGTGCCAGCCATCAACGACTTGCTCACTCCTTGGAACATTGGCCTTGGGGATAATGTATATGAGGGTGAATTTACCATTGGAGACCACAAAAGTGAGCCATCCTTCACCATTTTACGGCAGCCTGCAACAGAAGCATGAATATCCATATTTTGCATTGTGAACACTGCAACTGAATGTGTAAAATATGATGTTCTCATTATGAATGGGGTTGTGTTTTCTTTATTGACCTGCAGTCATCTTTCTCAGCACCAGTCTAGTATTTGTTGTTGTTGCAGACTTGGCATTATAATTTCTGTGGGATGCACGTGCCTGGCTATCACATTTTGTGCTACTGGTATGCATTAACGTAGGTGTAGGTTATCAAAAGGTGTTAAAAGTTTGAAAACATAAAATTTTTCTTTTACAGTCACTGTTAATATGGCATTGACATTCAGAGGGAAGCTTAGTAGAAAAATTTTGTTTGCAAATTTAGTCAGTAAAACAAAGATTGGTGCACCATATTTGTGGTGTCATCTATGCAGTCCCTAGGGTTTGTGCTACTCAATGCAGGTGACAGGATGACAGCAAGTTAGGGTGGCATATATGCTGTATTCATGAACTGTTGCATAAAAAATGTCGTGTGAGTATTAAAACTGGGTTCTTATTTGACGTTTTTCACTCCCTATAGTGGCCATGCTCCCAAAAAGAGAAAAAGAAGTGAGAGCGATAGTATTCAAGACAGCATTTTAATTTATGCGTGCTGGTGTGAGTGCATTTTAGTGCACAGTGGTAAGAAAGAATGGTAGAGTAAAGATTGGTTTTATGGGGCTTAACGTCCCAAAGCGACTGAGGCTATGAGGGACGCATGGTAGAGTAAAGGAGTCTTATAAGCACCATGTATTGTTGCGCTTAGTGTGACTTACAACATGTATGCAGTGAACCAACTGACGTTTTCATTTTATAGTAAATCGATGTGCCTTCACATGGAGTACCAAATTTGCACATTCAGTGTAGTTTGTAACTTACATCGATGGCTAACTGTACCAATATTCAGTACCACTGGGCTCACACTGCTTGGAGAACTGAGCTCGTACTTCACCTTATGCATTGCAGCTCATATTGAGCGCGATGGTATATATATTGCTGTTTCTGCTGATAAATTCTTGTTTCTTTAGTTGTGACTCAGACTTATGCAAGGGAGGAGTGTTCAAAGTGTATTATAAATAGCAGTCTCCCAGTATTTTATAATACATCTCTACTGAAAACAAGGACTCTTATATGAAGTTGCAGCAGTCATTTGGTTTGCGGGGGAAAGTTGGTCATGGCCAATGCTTGGTGTGTTGCAAACTTGGAAACACCATGGATACCTAGTCTTTGGTTGTTGGGCTGGTTGTCTAGCAACGAGCTCTTTTGCAAATACAGACAGCTGCTGTTGTTATGTTCTCATAACTGAAAGCCTCTCCAGACCCAACCAGTTATGCCTTGCAGCCTTTGGCATAAATACTAGTAGGTCTTAGAAATCATCAACATGAATGCTAGAGTTGTACTGTTAT
The DNA here is from genome assembly GCF_052857255.1 of Amblyomma americanum. NCBI lineage: Eukaryota > Metazoa > Arthropoda > Arachnida > Ixodida > Ixodidae > Amblyomma > Amblyomma americanum. The sequence continues at coordinate 184,577,329 of NC_135497.1, forward strand.
TGCTACAGTAGGCAACATGTGCTTTTGTTTCATTTCTCTGTGAAGATCACTGGCACATTGGCACTGCTTGCTTACTAAGAAAGGCAGCCAACAGCATGCCACTGACCTTCACAGGGCAATGAAATATCGCAGATGTGCCGCCCATGTACCCCTGTTTGCTGCACTCACAGTTGGTCACAGTGCTGTGCAGCTGTGCAGTCATGAGCAAGTATCTTCGCAAGCTTGTCAGTTCCTGATACACTGTTGTGGGCAGCACTTCCATTTCATAATCAGTTAGGGAAAAAGCAGGGAATTGGCCTATGAATATCACTTCAGCAACTCTGTAAGCTTGATGAGTTCTTAATCAGTGAAGTCTTTTGGATTGTGATTGCAACATGCAGAATAAAATCAATAACTAGAAATTTATTTTACAAAATTTGTCTAATTTGTCAGATAATCGTGATAGCAGTATTCTTACCTTGTGTCAGCTAAGCCTTATGTGAAGGTAGCATCCACATGACCACCATCATCATATCTTTAATAAAGCTCTGAAGATAAAAATATCACCATATTTGTAAACCTACCCATCATACTCAAATGAGTCTTCCTTATTTGAGCACTCCTCTCGTTGGTCTCATAGTTAAATCTTATGTGGAAGCCTGTTTCAGGCTACTGCGAAACTTGATAAGCTGTATGACCTTGAGAAAGTCTTCCAGCAGCTCCATCAGGGCCATAAAAATATGCAGCAGAAATGTGTAGGAGACAACTTGTGGAGGAGACGCTTGTCCTGCGTCTCTTACTTGTGCTTGTCTGCCTTTATGCGCTATTATTTTTGCATCTCAAATGAGACAACAGAGATAAGGGAAAAAAGCGAGTGACAAGTGCATGCATGGTGTAAAGTATAAGCGGAGTGCCCCATAGTGGTGCGCATTTTAGACAAGGCTGAGTGGAAGGATACATTTGAACTTTCTGTTAAGATGTTATGATTCAGGTTTGCTCCAGCATGCAGCAGAGCTCTTAGGGGCTGTAATCTAGAGGCATCTGTCTGTCACATGGGTATTTCAAATAGCACTTTATAAATTTATGTCACATGTTGTATATTTCACAAATGAAATTTTTTTGCTGTTCCATTGAGTTTGATTATAATTGCATGGGCTCAGCTGTAAATCATTTCAGTCGCAAAAGCACCATGTGTGTAAGTGTTCTGCGTGCTGAGCAACTGTCCTAGTGCCTTTTGATTATATGCTCATTTCTTTTTGTTCTGCAGTGTACTATGCCTCCGGCACAAGTATAATCAAATTCCCAGAGAATGGTCTGCTGATTCGGAGAACACTCACCAATCAAGGTTTGAGTGGTGTTTGCCTGTCTTGCTTACCTTGCTCTTATAACAGATAAACTTTGTAAGTGTGTAGAACTGTAAATTTGTACAGCTGTGCAAGATTGCTTATAGAAGGAAATGGTGTGCTTGTGTTTTACTGCTCTGAAGTTAAGTTGTATGTTCTGCAGTGAGCAATACGTCATATATTATGGATGTAATTGATTCTATGTTACTAGTGTCCGGTAAAAGTGAATCTGAACAGGTATACAAGTTTAAATCTGGGAAGGTTGCGTCTGAGAATAAATTTGTTCCTAGTAGTGCCTTGCAACCCAGCCGCCTGGTGGCTGGGGTGCAGATGGCACTTGCGCATCCCCTTGTAGTACTTGCAGGCACACAAAATACTTTTGTGACTATGCCAAGACAATTTTTTTCCGCACACCCACGTGACGCAAACTTTCACTACCAGCTGTTTATACATGTGTATGCTTCTGTGTGCTGAAGCTGTATACCAAGTGCCCTTGGCAGCTGCTGATGCATATGCATTGCAACGAGCATAAGGGCAAGCTAAAGCTGATAACCATTTTCTGAGGCAAACTCATTAAGCATCTGGTACAGTATCTTACAGAGTGCCTTACGTTGACTACTAGTAGAGTAGTGCTGATGTTGAAATTGTGTTGGCACATTCCATTTAACACATTGCAACAAAAATTGACTACAAAAGTGCCTTTGTCTTTTTGAACATTTCATGAGCTGGGTAGCTACTTTGTATTAGTGCATTCTTGATACCTCATTTTGAGGTGAAGACCTGTCCTCTTTTCTGCATGAAACTTACTTGTCATTCAACACTGTTATTGCTTTAGAAATGCACAAAATACTGTTCTTTTAATGGAGACATGACACAAGTGCTCAGCTCTTTCGCTACCACAAGAAAAATGATTGTTTTTGATAGGTCTGAGGCAATTTTTCCTGCAAAATATTTGAGGTGTAAGAAGGCAAAATTTGCATGAAAATGATGGCAACACAATGTTCTTTCTAAAGACATTTATTTCAACACAAATACTTTGTGTGAATATTGCAGAAAAAATCGGCGTACACATAAAAATGTTGAAAATTTAGAAAAAAAATTGTAGTGACAAGACAATATGTCTTCGGGAAATACTTTAAAAATATTATGGAACATACAAAATGTTTCAAATTTATTTGTTAAGTAGCCACAAAAAGTTTTAATTTTTAACTCAAAAACTTTTCACACTAGGAATTTTTTTTCTGACACTTCATGAAAAAAGGCCATTTTCAAAGTGTGTTCCACATAAATTTGTCACACTGAGTAAAAAATTTTCAAGAGAACTATGTAATGTATCAAAATATAGCTTAATAAATGTACTTTTCTACATTATCAGTTTGAACTAAATTTTTTTTTAAAGAAGCAGAAAAAAACTGCAGAACGACAAAGTACTATATCCGCCATATCGTTGATGATGATCTACCCAAATGAAAATTACAAAAGGTAATACAGTGGTATCTCCTTATGTCAAATAGATAAAAACCTAAAAGGGTTCAATGTAGCCAATTTGTATATAAAATTTCTTCAGAAACTTGCACTGGAGAGGCAAAATTTAATCAGCGAAACAACAGCAACTGGAAGAGACCTTTTCAGTAGTTTTGTCACCGTTTCGAAGCCGCTCGCGGCAATTGCAAAGGCCGCAAAAAAAAACAAGCGGCCAATGTCAGCTAGTTTGGCTTTCCCGCAAAGCACTGCAGCACTCGATGGTGGCAGGTCAAACATTAGCTTGGGTGGCTTCCTTGCATTATAGCAGTGTTGTGTAAAAAGAGCAGACACCAGGACGAAAGCTTTCACCGTTGTCACCACATCCACCACCACTGCTGTCACAGACACACTGTAAAAGATATTTACCAAGAATTTCTCAGTCAGTGGATGCAGTCTTTCTTGTATTCGATGCTGAAAACCATGATCAGTAAGCACAATAGTGATTGCGCGCCGGATAAAGTGATCAAGTAAAAACTGACACTGGGTGTCTAGCGACACGGAAACCCTTGAATTGACAGGAAAATTTTGGGCACCTGGAAAAATCGGGGAAATGCCAGGAATACCATTAAAAATTTGGCCAAGTCGGGGTGAAACAGCAACTGAAATTAATACAATGGCTTGCACTGATTGTGACAGTACAGCGAGCGCCCAGTACATGGTCCACGCAAATTGGTTTTACTTTGCACGTGTGTGAGGTGTGAAATCATGTCCACATTAATTTTAGCTGTCTTTTTCTCGTTGATGATGTCAGCACTGTATATGCAGTTTGTTCTGTGTAGGTTGTCTCACTGGTCACTAAGTTTCGAGTTAGGCAGATTAGGAAATTTATTCTAAATTCAAAAGCATCTGCCATGAAACAAGTCAGACCCAGTAGAGCATTGAATTTACACAGTTTTGGTTTTCTCATGTTAAGCGTTATGCTGCTCTAACATGGCATCAAAATTGCATGCTCCAAGAACATCGTTTTAGAATGTTTGCTGTCCATGTCTTGCCAGTCTTGTAGGCCGTGCAGAAATGAAACAAATGCAGGCTATATGCTCTGTGGTTTGAGCTATGTTGAGAAGGTCACAAAAAGCTGCCACTTTTTGTAAAAAGTCATCTTTTGCTTGTCCCGCAATAGTGCTGCTGTTCAAAGGGGTATCTGAGTACACAGAGTGCTGTGTTGAAAGCCTAAAAGAAGAATCCCTGGCAGCATGGCATGTATTTGACATCGTAGTATTTGGCGCATGACACTCCGTACATCAAATGCTACGATGTCATTTAGATTTCCTGAAAGTTAGAATGAACCTTTCTGTCGCTTTTGTGAAAGCATGCTTAACGCCATTGGACATGACAACCAATCTAGTCTTTTGAAAAACCATTGAAGCGGCACGAAAACCTGTGGGCGCAATTTTAATGAACTCCCAAAGCTAAGGGCTTAGATCAGTCAGGTGCTGTTGGTGTGCTTAGAAGCAAAAAACTGCAGCCCAAATAGCTGCGTTGATTCAGGTTAAAACGTGGTAGCCTTAATCGAAGCACGAGTACTAAGCGGACTACTATATCTCTTCAGAATTCCATGTTTGGAGTGCCATTCCACAGTTGGAACTGTGCCTTGCGGTGTCAGGGGGGGCATAGAAGGGATCACCTTTCTAAAGGCCTCGCTTGAGCTGTAGTCCGAGCTGCCACTGTTCATCCATTTTGTGAGCCATCTTGTATTTCACACTAATGCACATTGTCATGCCTCTCCAAATCAAGTTTTACACCAATCTGCCAGTGCTAGGACATCTGTCCATATCAGGCAATAGCAGGAAATGTCCCTTTTTTTGTATCTGAACTATGATGAGAAGAAGAATGGTACTACTTGCAGAACATGGTGGATAGCTCACAATGTTTTATGACAGCATTCAGTGGCTCCCTTGTTATGTGAGCATTGAGACATTGTCATATTATTAATGCGACAGCGTTAAGAATTCCGTGTCATAGAAAAGCCGGTGTCGTCTTTGGCTGTGGGCGAAAAATCCACGAAAAAAGTCTCTCAAGATGCAACCTAGTTGGCGGGTAGGCCGTCTAGGTCACATGACCTGGTGTGTCGTCACAGCCTGCCTAACGCATTGTCAGCAAACTGCCCACCATGGCAGGCGGCAGTTAAATTAATTATTGATCACAAGAAGTTGAGCAACCTGGGTCTCATAAACCCCACTGGTGGTAGTATCTGCCATCGCAGGGCAGTGGTGCATCACTTAGCCACTGCACTGCATGAGGACTCCCAGCAGTGTATGAATGTAAAGTAGAGAATGACGAATTCCACATATATAGGTATTAACCCATTACCTCTATCACGTCGTATACCCTCAAGGTGGAGCTTGAGTGTCCCCTCCAGTTTTATTCTATCAAAATTTTGGTTTGAGTTTTTCCTAGAATTTCTGGAATTTGTCATATTAGACCTTTTCCTCTGAACACAGTTATGCTTTGTATGACTTCAACCAATGCTACATGATTAAACTCCTCCATTATGTGATGCCAAATAAGTGTAAAGGATAAGATAAATGATGATGAGGAGTAAAATACTTGTGTGCAATAAATCTTTCTTTTGCTTGCGGTTTTTCGTGAAACCACATTTCTTTTTAATAACTTACCTCTGTTGACATTTGAACTATTTGAAAATGTTTAATATTATTTGCAACCAGGTGTTATTAAATAATGCTTGCTCGCTTCAAAACCAAAATTTTGATAATCAGACGTCCTTACTGAAAATGCTCAGAAGAAAAAGAAGAGAATATCTATCTTCATTTGACGAGCTGGAAGAGAAGAAGCAATGGTTGCTTCATGAGTCACAGCTTAAAGATGGATTTCCTTTAGTAAGAAAAAAAAAAGCTTTCTCCCTTAAATAGGAAAAGCAAATCTGTCTTTAGTGCAGCAGCTTTTGCAGTTTTAGAGAATATTCTTTTTTTTTTTTTTGCAGGTACTTCACGTATACTGTCCATTATCATTGGCCATTATGTTTTCCACCTCTTCGGTGGCCACGGAATTCTGACTGGATAGTCGGGGAAAACATGGAAAAGTCATGGATTTCGAAAAATGTAGCTTGCTAGATACCGTGTGACATATTCTTGACCACCAGACAGTGTTGAACAGTTTTAGTATATAGCGTAGTGTCCATGTTTGTTTCCGTGCTCAAAGTTGTTACGAAACTGTGGCATATGCCACATTAACAGTTTTGCTGGGGTGTGGTTATCACTTTAACCAAGAAATGCAAAACACTGTGGTGCCATCTACTGACCTTTGCATTGCTCAAAGAAAGTTTAAAAAAAATTATCTTGGCCTAACTGATCGCTTGTTCGCACTCAAATTTCGCAGAGAGGTAGCATTTGGCGGGTCTGTTTTGTTTTATGCTACGTTTAGGTGGAGTACTTGCCCAATTTGGTCAGAATTAATCAAAAATTCCTATCGTTTGTGGCAACGGTGGACCAAAACAGCATGCTCTCACAGCAGTGGTACCAGTAGTGCGGTCTTGCGCCAGCTGCAAGAACGGACATTCTACCGTGGAGGCTAGTGATATAGCATTCATTCCTCCAGCAGGCACGAGATAGCTTTGCCAGTACCATTGCTGCGAAAGCTTGTTTTGGTTTGTCGCCGCCACAGACAAAGATTCAACAATTCTGGCCAAATCAGGCAAGTACCCCTTAATGGGGTTTCAAAGGTCCGTGAAATAGTTTTTCATAAAAATCAAGGATTTTCAAGGATTTCATTGGCCTGTGCGAACCCTGAATTAACACACAAGCTGCAACCACACCCTTTAGTATTAAATGCTGTCTGCATATCACCAGCATTGCAATCACCACTTGTATGGTACGTACACCAGGGCAGCGAGTGAATGGCGACGCACGATCCACACATCAGCGGCGCAAGAGCAGTGGTGCATGACCATAAATAAATCCACTCGCCTGCAAACAGATGTTCGTGAATACATTTCTTGTACTTCTGCATGTGGAATTTGTTCATTCTGGATGATACAAGTGATTTTGCAACCCCTTGAGATAGGTTTCATCGAGGTTCTCCTATTTTTTCTTATTCTCGGTCCCAGGCGGCTCTGCTGCAGTTAGATGGTTTTGAACGTACTTTGGTAGCTTTGCTGCTGCAGAGATTACTGGTGAAGGAAAGGGTGGGGAGGTGCCCACTATACCCCACACAAATGTAATGTAAAAAAAAACTGACCACTTGTTTTTTATTTGCTTTGAGCGACTCATTGGTCAGTAGTAACGAAAGGAAGCATTTCATCAGCAATGCGAAGAGAGCGTTTCTTTTCATTGGAGGGTGCACTGGGGAGAGTGTAAACTATAATAAAATATTACGAACAGTTCTGAAACAAAAAATAGTCTACACTTAACAACATGTAAGTCATAATTTGCTGAGATGTGGTCACGTGGTGGAATACAATAATAACGGCAAGGTTTCACCGCAGGGTGGCGCTTTAGCTTGTTTTATGTGATTTTCAATTTGCAGACAGAAATTATAAACCCTCCTTTCTTCGGTACTGCTGTGCTCGATTCTTGTTGCAGTATTAATCAAGATCTTTTCATTTCCACCATAGTCTCATGGCACATTTTAGCAAGTTTTCACTCCCTTGAAATTGATTTAATGTCAATAACTATACCTGCTGAACTTTATGCTGAAAAATCTAGTTATGTGTAGCTCCGGTCAAACTGTCTGGGTTTGCCTATTTCGTTATCTTAGAACAAGACAATTTTAGGTATTTGTGAAATGCTGAAGGTATGACCAGCAAGTGGATGATTGAGTGCTATTTTTTGTTTCATTCCAGGCCAAGAAGTATTGGAGAAAAAAGCAGATCGTGTGGAAGGGGTGCCTATTCTTGGTTTGGTACAGACTGGCAGTTCCAAATCCTCTGGACGCATTGCCATCTACGGGGACTCTAACTGTATTGACACTACCCACATCCAGAAAGGTTCTAAATTTTGCCTTATTTTAAGCAAGTTTTTGCCGTCACCAGACACTCGTGTAAAATTTTTAATTCAAAACCATTATATGTTCTATTAGAATTAAACCCATCCGCCACTGTATATGGCACGAAATTCAGATGACGCAGTAAGCTGGTGTATGATGTCACAACACATTTAAGCAAACATGTAGTCATGAATTATGAAATGTAAAATCCTATGAGCTATGGAAGTCATGACTTACAATCATTGTCATGACTCATAGTCGTTCTGTGACGTATCATGACTCAGTACCTTACAAGTAACATTATTTAAGGTGTATAGAGTTTGCACAAATTATGCATAGCCATGCCTCATAGTCATAGTCATGACTCATAATCATTGTGCAATGTAGCATGACTCAGCACTTTAATGCTTTCGCATTCTCACACAAAAGCAGTCTTAAGTCACTGCCAAATTTTTTATGAATATCTTGAAACTACTTCAAAATTCCGATAAAAGGTATAAAGTAGAGGTGGTGGGAATATAAATTTTTGATTGCAGACTAAATACGAATGATAAAAATTGGTTGCAAATCAAATAAAATATTTTCTAATTATTTTGAATATCAGTGCAAGTAGTTCAAACTAAAGACTAAAACTTTTCCAGAACACGCAATGAAATGAAACAGAGACATTACAAGCAAATGTTTTCTTCGCCTATTATCAGCATAATTTAATATAGCTGGAAGGTCAGGAATTAAATAAGGGAAGGGGAATCATGTAATAGTAGTAAGTAGTAATAAACTTCATTTTGTAGACTTTTCCTTGTTTGCAGTTGTTTGCAATTTTTGCAATGCCTTGTTTACAATTATTTGCATAATTGCATTCTGTGAAAAATTCTAATATCGCAGTTTTTCTTAATGCTCACTTGACAAAGGAGCTGAATGCTGTCATGAAGCATTGTAGGGTGTCCGTGATACTTCCTTACTGGAGGGTGGCATCAGCCAGTGCCTCCTCTTTTCTAACAATGCCAGCCACATAGCTCGCTTCACAATGGGAGCGTTTCACATGCCTCGGTTCAGTTAGTTGCTGCAATGTGGCGCTACTAATTGGTACAACTGCTCGAGTCACGCTTGCATCTGAGCGCGCCCTGATAGCGTTCTGCGGCTGCTCTGTCCCGCTCCTGAATCATGTGTCTGTCAGATTTTTCCCTCCTACCCCTTCTTGATTAGCTGTCTCTCCTTCTGCGGCGCGGCGGTTTTTCCATCACGTTCACAAAGCTCCGTCGGTGAGCAAAGGGTTGCGGAGGGCACGAGTAGAGCACAACACTGAGCGCTGAACGTGCGTTGGGCATTGGCATAGCAGAATCGTGCCTGCCAAATGCATAGTGGCGTGCCAGATTGCACAAAACAAAAGCAGATTGTCGGTGAGCAAAGCCACACCGGCAAGCAAAGAGTTGCGGAGGACACGGGTACAGCGCAATGCTACGCACGTTTCGCACACGTTTCGAAAGTGTTTCATGCATCTTGTGTTTTTTATTAATAACTAGCAATAAGGGTAAATACTGATAAAATTAATTACCAATAACAGACCTTTCAGTGCCTGTAGCAACACCACGTAAGGAGTGCCACGGTGAGCAGCGCCAAGCATGGCGTGCTGTATGATGAGTCATTACTTGACAGGCAGCCTGATGAACATCAGGGATGTAGAGTGCCGCCTCGCTAAGAAAGAGAGAACATAAGAAAAAAAATGACTTTGCCCACTTTTTGCCATGTGGCGCTACTCGGGTGGTACTCTCTCCCACAGACTTAGAGCAGGCATGAAGGCTAGCCGACAGGGAACAGTAGGAAAGAAGGATAGGAGAGGGCCTTGGACGGTTGGATAGGCTGTATCTGGCTGGCACTGTAAAAATAGAGAAGGCGCTGCATCAGGAGGGATTATTGGAGGAGCAATAACAAGATGGCCCGTGAAACGAGCACTACAGCAGCATCCTTTAACTGTAGCATGAGTGGGACCATTTGCCTTCTGCACTCCTTCGCAATGCCTGAAGACAAAGCACAAATTCTGTCGCAAACTTAAGGCATGAGTACGAAACCGCACCTTTGATGCCTCAGCGCGCGCACCGCGCTCTACATATTGTGGTAGCGCTGGCTGGTTTCAAGCCCAATGTTTATGTCATGCGCTTTTTTCTTGTCCCCTGTGACCTAAGATACGCAGTTTCTAGAGTCTAACGAAAATTGAGAACGATGAAAATGGTTGCTGCGAAACAGACATAGCAGTGCATGCAGGCTGCAACTTTGCCTTTTCTGCCAGGCCGCTTTCATGCGCGCTGCATCTCTAAAACAAGAGGATTTCTGCTAGTAAGGTTCACAGCCAGTAGTTGACTGCACCGTGGCACAACGCAGTGGCATGCCACGTGGTGCTGCACTTCATTGTATGACCCGCGAGCGCATAGCAGCCACGCTGTGATGGCTCTCAGTGGCTGTCGGCGCACTGAGGCAACAATCCGGCCGTGGCAAGATTGTGCGATTCTACCCTTAAGATAGCATTTTAAGAGTTATGAAATTTATTCCTCTGTTAACGCTAATTTCGTTTTGAAACGTAGTTACCAGGTGTGGCAAAAGATGACATGCAGTGGTGCATCATTTTTAACTCTATATAAGTCACATCATTGTGTTAGATGCACTGCTGAAAAATTCTGAATGAAAAACCGCAGTTTATACACCGGAAAAAAACGGTAGTCGTCAGCACATAATCGGTTGATGTCATGGTCATAGCAATGACTTAGGTGTGGAATATAGTATCATTATAAATGAGCACCAGCTGGAAGGGGTTCATACTTGCAGTCTTCGCACTGTTAGTTTAAGCAGTAAACCTTGTTTGTGATGTATGCTTTCAAGCACTGTAAAAGTGCTTCTCTTGATTGAAATGTTCCATGACTACAGCGCAACGAATGCAACATAGAAGAAATACACAGGCAGGGACACAACACAGCGCTGACTCACAACTGAAATCTTTATTAGCTGCCAGCCGGAGTAAGTACCCAACTGGCGGCCAGAAATGGGAAGCAATGCACACAAGTCACAAATATAAAAAAAAAACTCGAAATAAAGCACACGCGTGTCAGCATTCGCGGTCGAGGTATCGTTTTTCTTTTTCTGACAGCGATAAAGAGGGTCCGCTTATACATTCTTCCGGGAGCCTTGCTATCATGTGTGCTTCTATAATTTCTCTTGTCAGCGAGTCATGGTTCCTAACTATCACAAACGCACTCGTTGTACAATGGCTTGCTGGCATCGATATCATCTTCGGCGTCATCATCATCATCACTTTAGCAGTTTTTGCAGTGTTTGGCTACGTGGCCTACTATGGGGCCACGTGTGACATTATTATCATGCTCCTTTAATCTTTCGTTGATACATTGGCCAGTTTGGCCGATGTAATGCTTCCCACATCATAGCGGCAAAGAGTAGATGACTCCCTCCTGGTAGGGGACAGATTGTTTTGCATGCCTTTTCAAGCAGCCGCGTTGTTCACTGTTGGCCAAATTAACTTTCTTCACCAGGCTGGACAAACGAATAGGTGCCGAAAACACAACAACTCCCACATGCTTTCCAATTCTCTTCAGGTTGTGCGAGACCTGATGCAGATATGGCACAACGGCAACTTTTTTCTTTTTGTCCTTTTTAATTTTGCTATTGACATCAGACCTCAACTTTTTCTGCAGTTTTTCTGCGACTGAAACCAATACTTCTGAATGGTAACCGGCCTGTGTCAACCGATCTACTTGGTTGTGGAAACTTTGCTCCAACCTGTGCTCACATGATATCTTTAAAACATTGTTAAAAACTGAATGCACAATTGCTCTTTTCACAAGCTTCGAATGGGCTGATGAATATGGCAGGATGGGTTTTTGACCACGGGGCTCAAAAGCCCAACATACATGGAATGAAGTGAATGGAAGTGAGAGATCTAAAAACGTGATAAATCATTAAGTGGTACTTCGTGTGTTAAAATCATCAGTTTCAGGCACTCGGAGAACGCTAAAGAAACATGAAGGAACTGCTGCTCGAATTCGAGGTTGTCACATTCTAAAAACACGAAGTAGCGTTTACAAACCTAAAAATGCCACAAACGTGGGACCCTTCGAACCGCTCGTTCAATATTTGGTCGCGCAAAGCCAGGAACATGTCAATAAGGATGGGTGCAAGACATGAACCAAAACAGATTCCATCTTTTTGAATGTATACATCCCCATTCCATTCATCAAAAGTAGACTCTACATAACAAGATAGCTGTTCGAGAAAGCTGCCTGTGGAAATCCCACACTCATTCTGGAATGCAACGGCTCCATACTGGTCAATGAGGTGACTAACAGAAGACATAATTTCAGCCTGAGGAATAGTGTAGTAAAGGTCTTTCAGATCAGTAGAAAATCCCCAAAGTTTCTTATTGTAATTGCATTTTAGAAACGCTATTACTTTGGCTGAACTTTTCACCCTGAAAGGGTTATCAAATGTTAAAACCTTCAGTTTTTTTTGCAAAAATTTCGCGACATGCTACTGCCATGTTCCAGTTTCAGAAATTATTACACAAAACGGCCACCCTGGCTCGTGGGTTTTTGCTGTGAAAAACATCTGCAGGCAAACGTTGTGGCTACTAGTATCTATCACACTTGCTAGCTTGGTCAAATTTAGCCTATTCAGAAGTCTTTTCGCCTTAGTCTTCACCTTAGCCATTGACACACTGTTGCATTTGTCAAACACGGCATTAACAGTATCTGATGCGTTCGGCACATACGCATCCTTGTCCAGAACAACAAAGCCACTATCTTTATCAGCAGATAACGATGAGTAGCAGTTATCTTTCAGCCACTTAACCATCTTCTGCAAAGGTAGCTTCTTCCCGGAACACCTGTACCTAGTTAGTACGTCTACACCTTCAGACATGCACCGTTCCGCCTCAGTTTTTCCGGCCTGCCTAGAGACTTGCCTCACCATGGCCAAGAGCTCTGCTCTGGATTTCCTTGGCTCAACCGCAAACTTGGGCCCCGGGCTCAGGACTTGTTTGATGTTCCCAGAGAAAGAAATGTTCTCCGCAGTGTGGATTTGTTGCCCGGTTGGTGGGCTCTTCTTCGGCAGAAGCGCACGAAGTCTGAGAATAGTTTGCTGCCATAGGAACTCTGTGGTGCGATCTATGCACCGTGACACCTGATGCCATTGTTTCCATGGGTGAACTGGTCCCGAAGAGAGTTACACCCGAAGCTTGAGGTGCTCCCTGTACACACGCACCTGCCGCTGCTATTCTGCTCGGAGTAACTTGCCTATCCTTCTACCATGTCCGGCTGAGGGAAATGTTATCTTAAGGGTACTGGGTGGCATTCAGACTCTTTGCCGCTATGATGTTGGAAGCATTACATCGGCCAAACCGGCCGATGTATCGACGAAAGATTAAAGGAGCATGATTATACTGTCACACGTGGCCCCATAGTAGGGCACGTAGCCAAACACTGCAGAAACTGCTAAAATGATGATGACGATGATGCCGAAGGTGACATCGATGCCAGCAAGCCATTGTACAACGAGTGCGTTGTGATAGGTAGGAACAGTGACTCGCTGACAAGAGAAATTAAAGAAGCACACATGATAGCAAGGCTCCCGGAAGAATGTATAAGCGAACCCTCCGTATCGCTGCCAGAAAAAGAAAAACGATACCTCGACTGCGAATGCTGACACGCGTGTGCTTTATTTCGAGTTTTTTTTTTTTTTGTGACTTGTGTGCATTGGTTTTCATTTCTGGCTGCCAGTCGGGTACTTATTCCGGCTGGCAGCTAATACTAAAGATTTCAGTTGTGAGTCAGCGCTGTGTTGTGTCCCTGCCTCTGTCCTTCTTCTACTGTTTGTTGCACTGTAGTCATGGAATATCGAAACCAACTCGCCCAACAATTTAGCTTGTCGAGCTGATTGAAATGTACCAATTCCTTACACAGGACGTGCTTTGGTTAGCAGCCAACCCTTCTCCAGCTTTGCTTCAATGAAATCACTTGCCAAGAATGTAAAAGATGCATTGAAGAAGCAGCAGCAGAATCGCAGCTGCTCGTCTTCTTACTGGCGCTAGCATTTTCTCAGTGGCAGAGTACAGTGTTTATTAGCCAGCACTGTTTCATCATGTGAAAAGGAATGAGAAGAAAACGAACCGTAACAAACATGATGGGGCACCTAGAAACATATATATTGTATGCTTGATTTCGCAGTTTTAAGAACCTTGTGGTGATTTAAAATTGAGAGTAAACATTTAACCGCACCCTCCGCATTGCAGAGCACATTGGATTTACTGGTTTGGGAGTAGCTGAATAAATTCTTTAGTAGGCCCTGATATGAACTTTATATAGCATTGGGGAAGCCTGGACAGTTAGTGCAGGTTGGTATTTACTGCATCTTGTTGGGCTAGCACTGCACGCAGGCGGTGAGAATGTGTTTTAGGCAAGTAAGAACATGCCTTGGTTTTAAAGTTGAGTTCAGAAGAAAAATGACTGCTTAGAAGTTGCAGAAGTGTGCACGTTAATTAGCTAATCACATATAAGCTGAGAATCTGAAGGTTTCCCAGAAGGCGACGTGCATCTTACTCTGAATAAACGGCTATCTCAGTGCCCCAGTCTGATTTCTTATTTTGGAGTGTTTGTATTTAAATGCTTGCCGCAGTTTTTTGGACATTCTGAATATTGAATGATGTTTCTGTTTGCTCTTGCACAGATTGCTACTGGCTGTTGCATGCATTGGTGCAATACTCAACAACGGGTCTGATTACACCTTTTTTTGAAACCACCAATGCCGCTACACTCCCCAGTGATCCCTTGCTTCCGAAACGAATGGAAGGTGCAGTATTTTGTCTTGCATAATAATTCAAAAGCATTAAAAATACCTGGATTACTGCTTCCTAAGCTTCAAAAGAGATTTGTTTGCAGAAAAGCAAGCTGACTCAAAGTGACCTAGTAATAGTGTAGAACACTGATTGATGATGGTTGTGCATTACAGCATGCTATAAAGGGTTTGCACATCAAATAAATGGATTTACAATGCTGATGTAATTGTTATTTGATTAAGATTTTTTCTAGTTATGTGTATTAGGCTAGACACCAAATCGTTTGCAAGCGAATGCACTTAGCAAACTGCTGCTGCCTTATCACCACTATTGTAGCCTTCTCTGAGCTCCAAGTTTGCATGAGATTGTTATGCCACGATGTGCATTTACACTTTGCACTACTCAGTAGCAGTAGCAGCACGGCACAAACATTATGCAGTCCGATTACAGTGCCAACTTCTTATTTTTGTTTATGTATGGGGAGAGGGTTATTCTTTGTCTATATATGTCATATGATTGCAAAAGCAGTTTTTGTTTTTCTGGACAGTGCAAAGTTAAGTGCAGTTACTATGTTGTGCTAAATTGCATCAAGCAGGCTTTTTCCTATTTCTGGCCAGTCCAGATATAATGAACTTGCAGTGCTGTTGCTCAAGTTCTGTCAAAATATATGAGGTCGTGTTAAAGAAAAAAAAAAGGCATGATTGGGAACATTTTGAGAAGTATGTGTGCAAATGTAGGGAGTGCATGCAAAATGAGCAACTTTGAGGCCTTACAGAGCAGGGGACGAAACCCCAGCATTGTTGTCACGTATAGTTTGTTGGTGTGCAGTGAACAAAGGCAGCGGTGGGAAGATTGTGAACCAGAAACTCAAGCAGCATGTTAACCTGAAATGGAGGGTGTAATTAAAGAAATTGCTGAGTGAACACATGAAGCTTTTGTAGGAAGTGTATGTGATCATGTGATGCCATGTGTGTGTGTATCTGTTTCACACAAATACTGCACTGTATTCAAGGACGTCGAGGATGACAGAAGATCAGGTGTCCCTGTTACTGCAACAAATGAAAGAAAATATTGTGAATATTAATGACATGGCCTGTAACAATCACCTGGTTAGCATTTGAATGGTAGCAAGTATAGTAGACACCAATAAAAATCACACCAAGAAATTTCACATACCCACTTAAACATGCACAAAGCACTGAGCTAAAAGAAGTGCCCGGAAGCATCGCCTGTGAGCAGGACTGTCCAATGCGTACCGTAGTTACACGATTGTAAGTCCACTCGAATGTAAGTCAACCACCCCCCACATCACATTTCTGAAAAAAAAAAATAAAAATAACTTGGAGGTCGTTTTTGTTTGACCTTTCAAAATAGAACGCGACAGCACTGTCCTGCGTCCTCCGCTTATCGCCAGCCTCAATCGGCTACCGTGCGTGGGAGTGCCCGTGGGCACATTCCAAAACGGAAAGTCACTGGACTACTCATCCACACTTGCGCCATCGTAATTGCTGCTGCGGTCCCACAGCTCGTCGTTCTAACATTATCGTGCAGCGAAATCCCGCTCTCACAAACAGCCACTTCATGACATCGCGTGGAACAGCTGAAAATTTTGCCTCGCTGCAGCTGCCACACCTGTATCACCTGCTGCGAATGTCGAACTTGCGGCCCGGAGCGCAATTCGTTTCTTTGGCATAAAGAATGACAGCCATCTTGAATGTAGCCGTGAACGAGCACCGGTCTCTTACCGGACCCGGAGCACAAATGACGAGGAACTACATTAAAAACTTATGAAACGTGGCTGGCAGTAGTCCAGTGCATCAGAGCCAAAGAGAAAAGCGCGAGTGGTGTCGGCTCTTCTGTCGGCTACCGACACTCCCCGGCGCCGCTGCAGTTCCGAGTGGCAGTGCCACCGCGGTTGGAACAGCGGCGCTTCCATCAACTATCAACGCTCCCTTGAGCACCGAGTGCGCTGTTTAAAGTAAAGAAAAAAAACTTGGACGACGCCTAATAAGAGTAGAACATGAGTGCGTTATCGGGCAGTCACTGCTTATCAGCAGACGCAATCTGCAGCCACGTGTCGGGAGTAGGCTGGTGCCGTTTTTCTGTTTATCGACAACCACCATCGGCCGCCTCACACGGGGTGGGGATGCTGGTTCTGCGCGTTGACATAGCAGCTGCTCAAGGCCAGTGCCAAGAGCGATGCGACGGAGCCGCGCAGCAAAAGTGCAACCACGCTGTAGCATGCCTGATATTTCGTTTGTCTCGCCTTTATTTGTGGTGCGATGCTTTGGTTTCGATTTTAAGTCGACACCCCCCACTTCGGATTTTTAAATTTTGAAAAATAGGTCTACTTACAATCGTGTAAGTACAGTACATGAGGTAAGAAAACAGAACTGCTGTGAGCTAAACTAAATGCATTAAAACAGGCCTTCATTAGTGGTAGCGCATGGCTTTTTCAGTACAATTCCTGGATAGAATGGATTTTTTTTTTTCCTACTTCATACGCCAAACTTGGCTCCATGCAATTTTTAATATGTTACTGAAGGTGAAAGTTGCCATGAACACAACTTATTTTTGTCTGTGGAAGAGCTAATGCAGAAAATAGTGTTGCAGAAAAATGTGAACAATATTTTCTAACTGCCCTGTGGCTTCATTTCAGTGTGCATATCATACTTCCTTTATGTAAAAAGAAGTGTTCGTTTTTTCTTCCTAGTATCTTCTTGCTAGCATTGATGGTAACATCTTGCTACGTTGTTATAAGATTATTCCTTGCTGGTTTTTTGTAATGTCATATATATTACTTTTGTGCTCTTAGTCATGAAATGGGATGCTTGTTTTTCCACTCATTACAGTAGCCTAAGGGAATCGTACTCTTCTCACACTTGTGTATTCCTTTGGGCTGGTAAATTTTAAAGGACGAAACGCAGGAAAAGGATGCAGAGCTAAAGAAGCTTTGTTTATGTTTCTCAGGAAATCGATTGTACCGGTACTCCAAGGTCTTCCAGAACCATCCCGGGGCACCAGAACTGCGGGCATTGCCTCCATGCCAAACACTGAACTGGGCAGTGCCTCAGCCGCTCAATGAATCTGCACCCAGGTGATGACCCTGTCGCAATGATTTTTGGTATTTTCTCTTGTTAGCTGGTCTGACATCTAGTAACCCAAATCAGCCCGTGTATTTTAAGATTGTAATGTTGTAATGAAGGCTGTAATTACTGCTGGCACAAAGGGTTCATGAAAATGTTTAACATTGATGCTACCATTTTTAAGCCAATAGTAGGGGCCTCTAAAGTGCACTGACCATGTGGATTGAATGATGTGATGCTGTTCCTGTGGCCTGCAGACCTATGCTTTCACCTTTGTTGGCATTGTTGTAACTGGTCTTGTGGTTGAAAGGTCATTAAAGAGAGCAGAATACCTCATTTGCACAGCTTGTCTTGCTGTCCATGGAGAAGTAGTAAAGTGCTCATTGTGGACAGCGTTAAGGTCTGAGGTCAGTGAAAATGTTTTCAAAAAAGGAAGAGTCTGTATGTCATGCAGTATTCCTGACTCAAGTTTCCTATGGTCAGCATACTGGTTGAAACAGTCTCAGTCTGTGGTTGCTAGAAGAAGGAAGTTGCAAGGCATTGCTTTTCAGTCTTGACAAAGACATGGTAATAATGTTCAGATATTACATAGTGAGGCCACGCTATGCACCTATCCTGCAGTTTTGCTGGCTCTTGAATTGGAATGTTTAATATGAAAGTTTGCAGGGCATTTTGTAAGCCTAGATACGCCAACTTCTTTATCATGAAAGCACTGTTTATTTCTGTACAAAGGAAATTATCTGTCACTCATTTAAATGTTGGATTGATAAAAAGCGGCTATTGGCTTGCATTCTCTCTCAGTGTATTAATGGTTTTTCGTGAGGTGCAGGGAGAAGGTTATCGCCATTTGTGAACCATTGTCTACTGGCAGAACAGCTTGAATGGAAACGTGGTTTGAATCCTAGTTTATGTCTTGCCTTCTACTGATAGTACTATGGAGTATTCCTTTTTTGCACCTTGTATAAGCAAGAGAAGAAAAGGGGGCCAAAAAACAACAAAAATAAAACGACAAGAAAACATAGTCTAGGTTTCAGGACAAGGGAAATCGAGTGTGTGACAGAAGCGTGCATAGTTGAGGTGGAACTTATGATGGGCAAGGAAGATGAATGCTGACCACAAGAGATAGGTTACTGTATATTTAAAAGTCTGAAGCCTAGAAGTCTGCCTATGATGGAACAAAAAGAGAGACAACAATGCTTATATTTTCTCTCTTAGAACAGTACCAATGTTGGTGCAGGGCTCTTAGGCACTGAATATCCTGCTTGGGAATGTTCATATGTAGACATGCTAGGCTAAGTGATGTGGACATGTTGGGCTATCGCTTGTCTACTGTATTTTGTTTGCATGGATGGCATCGCATGCCTCGGAATTCTTTGGTTTGAGTGTTTGCACTCTAAGTGGAAAGAACAGCAGCCTTGTTTCAGTAATACAGATTTGTGTGGCACTGGTTGAGCTGAAGTTGATTTAAGTTCGTTAGTATAAATACAGTCATTCGTTCCTTTTTGGTGCATTGCAGCATCCTTTGGAAGTCTCAGAAGCTACTCTCAGTTGAGCCGCTGCCCTTGGGAGCTGGTGCAGGAGGCATGGTTGACGTGGCTGACGAGCTGGCCTTCCCGGCCCTGAAACAGCGCTGGGGTGGCTGGGCTCTGCAGCCGGACGAGGATGACAGCAGACAGGCTGTGAGCGCCTCTGAGTATTTCTCTCCTGTGCGTCTGGCCCTGGAGCAGCGGCGCACAGTGCTTGGCTTTGGGGCACTCACGGCTGCAGTCTTTGGCTGGCTGCTGTACCGTCGATGCTGCCACAGAGCAGCCACTCGCAGAGCACAGGGCCGCAAGGGTCGTGCACGCCGGCGAATCCTTTCACTGCCCATTAGCAAGTTGCTTCGGGGGGTGTGATTAATAACCCTGTGGCAGCTGTTCTGCCTATCTTGGTGCACGAAAGTCATTTGTTGGTGTATAGTATATATCCATTTCCTTCCGAGCGTTCGTGCACTTATTACCACAAGGAACCTGAAACCAGTGTTTCGAGCTGTAGCAAGCAACAGTAAACTGGAATAGGGTGTTGCATCTATACTGAAGCAGACAATTAAATCTTGACTGCTACTTATTAGCTGAGCCCAAATCAATGCACTCAGTATTAAGAGAAAGCTTTTGCATTTCTGGTTCTCTTTTTAATTCATCTTTGCAACATTTGTGTCCTCTTGAGTGAATATGGGCACTAAACAAAAGTTAAACAATCTTGAAGTCACTCGCTAAATGCTTTCATTGTTCAATTTGACCTGCTTGAATGAAACCAGTGTTTTTTAGCAAAAGATTAGCAGTTCGGGAGAACATAGAAATTCCATACTGACTTCATTGCCTGTTACTTTGAGAAGCATTCAGTGTTTATGAACATTGATGCTCTAGCAAGCCTTTACTTTTGATATTGCTTACTGTATCTAAGCTGTAGTTTTATTACAGTTCACTGTGAAAGCATTTTTACTGTGTACATGATTTCTCATTTCCCTGCTTTTTGTGATATAATGCGCAAAGCTGAATTAGTTCCTTTCTTAGCTCTGCTGATAATTTCAAATTTATTTTCAAATCATATCTTTTGTTCGTATTACAATGATTTAAATCCTATGAAAGCCTGTATAAGTTATCCTGGCCATTTATCCTTAGTAAATTTGCTGAACAGCTTTATGTTTAAACTAAGACAGTGTGAAGTAAACCTTAAGGCTTCGTTCTAATCCAGATCAATGAACACTAGGCTGCTGAACAGCATAATGTAAACTAGTCCAAATCACTGGAAACAGTAAGGCTTTGTTCTGTGCCTGATCAACTCTATGATTTTGGTCATTACCATTTTGTTATCAGTGTCTTGAATGTGTGTTTTATGCAAGGCATTATAAGGTCACTTGTGATTGCACCGGCACATGGTGAGTGTTTGAACAGAAAGCATAGTAACAGCTTCGACAAATAAGGTAATTTATTGCTATTTAGAAAGGTCATAGTGAAAGAAAATTTTATGAACTATGTGAGGCATGAAGTTGGAACAAGAGACTAATGAGGAAAAGAAATACAAGAACTGCCAGTAAATTACTACTGTGCTGTTGACTGGATGAGTCATAAAACAGTGAGTCTAAGGTCCTGTAGGCTCATTTCATTCATTGTCAGAGACCCACAAGCTGCGTCCTTTCAAAAGGTGAAGCTGCATTCTTATTACAGTGGCTGCTTGGAGCAAACAGCAGCTATTATTTGTTTAAGAAATTAAATGCACAGTGTCCCACATAACTTGAGCTGAGATTCTTAAAAGCCGATTCAGTTTTGTCACTATCATGCTAACATGCCACTGCTGGAGTGACCTTGCACAAGCAGCAGTACCTTACATAATTAATTTGTAAAGACAACTTTTTAATCTCTGAACTACATAAGCTTTAAACCATGACAAGTCACCACCCATGGTACAATACTCGCATAATAGCAGCTTTGTTATGAAGAGTTTTTTGCGCACTCTGAACAGAACAGGAAATTTCAAGTTGTTTGCAGCTCCTGAATTCATTTTAAATGGCCTGTACCAGGCAGTGCTTGCTGATTGACTGTTTGCCATGATCCACTAAGCTGGCATAGTTGCAATTGCTATTTGTGCATGCAAGCAGCCCGAGTCTACTACGTCTAGGGTCTCCCAAACTATCCACACCACAGAAGAAACATTCAAAAAACAGGGTTATCTTTTCGAAACTTGTGCAGTTTTGAGCTTCTTTTGGTGCTGTACAACTTTTATTTAAAGCTTTCTTTTTATCTTGTGCTTTTTAGAAACTGGCTGCTTAGTAGTCTTTACCAATTAGAGAACACTACTCCTTGTCGCTCTGGGCAGCTGCCTGCATAGCTGCTTCAATTTCATAGCACCCAAGTGCACCAGGCTTTTTTCTGTAGTTTGGCTCAAATTAGAAGTAAGTCTCCATAATTTGACCCTATTAATTCAGAAATCTGGATAACTCGGACTGTCAGTGTGGCCTTATGGAAGTTTATGCTGCTGTAGGCCTGTCAGTTCAGACACAGTTGGGCTCACAACAGTTAATTATAACAAGCTCTCATCGGTGGCTGTGTTGAGATTTGATCAGCAGGGCAAGCTGTCATCCAAATAGCCCTCCTTTAGCCAGAATCACATGGTGCACTTTTGCCCATGCAGCTCTGACGTGCATGTAATGGCCAACAACCATGTAAGTCTGTGGTGCAAGAAGCTCGTTAATTCGGACACAGTTGGGCTCACACACAGTGTACACAAATGTGTATGCAGTGTGCTTGCAGTACTGTGAAACTGTAATAAATTGTCATTGCTTCAGTTTTTATCTCAAAAGTAGACAGCTGTTGCGCACGTTTCCACCAAATGAATTTAATGAAGTTATATGATGCGAACAGCTTTTGGGAGCTATGGGGCCATGCAGTGATTCGATTTTTTGATAATTTGGACATATTTTTGGCCCCTTAGAGTCCAAATTAATGACATTTTTCTGCATGTGGGATATGTGCATGCACAAACTCTAGGACATATGCCAATATGCTTTGGCATTGCAAGGCTGTTTCATTGGAAGGTCAACATGCAGTCTGCATATTTTAATAGCACTAATCATATAAAGGGGTACTGAAGTGCAAAGAAAAGATGAGACATGTAGAAAGGCACACACGACAAGCTCTTGTTGCCTTTCTGCATGTCACATTTTTTTTTTTTGCTACAGTACCCATCATGAACCATTACCAACACTTACTATGCTTTCCACCCTACTCATTAGGCCAGATTTGTCATACACTACGCGGACAAAAGGGAACATATATGTGGTGTGTAGTTTACGCTTGTTAGAAACAGATTGAAACTAGAGGAAGAGTAGTGGCTGTAAGTTCTGTCATTGGAAGGTTCCATCATTGTCCCGCTTTGAGGTGGACAGTAAATTTCTAACCATCTTGATGCTGTGGGTGCAAGATGTTTTATTTATCAACAAATACCATAGTTACTAGTGTAATGAACCCACCCACCCCTCTTTTGTCATTGAGAATTCTTTTTTTTTCTAACCTCACGTAAAAAACGCGCACCCTATGTTCAGGGCCGGTGTTCAGCATGTTTGCGTTGCGTCGCCATTAATTATTGGTGCCGTCAACTATATTACGAAATCAACGGATCGCGCTGTGATACAACAAACACCTTCTGAAAAGAACAATGCCAAACACCGGTGACACGAATGCGGGTGATGCAGTGACACAACTTGTTGACCCCGCGCTTTTGTTGATAGAGGGACATACAAGCAAGCAAGCAAGTGGGTGGGCACGTGCATGGATAGATGGACGTATGATATGAAATTTAAACTGACAAAGAAAAAGACTGGCAAGATTTTTTTTTTTCCCCGCATAGTGAACCCTTCCCACAAATTGATGTCACTTCTTCTGGGAAAAGAGGTGGGATCGTTACACGGGTAAATACAGTGTAGCCACTGTCATTAATTTTCTGCTTATCAGGATATTCTGTGCTTTTAAAGCAGAGGGTCACGAGGCTGTGGGTTTGGAGATCTTCACAGACATAAAGCTTGTTATAATTTTTTTTTTTACTATTGTGCGCATACTAGAATATTGTTTTATTCTGCTGAAAAGTTTACTATTAACATTACTTTGAATCCTGAACGGATCCCGCCGCACTTTTATTTTTCCATCAGCATGCCCGAATAGAAAAGCAACACATGCCTTTGCGAAACCACTTCCACCTTCCTTCTGAAGATAACTCTTTGCCAAATTCAATGAAGTATGCTTGATGCAAAGGTGGCTATATGGTGGTTCCTACAATGACTTACAGTGGTTAGATTGCACAGTAAAGCTGCTCTTTTGTTTAACCACTCAGGGATTTCTGCGGAAAGTTTCCTTTGCGGTGCCTGAATTTGTTTACATCTCAATAAAGGTATTTTGACACAAATGCAATGAATGGGAGCTATCGGAAAACAGTCTGTAATGTGTCTGATGGGTAATAAGGACATGTTCAGTGCACAGATTACCTCCAGAAATTGGCTGCTTTTAGATTGTGATTTGTTGGAATGGTCTGCAAAGGTCTGCTTTTGAGGAAACATTTTCAAAAGTAAATTATGCGCTGTTATGAGCAACATATCTTTTATCACAGTGGTAAATGTGCGCAGCTTGCATCAACTTGTTTCAGCACATAAACAGTGCATTGTGCGGTGGTGACACTTAGTTGTGCCTGCTGGGCTTGAAATAACTTTTGGGAAGGTGTCAAGTGGTGAACCAGTGTCCACATGTCGGGACATGCTCGTTGAAAAGCTGGTCTGAGCCAAAGAGATAGACAAATTCCACCATTGCACTACATCCTTCACATGCTCCAGGCAAGTGGGACAGGAGCTGGGCTGGTCTTCCCATCATCATTTTCCATGCGTAATGGAAGGCACTTTCTGAAGTCAGTTACCGTAAAAGCCGGAATATAGGTCAAACTTTTTTTCAAAAAAACCATGGCGAAAAGTAGACCCCCGCCTTATATACCGCTCATTGGCAGAAAAACTACGGAAGTTTTGCAACAATGGGCGGCTGAAGTCAACAGCCTCCATCACCATCGCCATTAGCAGCAGCGCGGCGTGGTACCTCTATTTTGCGTTACCGTTGTTACAAAACTATTTTGGTTAAAGGCTGCTTTTTCACATTTTGTTTCAAAATGAGTGGAACCAGGCGGCAATTCACCGTCGCCTTCAAGAAAGACTCGACTGGGTAGGCGGAAGCTGACGGCAACCTGGCGGCACAGCGAAAATTTGGAGTATATCTGAAAAGAGCATTCGGTACTGGTGGAGGCAGAAGCTGCGTATTACAACTTGGAGCAAACAGAAGAAAACATCATTCCGTGGGCAGACCGCAGCGTATCCAGAATTGGAAGGAAAGGTTGCGCAGTTCATCCGGGAGCTGAGTGCAAGATCGCTGCCTGTGACTGCGAATGCATCCGCGTGAAAGCGGCAGAGATCACGGCACTGAGCGGCGAAAGAAGCGAGAGTATTCGCATGAGTACACATGCGCGTACCTCATTTGTTTTCGCCGCTTCGTGCCGTGATGATAAGGTGCTGACAAACACACGGGTCGATGAGCGCGCGATACTGTTAAAAAATTGGCCGGGTGTGCATATGAGCAGCATTTAAATGAAAATAAATGCTGTCACCATTGTGCAACCTGTTGAGCCCGCATTTGTTTCAAGGTAAAGGTGACTTTCGGTACTTTTTTCATTGAAAAAGATTTTTTTCATTTTCAGAATTGGTTAGTTGGGAGGTCGACCTATATTCCGGTTTTTACAGTACATGTTTTCCACAGAGTATAAACCTTTGCAATCCTTTGGTAGCATAGATTGTATTATTACCTGAAGGGATCAGAAGTCTAATGCTCATGTGGTAAGAACTTCCTGTGACAGGTGACAGCAGTTGACCTTGTGCTGGTGCAGCTTATTGGTTCTTCTTTGGAAGGCTCCAAAAAGAATAATACTGCGTCGTGAAGTTGATTTTTCTATCGTGGTTGAGTGGTGCCACTTTCTCTCAGATGCTATGGGGCAGAGCTTCATTTTTGCAGGTTTGCAATATCTTTTCATCACACCTAGCAGTAGATCCTTATATGTTGCAAACTGTTACTAAGACAAATGCTATCGGCACACAGCACTGTTGTGAACTCATGCAGAACAACTGTTGGTTGCGTGTGTAAATTAGTCGATACTGAAGGAGTTCAGATCCTTTAGCTCCAAGCACCCTGCTTTGTTACCGTGTTTTGTTCTATAGTTCTAGACATATTCTGACTCTGCAAGTTTGGCAGGAAGAGAAGACAAAGCTCTTAGAAATGCTGGTTTACGTTAGTGGCATGACACATTTAGTAGAATGGAGGTCTAAGTTGTTTTGACAATGTTCGCAATGGTGCTTCACCTGCTTTTGACCAAGCAATCGCCTGCGGCATGCTGTTGTACTTGCAAATATCGTGCTGATGGAAATCAAATGATTCAGTTTTTACTATCACCATGCTGACATCACTGCTCTGGGTTGTCTTTTGGACTGTCTCTGATTTTTAGTATTTCTAACCTCGGTCACATCTTTCTTCTGCACATTTATGTCTTTCACTATGCTTCCTTGCATTTCTTGGTATGAAAAGTACCTTGCTGCATGTAGCTTGTGCGGAAAATTTGGTTGGCCTTTCAGAAGCAAGGGTCAAAAGAGCCAAGGAAGCTTAAAAAGAAAAAATTGTTGTCCGTATACCAGCTTTGGAATGCCTGCTTTATACTATCACATTTATTGTCCCTTGATGTTTCTTTTTAGAGGTTGACCTTGAGGTGCTTTAAGGTTTGGGTTACTGGAAAAAGAGCTTATCGTAAAGTTTGGTCACTGGGTGCAGGTAGTTAATGTTGTGTTTGGTCATGCTTAGTTTAAATGATATGAAATGCAATTTTGGGGGGCTCTTATAGCTCATTTAATGCAAAAGGTTCTGGTACTTTGCTAACAAAATTGTTCCTTTCTAGTTGCAGCTCTCTGTTGCTGTATTTTTTTCACTGTCTACCTCTGTGCTGGCTTGAATTTCAGTAGCAGCTTTGCAATTTCAGGATTGCACTTTTGTCCTTTTATTTGTTTATAGGTACAGACTCAACCGTAATACGGAGCACAGTTCAGTGCTCTGCCCTCTTCACACATTTATTTGGAGAAAAAGAAGTTTTGCTGCATTTATGTGCAAGCACACCAATGACACTTAGTACTTGCATAAACATGAATGAAAAACCTCGTTTTTGCTTGGTAAAACATGAGATGAGTTTGGTTGCTGAAGCATGCTCAGTATTGTTTCAGCCGTACCTATATATTCATGTGATTTTTACTGATAGCTTTATTATCTGCATAGCCAGGCAAAAATTCTGTTTATCACCCCACAGCTTTGTGAACATAACCACCCGTGCTATGTTATGTCGCCTGTATGTGAGAGGGTGTATATGCTATTACTGTTGGTCAGTTGTAACAAAGTACACTGAAGTGCCTTCCTTGCAGCTGCTTCACTTGAAGACTTGGACTATGTTGTCCTTCATGTTTGTGTAGTGTGCCTGTAATCTCTCTCAAACTTTACCGAGGTGAGCCACCAACTACAAGTGGTGGTCGCTTGTGCTTAGCCCCCATGCTTCTAGTGATAGCAGCTATCTACTGTCTTCACCTTGGTGACTGGGATGCTTCTCGATTAACCCCTTCTGGAAGACTAACAAGACTCTCAGTAATGGACTGACCTGATGCCGCACTGGGCCCGACAACTCTGTCATGTCTTCTGCAGGTGGTTTCAGAAGACAGTGTGGCAAAAGACGTTGAGCCACTTTTGAGGAAAGGTGGTGCTGTGGTGCGTGACCCGGTTGAACATGCTGAAAATGGCCATCACCGAATTGACTGGTCTACTGTGCCTCAAACTTTCCGGCGCATCTCCGATCAACACCAAGCAGGACACTTTGTGCCTGATATGGCCATTGATGACTCCGTAAATCATGTTCATGTTGAGGTTCATGTCAGTGTGAACTTGCATCAACCACATGTGGAACTGTGACTGTGCGGTTATTTAAAAACTTATTTATGTTAACAGTATAATATGTGCATTCTTTGAGACAAGTCTGTGTGTCTGGCAGTGGCCCACTTTGACAGAAAATAAAAGCTATTCCTTTTTTTATGCACAGTGTTTGACTTTTTCCTTTAGCTCATTAGCTGTATGTTGGCAGGAGCTGTGTTAGCTCGCTAGCTATACTAGCAGTGTGGCACCGAATTAATAAGGATCTCTTGAGTTAGCCGACGATGGCGCTGAAAATGCAGAGCCATGCAGCGCTTCTGAAAGGTGAAAATCCGCAGTGTGCATAAAAAGGACAAAGACAGTTCAAGGATAAGAACAAAGAGGGTGCCATGACTCAGCTGAACTTGTTGGGTTAATTGGTCCATAGTTTCTTTCTAAAGGCAAACTGCACAAACTTTCAACTACCAGAGTTTTTTTAATATTTGCACCTGTCCTGTCTGCTTCATCTTCCACTGTTTTCATTTTGTTTGTGCAGTTTTCCTTCAGAAAGAAGCACGCTATGATATTCTATTCATGTACAGTCTTGAACAAGCTCAAGCTGCTCCCTTGGCCCATTCTGGAGGGCTCCAAGCACCAACCTAGTGTATGGGCATAGTGTCATAGTTTCGTTCCATGAACACAGCCATCTTTAACTGTGAAGGTCACCATGCCACATAACGCACAGTATTACAGCCAATTTAAAAAACAGCAAATGTAGTTTGCAACCTTGTTTTATCTGTTTGAATCTGTTAATGTCGCTCTAGCTGAATACAGAAGTTAGATCATTTTGCTATAACAAAGAATTTTACAAAATTCCTTACAGAAGATGCAGTTTTCAGCAGACCTGACTGATGAGCAGTGCTTCAAGAGGCTACTCGGCCTCTTTAAGGCATGACTTGTCAAAGGCCACACAAGGTAAAACTTTCAGAAACCTGCACAAGAGCTATTGCTGCAGTGGTGCTGCTTAGGTGGGGCAGGATGCTTAAGAACCATGAGAGCTCTTAGGTTGTTATCTTTTGCAAAAGCACATAATTAAAGGAGAATAGCACCATATTTTTGGTTGAATATTTTCTTTTGTAATGAAGTGCAAGACATAGTATTCATGAATCACTACGTGGTATTTGCCTATAACCACTAAATAATGTATAGGTTAGTCTCGTCTCACCTGTTCCGGTTTCAACAGCTGAGCGTTGGTTATGACGTCAGGGGTCAGTAATGTAAGCAATGAAAAAAACTTATGACCACTGATTTATCATTTTAATTCACTTGCACACTAAAGGCTGCCTGTTTCCATAGCCAGAATCTTGAGTGAAAAAGCAATGATTATGGTGCAGTTTTCTTTATGCCTCTCGTGACCTATACTGACCTTTGACGTCATAGCCATTGCTTGGCTGTTGAAACCAAAACCGACACTATTTAGCGGTTGTATACTAATACCAAGTGGTGACCCATGTATAGTAATGCCTTGCGCATCATTGCAAAGAAGAAAACGACCAAAATTTGGCGTCTACACTCCTTTAGGCCTTCTCGGATAGCTAGAATTTACCAGGCCTACCTACATCGCCCTGATGTAAATAAAAACAGCTTGACCTGACTTAACCGTGTCGAGGCACTGTAGACTTGCATTATTCTCACTGGCTTACAAATTAAGCACCCTTCCCTGAAATGGTTACTGATCTCTTGTAACATGATTTACTAACAGCCCTCACTTTAGTGGTTCACTTTGCAGGTTGCTCTTCTGTTCTGTGTTGAGCGGCCCTATGGACAATCTGTGATGGTTCAAGTGTATTTTTCAAGCTTGTTACTTGGCCACCTTCAGCAAAGAGATGTAATAATAATAAAAAAAGGAAACATAATAGTTGATGGCACTAAAGTTTGTGCTGCTTTAGCCTACTAAGATATTGTATATTTACTGGCCAAAGTAAAAAGATGAAAAGACGTTTCGGGAGCACTACGGCTCCCTTGTTCACTATGAAGCAATCGGCGCACGAATCAAGTAAAGATATTAACAACAGAAAAGAACACATCAGCACGGCAGAATCTTGAGTCCCTTATCATACAGACATCGTCTAACACATTAAACAGGAACGACGGAACTCTACATCCTATCTATGCTAAATCATTAAAAAAGCTATTGGGTGCTACAAAAGAACGGATCCGTGCGCCGATTGCTTCATAGTGAACAAGGGAGCCGTAGTGCTCCCGAAACGTTTTTTCATCTTTTTACTTTGGCCAGTGACCAGCAATCTGCATCACCATGATTCCTGACCAGACGGTATGCCGTCAAACCCTCGACTACATTGTATATTTAAGTTAGTTTAAAGACGGGAATATTTTGCATTAAAATATTGTGCACAGACAATCTGTAGTTCGTGCTTTACATTCTTCAACATTGTCCTAACTCCCAAATTATGATGCTAGCTCCTCTCCTTTCAGGACCAGATTCGCTCACTCGTTGCTTAAAGGCCAACTGCAATGAAATTTTACTTTGGCTAGAATGCATGCACTAAACGGGTAGCACACATGGAAGTGGCCCCAGGGCACTGTCCCAGAAGCTTTGAATTGAGGGCATGATTTGGGCACAATGTATTCAATATTTGCTGCATTAGTCATACATACTCGGTGCAGGTGTTCAAAACAATTATTACCAAGTAAACTATGTGCACCACCATTCAAGAAATGCTTTTGGCACAAAATTTTCTTTGCAAGCAGTGATTGCTAACTATTCAATGTTTTGGCCATAGTCCAATAGATCAGACCCCCTTCCTTTTATGTTTGGTTATTTATTGCGCTCACAAAAATGACCACAGCTGCCTTAGAATCCTATGTTATGCATATTAAGCTATTAATGCCCAGCATTCCTCAGGATTGGTAGCTTAAATATATTTTTTTTCTCACATACTACACCAGTTGTGATTTTCCTGTTGCCATCTGTTGTAAGAGAAAGTATTTTGAATTTCTTGACATAAAAAAACGTTGACTGCTCCTTTCACTTTTTCAGTAAAAATACCCATTGAATTCAGCCAGTTGACAAGCCGTTGCATATTGACAAAGGTAGGCGACGAGTGATATCTAGCATGACGTCACAAGAATCTTATTTCAATTAGCTCAGAAGAGAAGCTGAATTTGCATCTTCATGCCTAGCATTGCTTTGTGAAAGTAATTAAAAATTTATAGATGATTACTATAGCCAGTAATGCGAAGTTCGAGGGCAGCTCTTCACATATTTTAGTTTTGCCACCCTTCGGGATCTTCCCGTGGCAGCCGCCTTCTAGCTGTCCATTCCTCTGCTTTTGCCATGGCAGGTGGCATTCTGCTCTGCTACTAACTGTCACCTGTCAGGTGACGTGTTAAACCAACTATGCCAACATGTAGTGGTACTGCAGGTCGCGTGTCATGCTGCTCACCACCCTGCGGGATTTTCCTGTGGTGTTTCTTTCTTGGACAATCGGTTATGTCAATGACTACAACGCAGAAGCCAAGAACGGGCGCATAAGAGCTGCGCTCTGAAAGAAAAAAAAAAAGTAACTCCTCAAGAGAAACTCCTAAGTGTGCTGCAGCAAATAAAGCCAATTTTTTTATGAGACCATATTTGTTCCCTTATGCACTGTAAATTATTCCCGAAGTTTTAAGTTGCTTAACAACTGCAGGTAAAATTTTGTTCAACAAAGGGTTAAGAGGGGGCAAAAGCTCTACAAAGGAAAAGGACAAAGAAAGACTGAGGCGAATGAGTGTGCATCTATTTTTGCCCTCTTCACTTATTTTGTTTGATACAACACTTGACTGCATTTTTTTTTATGGTCAGGGTTGTAAATTTTTGCGTACAAAACTGCGATTATACAGAAATTTGTTAATCTAAGGAAAAAATGACAATATGACAGGGCTGCACGACTATGGCTTACATCACACATTGAATGAAGCAAAGAGTTCGCCTCAAAGTACAAAGCTGCAGTATGCAATTATACTGTAGCAGCAAAAAAGCAGGAAGCAGGTAAACATATACTGTTGAAATAATGGTAAACTTGGTTGTTATCAGCCCACCAGATGTCCACCTTCACAGTAGTGCTCGAAATAAAAGGTTGTTGAAAATTACATAAGCACTGTTGGTTCGGGAAACCAAGACCAAGTACACAAGCGAGCAGCTGTTTGCAGGGAAACATTTATTAGGCATTCTTAACAGGAAATACATTAAAAAATACTGTACAATGTCTGCAGTAAACCAATCTTCTCATTTTAGCCTGCTGCACAGCAATACATGCCTTCTTTTTTTCTGCCACGCAGGAGGGTGCAAACCTGGTTGTTGCATGACAGCTACTTGCAACCAGACTTGCACATAATGCATTATAAGCAATTTTCTGCTTTAAATATATTACATTTTCTATGAATTTTGAAATGCACTGATTACTTTTACTTTTTGCAAGGAGTAATGTTCTCGATAATCTAGTGATTTTTTTCAGTAATCAGTTACTTTCTATTCAAAAAACAAGTACTCCCTTTGGTATAACTTCGAGAATTTAAACTTGGTAGCAAACAGTAGTGCTAGCGCAGAATATTCCTTCGCAATAAAAGGAAAACAGATGGCACAACAGAATTTCACAGTTAGTGAGCTCAAGCTTTGTCCCCTCATAGTGTGAACAACAAAAAAGCGCGGTGCTTTGCATAACTACGAACAGGTGTGCAAGGCCTTTGTGCATTACAACTCCACCCTTCCCTCCAGCACATACACCGAGAAAGTCTTCGGTGTCATGGTGATATTTTCAAGTCAACATCTAGTCATCCATCTCTCAATTTAACTCATAAAATAGACACACTATGTCTTTTTTCATAAATTTTAGCACTCGCCACATGGAAATTGTGGTGAGCAGACAATAGCCTTGTAGTTTCAGAATTAGAAGCATATAGTTTCGGAGTGTGCACAGGCGCTACTAAATGCAAGCGAAGAATAAAAAAGAAGAATAGTTAGAAAACTATGATTCAGCATCAGATCGACCAAGGCAACGGACGGCTGTCAGCAGCGGCGCTAGTATAATGCATGCAACCAGCTGACATGCTTCTCATTGGAGTGAATTAAGTCACCGAGTTTCATGAAAGATGTATCTTTAAATTTACATTAAGGCGAGATGTTTACAGCTCATTATTATTAGAGGTGCCTTATAAATAAAACAAGGTTGATTGGCACAAGTATATATTGTGGATCGAATTAAAAAGGGGGATGGGAGTGAAAGGCGAGTTGAACTGCACCTGTGTCGAGTACAGGCACAGTGTCTCTTGATAGTGTAAAATTCTTTTTATCTGCCATCAGAAAAGCTAAGACCGTTTCTTATTCTACTTCTTTAGAGCTTGTATTTGCATTGCAGTAGTGTGCATCTGATAAGGTCACCAGGAAACAAAGCGCATCAGGGCTGCTATGCACTTCGCAAAGTGTACAGCAGCGTCGTCTTGTTGCTGAAAGGCATCTGCGATTTTCTTAATGGCTGCCGTTCTTTTCAGCATCGTGTCGCCTGCGTAGGCCGATGATTTGCAGGCCTTTAAGAGCTGCTGCGTGCGACTGCTGGAGGATTAGGTACTCCATTCCTGCCACCAGGAGGCTCGACTGCTCTCTTCATGTCAAAGAATTTGGAATCTTTCTCGTAAGGCGGACGTGAAAAATACACCAAAATACTTGCGGCCTGTTGGTATCTACGGTGCTAATGTTGCGATGTGTTTGAAGGCTGAGCACTATAAAAAAAAGGGGGGGGGGGAGCTTGTCCTTAACAGAAAGTAAGTATGCTGTATCGAATGTGCACTACTTAAACACAAGGCAAAAGCTATAGTCGGATACAACTCAAGAATGAAGCAGCAAATTCTTCTCAAAGTAGCCCCTCCAGCCAATCACTTCGGTCGATCAATTTACCCCCATTACCAATTCTCCGTTTCCCCCTTGACCGATCCCCTTGGACCATGGTAGCATGAAATCGCAGGGGTTGGCAGATGAATGGGGAACAACCACTGTTTAATCGAATTAACCGCGCTGTCATGAAAAGCAGTCGACGCCATTGGCTGGAGCCGTCTTTGAGGGGTATATCTGCCGCTTCGTTCTTGAGTTGCTTCTGACTATAGCACCACAACGCTCGACAAGTAGCTGCACACGTTGGCAGGAAGGAAAGACAACCTATTTTTCCACCTTAAAGAAGGTGGAAAAGTTTGTTGTCTTTATTTAAAACATGCATGCAGTTGGCACTTTTGAAGACATTCGGGGCAAAATGGATTATATTTTTAATGAGTAACAGCCTGGTGTGTTTTGATGTGTGGATAGTGAGACCACAGTAATCTTACTGCTTCAGGTTCCTCGCCAAAAGCTTTGGTGAATGTTGCAAAATTCGGCAAGTAGATCACCCATTGGGAACGGTCACAAGCGTTCACAGCAGCTGTCAATGCGGAACTACAGCCACTTAAGCAGACCGTCTTTCGCACTTGTTCGCGCTATATGTATTTCGACTCAACCACAAACAAAAAGTTTTGCTGCTAATGCATTGAGAGTTACGGCTAAGGATCCAGCACGGAATCCGAAGCACCCACTGTGATCCGAAGTGTGAAAAGGCCTCCTGGCCATATCGTAAATCACTGCTTGCGGATTGAAGCGGAGCAGTGGAAATCAGTGACGTTAAGGTCACGTCATGCTGGTCCACAAGAGCACATTGCGATGTGGTTCATCGTGTGAATCCACCTTTCGGGAGCAAACTGCTTTCCCGCGTCATGATGCCAAAATTAGCGCTGCGGTCAGAGCCCTGCCCACTAAAGTTACTCTAACCATGCTAGGGTCAGTGAAAAAATCTTACCCAGCCACAGTGAGAAATTTATCAGTGCAGCACCTATCTAGCGCTGCTGCTGTGGCGGGAGTGTCATGTGCTACTCGGGCCCATCTGAAACAGCTGCTTTTCTTGCTGAAATAAGATTTTGCATTCCGATTGTTTATTGAAATAGACATTGAAATGATTATATATTTGTCACATCAGCACAAGGGTAGAGAGAGAAATACTTTATTACAACAGCTAACCCACGAAACACAAGAAGGGCTACGCAATGTGTAACAAACATCTACAAAAGTATACAGTAATGTCTAGAAGAAATTTATTTTCATATGTTCTGTAGAAAATGAGGCAAAAAGAGCTGTTAATATGCCTGCTAATGTTCTGCGAAAAAAGATCTAGAAAACTTCGTAAGAACTCGTTAAAAACATATTTAGACATTTTTATTTTTTGGAAATGGCTCATGGAGCCTATAGACTCAAGATCAGTATGCTATATATTTAGAACCCTCTAAAATCAACCAGGGGGATCCCAGTAAAAAAAACAAAAACAAATGGGTTCCGTTGGAAAATTTCCAGTTGAAACCAATGGGTCGAAAACCAAATGTGTTTTCGGCACCCATTGGGCTCGACCAATTGAGCCCAACTGGTGCTTCCAATTAGAAATAATTGCATGGCCCACCAATTGAACTCAATTGGCATACCTTCCCAATGGGCTCTGGGACTCTATTGGATGTCCCAAACATCCACAGGACATCCAAGGAAGTTTCAGTGCCCATTGGGTATTCAACTCAAATGGTTTGAATTGGTCAGCGAAAAAAAATTAGAATTGCATTGGAACTGATTGGCCTTTCTTCTATGACTACTGTGAGACTACTACCAACATTTCTACAAGGGAACTGAAATTATAAATACATATCGTTATGAAAATCAAGAGAGACCAACAAGCGTGCATTACACACATAAAGTCAAACACTATACCAACTCAAGTTCTCAACGTATATCCACAGAGCACACTTTTGCAGTCACTTATGTATACCATCTAGCTGAAGCCAATGGCGGGTGAACATATTAAGCGAAGTTATCTTATTTAAGAATGCCCGCAGTGGTGGTGGAAGTGATGAAAAGAATTCAAGAGATTAAGCTGCTATTATCTGTTTTACAAGAACCTAATTAGCCTAGTGTTCTGTTTTATAGCCAGTAAATATATATACAGAATTACAGACATCATTGACTTACACACGGATTTTACAATTGGATCGCCCAGTTGAAACCAACTGGAGCTTCCAGTTGGGAGATCAGCTGCCAATTGGTTTTCTTGGTTCCAACTGGAAGCCCCAAATTGGTTTCTTCAAATGGTTCCAGTTGGCTGATACAACTGGGAGTGCCAAAATCAATTGGAACCTCACAAACCAGTTGGGTAATCCAGTTGGAAACGCAGAACCAATTGGAATTCCCAACTGGAACTAGGGGAACCAAATGGACTACCCAGTTGGATTCATATGAGCCCAACTGGCGCTGACCAATTGGGTCCAACTGGTTCCAGTTGGAATCGAATGGTATGCCCAACTGGACCCATTGGTTTTTTTTTACTGGGCTATTTCATTAGGTATGGTGCTCATGCTTTTTTTATAGCTGCAGATTTTGTTTGCTCAGATATGTGCAGTATAGGTTGAACTGCAAAGGGCAGGCAGCTGCCCTTTGCAGCTTATATAAATACACATGCGAATGAGGCAAGAAAACCCACTTCATCAGTCTCTGCCATAGTTTATTATATAAGTGTGCAATAAAAAAAAACTAAATTGCCTGGCGTTAAAACTGGAAGTAGCAGGATGCTTGTTTTGCAGGGGACGCCGTCCAAACTTCTCTTACACTTAAGTTTCATACCTGCATATGTTTCCAAGTAAACTTCTTGTCAGAGAAATTTTTAAAACGTTGCGTGGAAAACGTATATTTAGAGAAGTTTTCAAAACGTTTGTGAGTAAATCTCTTTTGTCGTATGGTTTTAGAACGTTTGTGAATAACCCTCTTTTTTGTCAGTATGTTTTTAAAACATCTGTGGATAAATTTCCGTTGCTGAGATGTTTTTTAAGCATTTCAATCTAGAGTTAGACGCTGCTATAGATGTTCGGAGTTGTTTGAAGACGTTTTATACAAGTTATGTGTTTCATGGGAGCGTAGATGGCACGCATCTGCACTCAAACTCCCGAATATATCTCGTTTTTATCAAGTATTGTGCAACAACGTTGCACAGCTCCTTGGATTTACACAGAGATGCCTCAGTGACTGTAACACAAAACGATGTGAGCACCTCTGTGGCCT
The DNA here is from genome assembly GCF_052857255.1 of Amblyomma americanum. Classification (NCBI taxonomy): domain Eukaryota; kingdom Metazoa; phylum Arthropoda; class Arachnida; order Ixodida; family Ixodidae; genus Amblyomma; species Amblyomma americanum. The sequence goes on from NC_135497.1 coordinate 184,613,700, forward strand.
CGGTCATTCACTGCAGAGACTGCAGAAAAAAGAAGAAAACATACGCGACAAGAGGAGTAATCGAAGCCCACGAAATTCACAAACACCAAGACAAACGCGTAAGTATGGAGGAAAAGCACCGCCTCAATAGCACTATCCGAGAGGGAATACATGACGAAATGCGCACAGTCCTTCATAAGTGCCACACGCAGGGTTCTTGTCAATGTTTTTTTTTTGTTGAGATTGTTTGCCACAACTAGTCTATAGTGGCAAAGTCTCGATAAAATCAGTTGGAAGTCAATGCCTTAATTAATTGTTTGTGTTCTTTTACATAGAGTTCCTTGGGTAACATTTAGAACATCTTTTCACGTCCGCGCGCTTTAGAGCCGGAAAGCCGTACGTCAAAAATGATCGCCGTTCTGCCGTTATCCCATGGAGGCTCGCCTGGCCACATTTGCCGTTACCGTGTTCATTGGACGCTGGTGCTAAAAAAAACTCTAACGTAACACGTAGCAACTGTGCTTTAAAGGAGTATAGACACCAAGATTTTGGGTGCGTGTTTTCTTGTTTGTAATGATGCGTAAGGCATTATTATACTTCTATTACCACCTGGTATTCTCCTACAGCAGCTAAATAATGTGGAAAATTGGTTGTTGTGAAAAGGAAATAGCGCATGCAGTATATCTGTCTCACGTCTCGGCGGACACCTGAACCGAGCAGTAAGGTAAAGGAGGGACTGAGAGAAGAAAGAGGTGCCGTAGTGAAGGGCTCCGGAGTAATTTCGACCACCTGGGCGCTACGCGGCGCCCTTGTGCTGTGCGATGCTGCAGTGCACGTTAAAGATCCAGAAATTGGAAAATTGGTTTTTAAGGAAAGGAAATGGCGCGGTATGTGTCGAACATATCGGCGGACACCTAGCTGAACCGCACCGCAAGGGAAGGGATTAAGGAACAGCAGACAGGCGCCTTAGCGCTTCGCCTCCATCGAAGAGGCGGTTGCGTTTCGATGGAGGCGAAGCGCTAAGGCACCCGTGTACTGTGCGATGTCAGTGCACGTTAAAGATCCCCAGGTGGTCGAAATTATTCCGGAGCCCTCCACTGCGGCACATCTTAATTCCTTTCTTCTTTCTACTCCCTCCTTTAATTATCCCTTCCCTTACGGTGCGGTTCAGGTATCCGCGTTAATGATCCCCAGGTGGTCCAAATTATTCCGGAGCTCTCCACTACGTCACCTCTTTCTTCCTTCCTTCTTTCACTCCCTCCTTTATCCCTACCTTTACGGCGTGGTTCAGGTGTCAGCCGGGTACTGGGCCATTTCCTTCCCCCAAAAACCAATTTTCATTTTTGATCTTTAACGTGCACTGACATCGCACAGCACACGGGCGCCTTTGCGTTTAGCCTCTATGAAACCGGCCGCCGTGGTCGGGTTCGAACCCGGGTACACCGGCGGCTCAGTTGCCGAGCGCCAAAAATTTATAATCGCATTTCTTTTTCGTGCTATTTCGGTTTCGGTTTCAACAGCCGAATGAGGACTGTGACGTCAATGTAATTACAGGTCGCGTGAGACAAAAAAACTGCAATTTAATCACTGCTTCCACAATCATTGTCATTCTGGCTCTTGAGGAAAGTTGGCTTCAGCACTGGAGTAAATAAAAACAATAAAGCAGCGATTTTATGGACGTTTTTCTATGCCTCACGTGACAACGCTCTAACAGCGTCACAACCATCGTTCGTCTGTTGGAAACAAAACCGAAACATCACGACAAAAAAAATTTGATTATAAATTATTTAGCAGTTATAGGCGAATATCATATAGTGATTCATGCGTAGTAGTGTCGTGTCTTTCGCAATATTTTAAAGAAGAAAACATACCGCCACAATTAGGTGTCTATACTCCTTTAAGTACTCAAGCCTGTCAAGAAAAGAAGCGCGAAGGCGAGCCAAGGCAAGTTGAGACGAAACTTGAGTTTCGTCTTCAATCGTGCCGCCAAGGCGTTCACGTTACGTGATTGAATAGTATGTTTTGGTACAATTTGAAAACTGCAGCTCGGCTTGGAAGCTTACAGACGGAATGTGTCTGTCAGAGGCGACTTCGCACGTGTTTATCGATGTCCAGATTATTCAAATCGTCTACAGCGAAGCGAGGAACGTCTCCAGCTGCGTACTGCACAGATCTAGTGAAGTAAGTAACATTGCTGCATCATTGCAACTGCACCCTTTCTTTGGATTACACCGCAACGACACTTTGCTTTCTAGGCAGTACGATTATGAGAACTACCTCTGCTCTTTACTGTTGCCGGCTGGCGTGCGAAGGAGTGCCTTCGCTATCCGGGCGTTCAACGTTGAGCTCGCCCAGGTGAGGGACTTGTTGCCCGTTTGTTTATTGCGGTGTTTTCTTTTTCCTAAAGGTGCCATGTACTGTTAAGCTCGTCTCATTACTGTTTTCACGCAGATCAGAGACGTTGTTTCGAGAGCGGACATAGGTTTGATGCGGATCCACTTTTGGAAAGATGCCGTCGAGAGGGTTTACAAGGTGGCACGCCGTCTTTCGAGTTACTTGGCTTGAACTGGACACTGTATTTACGTTTACAGGGAAGCCCTCCTGAGCACCCCGTTGCACAGGAGCTGAGCGTGCTGGTTCATTCGAAACAGTTGTCACGACAGTGGATGAACAGAATGATAGATTCACGGGTACGTAAATAATTTTCTTTGTAGTAACAGCTGTAGTAAATTACATTGCAACTTAAAACCTGCTCTCACATAGCGTTACACAGGCAGTAAGCACATCACTGATACCTAATGGAGGTTCCTTTCATGCATAACAAAGCAAAATACCGAGTATGTACGTGTATTTTTGGCAATGCAATACAAGGTATTTACTTGCTCTAGCTGCTAGTGAAGCCCGAAGGACCTTTCCAGACAACGGGATATTTGTAAAATGTAGCTTCTTAGGTATTTAATTTACAGATATTGTCTGCATGTCCACAGTTTGCTGGATGTTTAAGGGATGACCTTTTTGCCTCAGGGTGCTGAGCATTTACAGGCGCATTCATGATAATATCAGAAGGATACTACCGAATCAACTCGTGTACACCTTGCAGAGTGGATATATGAGGCTGCACTTCCTGTACAGTGAAGAATGACAATTGTACAAAGTACAGTTGGTAGAAATTTTTTTACTTGACTTCAGGGTGGAGTGATTCCAGTTGAATGTACAGGCTTCTTTGGTGGTCAGATAAACAAGCAAGCATAAGTAACACAACCACATAAAACATTGGAAATCAGAATAGGTCACACAACGTAAAAGGATTGTAAGGACTACAGGGAACAATGGAGATTCACTTGGTCAAGTGCTGACACCTTGGCAAGTGGCGGGGGTGGTTGTCTATGTCAAGCCTTAACCTTTTAAGCGCTGCACAGTGAAACATGTTTCAAAGGCAAAAATTTATATATTGACAATTCAGATATGCTTTCTGACGTAACTGTGCAAAAAGCTAGCCATATTTACCATGAGTAAGCATGTTTTTTCCCATGTTCCATTTTTGGAACATAGTTGTTTCACCTTATAGCTTTTTGCAATAAGGGCTCCCTGGGCGCTGCCATATTATTCGCTAGACATTTAGGTGCACCTCACACCAGTACAGTAGAAGTTAGAAATGGCAGTGGAACCAGTTTCCGACAGTCCGGTGAGGAAGAGTTTTGACAATTCCCTTGCCTGATGCAAAGGTCTATACAGAATGCATGTCGTCTGAAACAGATTTTATTTTCTGAAGACAGCCCTATAGCTGCCTGCAATGTGTTTGCAAATTACAGAGAGCAAATTATGGAGAAAATCACAATGTATAACTAATGTTTTCTGTCACCTTGTGAGCTGTATCGCATTCAGCATTTCAGAAGCCATGGTAGGCAGAATAGCATTCCTTGAGCAACAGGTTTTACAGCATAGCTATGGTTTGCACTTCCCACGATGGCCTATGCGTGGCTCCGTTCTGGGATCACGCGACCACCCTCTGCACATGCCTCCACTGCCTTCGTTGTCTCCTGATGGGATGCGCAGTAGGGGTGGTGCATGACCACACTGCATGCACCCCACCTCTCGCTCTGTGCATTCTTTGCTATTATCGGGTGAAGTGCGTGGTCGTGAGACGCTCCAGATGCTTCTAAATGCCTCTCAGGTGCCGCACGTAGCCAGGAGGTGATAGCCTGAAGACATGACAGCAGCTTTAACATATGGAGCATGCGCTTGGGACGCTGCCCATGAATGCACTCCCTGATATCATTCGCAGATCTGTGACCAGATATTTGAAAGGCCAAACTGGACAGCATCTACGCCAGCCGGCATAATGAGAAAGACTCCACGATAGGAGTATCGCCTGTCTTTGAATTTTGCTACTGCCAAATGCCAGTGTTCCAAAAAAGGGGCATTTTCATAAAACTCGCTGCCAGTGAAAGGTACAGAGGCTTTAGTTCTTTATTTTTATTTCGCGAAATTGCCAACTATTTGTCATAACATTTGTACTGTTTTGTTCATTTTTACATTTTTTTTTCTTGTGAAAGGGCTCTCCACAATCGGTTGTGACAAGGCCCAAAATATATGCATTTATCAGTGATAATTGCAACTCTTTAAGTTAATCGATAATAAATGTTATATTTGCAATGTTTTCTGCAATCAGCGTACAGCATGGGAATTAAAAAATTTGGAAGAAGGGTGTATTTTGAAGGGAAATAAAAAGTTGAGTTTCTTATGTTCCAGTTTTAGACTGTGGCAAGCAAAAGGTTAAGGAAAGCAAGTTTATCGGCGTCAACCATTAACGGTTCCAGGCTAAGTTAACATGATAGGAATTAGGTGCACAAGCTTTCATAGCAGTCAGATTGACCAAGGAAGCGTACATGGCCGGTGGCAGTGCCAACTGTAGTTGCAAGGCAGCTGCCACCCCAAAAATCTGTCTAGTGCTCTCTCAGACTCTTGTGGTAAGGAGGATGTTTCGGGATAATGCAGCCCATATTACACCTCCTTGCTGGTGTGCTGGCATATGCAGCTCTTGCTGCTGCATTTAGTTTATTTTGATCATTTAATGTATTATATCTTTATGAGGAGAAATGCCATGGAGGTGTCATGCATACCCAGCATTTGACTCCTTCTCTCCTGCATGCTAATTCTTCATGACACCACACACCAAACATCCTGCTTCCATTCTAAACACTTAGTACATGTTCACAAAATGCACTTTCTACAAGCTCATATACTAAGCTCGTATGTGACCCTCCAATTAGAGCCAGTGGTGCTCACCTGTGAGCAAAGATGCATTCAGCTGTATTTATTTTACATATCCATCATCACAGGGTAATGATCAAATGAAATATGATAATGACTCAGCTGTCTGTTTTTATTACAAATTTCAGTTGTTTGTCCAGCCCTTGTCTTGTGCAGTTCTCTGTTGCGAGTCTTTTTTGGCCAGTAATAACCCCTTTTGAACTTCTGTCAGAAGAACCATATGTTAATCGACTTCGCTGTCTTTGTGGCGAACTCATGTCAATGAATTCGGTACTGTAACAAATCTGCTCAGAAAAAAACATTGCAATTGGTCGCCCAACCATGAGGCTTCTTCCAGTGTAAAGAGCACATTTCTGTTTACGCAGACTGCCAAGCCAGTGTACAGTATAGACCTCCTGCATGTTTGCAAACAAACGAGGTGGTGCTGCAGTCGCTAGTGAGCTCGCAATAGGCAAAAGGCCAGGGTGAGGCGTGGCAGATAGGCCCTGAGCACTGGTTCAGGAGGCTTTCAAGTGCGTTTTTAGCTTCTTTGAATAACAAAAGTGTTTGGTGCGTTGTACTTAGTAATTTTGTAAGAAGTGCATGGGCTTGCGTTGACAATGTAAAGCGTATTCTGTGAATACTTCGGCAGTGTGTGTCGTATATGTGGTAGATAGTAAATAAAGAAAGCACTTCAACCATTGATTTATATGCTAGCTATTGAATACAATAACCAGTCCATGACACTCTGCACTAGCCGGCGCATTCTTACTTCAGTCAAATTGTTACGAGAAACTGTGGCATCGTCTGGTCTGAGCATATATATGCCCTCGCCGTCTACTGATACACCTGCTGGGCTGTATGTTGCTAGCTAATGCTGCACTTAATCAGTTTTAATCCCTGATATTTCGCTACAGTGTTTTACTCAACATTTTCTGTTAGATTGAAAGATGCAGTGGCTCTGGTTGAAAAATAACCACTCGCCTGCAAATTACGTGAGATGGACGCAGCTAGACATGCTCGCAGTTGTTTTCGTGAGCTTTATGATATTTTCCCACCACTGTCATGTGATGGCAAAAACAGAGACAAAAGCACGCTGCAATTCAGACAGTACTTGCCCATGGCTATTCCTTGCAAAGAAGTTTGCAATCACTCACCACTTTTTGAAACAACGTATGATACCTCATGAAATGAAAGCAGCTATATGTGCTTACATTGCTTTTCGCACACAATAAAGTAAGCGGTTATAACCGTACCCACGTGACACAAAAGAATGACGCAGTTTAGCAGACTTCCCCCTAAGCTGTATTGTTATGTCTGTCAGACAAATAAATGTTGTGTCAAGTAAATATTGAATGACGTGAACGTGACCTTGTATAATTGCATATCTTCCACACACTTTAAAATATGCTATGCTACCAACAAAAAGAGAGCATTCCTTAATCGCGAGCGAGCTGGTCGGTGCCTTGTGTGCACCAGTGCTCTGGGCGACAGCTATGATCACCGCTAAATCTTTTCTTTTTTTGCGCAGTTTTAAGCATACTATGCTGATGTATCTTAGAAAGAGCATAACAGCTTCCGTGTTACAATCTCTTAGCCACATACAGCCAGAGATAGACTGCGTCAAGACCCATGGCTTTGTGCTTTTCTACTGCGGCCTATTGCCTACTGGGGTATTTATCTACGAGAAACCTATCGAGGCTTACTTAATTTCCCTTTTCTGCCACTATGTGCATCCCACAGTGACGCAGCTGCTCAATACACGCTCCTTTGCAGCACGCGGGCATGATGCAGCCACGCAGTTCCGCCAGTAGCTGCGGAGGCACGGGAAGGCAGATCTTGTTTTGCCTACTGTGTGAAAGTCGCTACTGATGTCAGCGCCAGAGGTGGGCATCTGACCTCAAAAATCTTGACCTCACCTCGACCTCAAAAAAAATTTGCCGAGTTCACTCAACCTCAACCTCATCAGATTGAGGTCTCCTGGACGCCCTCACCTCACTTCTCCTGAGGCCACTAGTGGCCTCACTCAACCTCACCTCAACCTCACGGCTGCTCGACCTCAGAAAACAAACAAAACAAAAAGTGACTAGGAAGTTTTTCAGTTCAAAACAATTCTGAGAATTCTGTGAGACAGGAAAGCTAGAATGATGATGGTACTATTGTGAGGACTAGTTATAACAATAGCGGTCTGTAATTATTTAATAAAGTGTGTACAGACACTAATGATGTACACGCAATAGGAGAAGCTTATAATCTGGGATGAATCCTTGTAGAGTTTATGGCCTGTGGACAGGGGTGTCCCTTATGCAGTTGCCACCAGTACGTCTGAGGGTATTTTTTCATTAAGTTTGCTTCACTAACTATTGTAAGCTTATCACTGTCAATATTCAGCAACCTGCTTCGCGTATACTTGTTCGTATTGGAACATTGGAACATTCGTATTGGAACATTCGTATTGGAAGCCTCTCGCTTGTTCACGCACGAACTGGCAATTGACAAACACAGACCTTCTACGCCATCTACCAGAAATTGTGAGGGGGGGAAGGCATTCTTAGACTTTAGAATAGTTAGCGAATGTAAAGAAACTGGTTGCCGATGTACTTTCCAATGTGACGGCTATGCAGACGCCTATCAGTATATTCCGATTCTCTAGATCTGTCAGGAATAGCGAGAGGACTCAGTGTAGCTGCAAATTTCGCCACCCAGCAAACTCTCTTTTCAGTCCTTTGTATGCTGCCTTCAAAAACACTTAACTTCCTGCAACTGTGTACACCTAGTTGAAGCGTGTCGCATTTATGTCTTTATAGAAGCGAGCAGATTCTTTTATTAATGCGAAAGCATTAGATGGCTGTTTCACGATCATATCCGGAAAAAAGTGTCCGCAAGAAACAGCACCATGTGACATTGCGAGCCTACGAGTCACGCAGCGAAGATGATGATGTCATATCGTTAATTAATATTGAGTAACATACACTAATTAATATATGTAATTAATACAGATTGATGCAATTATGTAATGCTAAGACTACTTAGTATAGTTAGTAATGACATCGTATGAGTGACGGCATACCAGGTCACATGACAAGGATGTAATGTGACGTCAAACGTAATCACGTGACGACGATGCAGTGTGACGTCACACCAGTCACGTGAGAATGATGTAATGTCACATCATGCCAGGTCCCCACCCACCCCCTTTCGCCCCCATTTCAAGGTCCATGTGGATTCACATTCGTACACATGCGTGCATGACGCATTACAAAGAGTGCCCACAACCCGGTCCACATTAATGACATTCGGATTGTCCAGCAGGTAAACACACTAGCTCCCATGTATGACATACTGCAACGATCATGCAACGATACATGCCGCTGACCCTCGATATGGGGGCAATAATGATGATAATGATAGTAGTGTTCTTTATGAGCCTGGGGAAGTCTGATATACCGCTACCAAATTAAAAGTTGCCAGAATGTTGATTAAATATTGTACGTTACCCAGCAACCGAAAACAGTAATTCTGCGGGAAAACAGGAATACCTGCAGCCAATAATTAAGGATGATATTGTATGAATAGATAAATACAGGATTTCAGACAACTCACGACCAATACTTTAATGAATGCGAACATGTTGCTGCCTGTTCATCGCGTCCTATTACTTTGCATGTGCATTTTTGCTTTCTATGCATTGTACCAGCTTAGCAGCTTTTTTGAGATGGTGTTTATGTAATTCCAACTCAATCTGTTCGTTATTTTAGTTTGTTATATTTGAATTTTTTAGTAGGTGTTATTGCTTTTCTAAGTATTGTTCATTCCCTCTCTGTCATGACCCTCAGTAAAGGTTAACAGTATGAATAAATAAATAAATGTTGATGCTCTTGGGAGGTCAAGACCCTCCCCCATTTCTGCCACTTCCCTCCAGGTGGTAATGGTAATGGTTTCGAAATCCTGGGAATTCTCCGATGACTCGATGATCCTGCAGCACTTTGCAAGAACGAGCTAGATTACGTCTTCGAACACTGTGCCAACTATTGAAATCACGCGGGCCAAACAACTGGCCTAAATTGGGCAGCGTGAGCCGCTCTCTCTGTCAAGAGCACCATGGCTCTCCATCCGCTCATATTTCGCCGCAGCGAAATCTTCTTTCCAGCCCCCCCCCCCCCCCCCCCCCCCCCCCGCCCGCAGGGACAAAAAGAAACACCGTCTAAATACTCATACGCCTGAACAAAATTCTGGGTACCATTTTGTCAACCAGTTCGAGACAAGCTGCTTTGTGCCAGTCATTTGTTTTCCTTCAAAACTGAACTAATCAATGGTACGCCGGCATCCTCGACGTTTTTTACCTGCGAGCACTGCACGAGCATTCCGCGAAGCCATTTAAGGTGAACGGGTCTCGGCAAAATAGTTAAAGGAAGGATAATGGTGTGGGTAGTGCCTGGTCATCTGCAAGGCAGGCCCCCAACCAAACTGATCCCATGCGAGAAAAGGAAAAACAACAACAAAGGGAATGGTTACGAACTTACAAACAAATCGCAGACTAAAAACAGAAGCGAACAGAAGTGTGCCCCCATTAAACGTCATATTAGAAGGTTTGAAACAGGAACTCGGCAGCACAGCGCCCGCACGTAATCAGTTCTATTCACACATCTTAGTTAAAAAAAAAAGGAAAAGGAATCAGCTACCACATCATCATACATTCATTAAAGTTTTGCTTTTTTTTACCGCTATAACACCACTATGCTGGTACGTTCGCCTTGTGCTGCGGTGTTTCGGCATAATATGCGAATTTCCGAGAAGGAACAAGGAACAGGAGACGAAAGAGGTTATTCGGAAGGATATAAAAGTGAAATAAAATTTGCATCTGCTTGCATTACGGAATGGGAATATACAGAAGTAGTGTGAGATTCAAAAGGGGAAAGCACCAATCATAAGCTTCGACGGTGTTATACAGGTTTTTCTGACTTCATGCTTTTTTCATCAAATCAGCAGGTGTCCGTGTTAGGAACTGCCTGAATCCCATTCTCTCACCTGTGCCGACTACTCCAGTTTCTGTTATGTCACCGTGTAATGTACAGCAGGATCCCCTTTACTCGACTGCAAGGCAAGAGCCATGACGTCAGCGCCGGCAACGAGCATGAACACGAAGCAGTCTTGCTTTGGGCCATCCGCGCTGCGACGAATTAATTGCGTGCTTGTTGGACTGAACTTGTTTGTTTGCGGCATCAGACAAAGCTACTGCGGATCAACGTGAGTTATGGGCTTTGAGCCCACTGGCAGGCAGCTACGGCTGCTACGCCAACGGAGGAAGGGGGAGGGAGAGTGGCATGCCGTGACAGTGCCACTCCTTCCAGGAATACTAGAGGGGTGCGTCCTCCTGTAGGCTCGGGCTGAATGGACATTACAGCACAGCAGCAAAAGCTAAGAGTGGACTGCGGCATCCAGTTGTCCAAAACAGGGGAAACCAAACACCAAGGGTCATTGCATGAACACTGCTGTGGTGCGCTCCAACTCCGCTTCAGAAGCGGCACTCGTCGGAGTAAGCTGCGGCAACTGCAAAAAGTCTCGACCTCAAAATTTCGACCTCACTCAACCTCAAACTCACGCGTGAGGTTGAGGTCTGATTTGCGGACCTCACTCACAAAATTTCGAGCCGTCGCCGGCCTCACCTCAACCTAACCTCACCTCACAACATGAGGTTGAGGTCATTTTGAGGTTGAGGTCGACCTCATGAGGTTGCCCACCTCTGATCAGCGCCACATCTTCGCGATGTCACGGCATGAAGGAGGTGTATAGGTTATATCTGTGAGTCAGTCGGTTGGTCAATCAGTTGACTAATTGACCGACCTACTGACCAGTTGATCGATCACTTTTATTTTAGTTTTCTTTACAAAAAGAACTGAGGGCAGCAGGCATTACGACCGCTTGACGAGCTTTGTCTTGGAACCAAGCAGCTTTGTGTTGAAAATTTGTCAGGTTGTGAGTGTTCACAGAAGGTCATCTAATTATACCTCTGCTATTTACAGGGTCGTCCACTTCTAGCTTAAACATGCGAGCTGCACGGCTGAGCTCTTCAGAGCGCAAGTGTGTCCGTTGTACATCAAAGTGTGTACATCAAAGGAAAGTGGAAGCCGACGAGAAGCACCAGCTGTAGGTCTCTCTATGCCTGCGCCACTTTGCTTCGATGCGTGGCCATGTCAGGCGTACTCGTTCGAAGAACGCAGCAACACCACTCGTGTGTGGAGACTAGAAATGGACAACCCTATACATTGAGTGACAATCTGATTATACTGCAAAACTTGTGTCACAATAATGTCTACTAGACAATGTTTGATGAAGATTGGTTATGTGGACATTTCATGGATGTCTCAAAATAACGTTTACTAGTGGGGCCATTTGTAAATATTCTGTTCATATTTCTAGTTCTCTGCATTGTGAAAGTGTTCCTGCTTGAAATTCAGTCTTTTTTTTTTCTTTTTCAGGAAAGCATTCTTGGGGATAAGCCTCATAACACTGTGAGTGACCTTGAAGAATATGCTGAAAAAAGCGTCTCGTCTACTTTATATCTTATCCTTCAAAGTATGGGTAAGCATCCTATTGACAACCTAACTTTCTTTGGGATGGGTTAGGAAGGGTGTTTTGCCACAGCTCCTTAACTAGAGGTATACCCACTGGTCTTGTGTCATCTAGTTAATTGAATATTAGCAAGTGCCTGATGGAGAGGAGGTGGCAGGGAAATGAGGGTACCATGCAAGTATTGCAGGCTCTTCTGACACCTGAATGCACCCTGGCTACGACACTGCTGCCTTGGGGAATTGAACAAACAGCAGTGAAGTTTTTATGATAACGATTCCTCATAGTTACAGTGTACCTTCTTATTTTAGTGCACTAGCACTTATGGTGGCCATTCCCCACATTTAGGTGTTGTGTGTTTGTCTGCTTGTCTGTCTGTTTGTCTGAAGCTGGTTTTGTGGCAGGCTGCTCACCTGCCCACCACTTCAGCAAGTGAGCAACCGAAGCAACCCAAGTTCCACCGATTGCAGCGCCTGCCATAGAAGGGCAGTGGCACATCACTTGACCACTGCACCACTGCGCCAGGAGTGGTAGGAAGACTCCCAGGGATCTATGAACGTAGAGAATGACCAATTCCACATATATGGACGTTAATCCTTTATCGCTATCCGAACAACTGCCGTTCGTGAACACTGGACCTGAACACCAGAACCGAAGTGACAACCGAACTGCTAGCGCACCTAATTCGCATTTGGCCTAACAAAGCAAACCGACCATCATTTTTTCCTGTTATTTGCAGTCGTCCTTAGTGACAAACACTGAATTGGAGGTAGTAACTGCACAAACTGTCATTGAAGCCCTAAAGCAGTAATATTTCTTGAATTTCAGTGCATCTAAATCTGACATATACCCATGACCCACATACACAAGAAAGGGCATTAAGTGCCCAATGCACCATGTTTGTTGGTGCTGTTATTTTTGGAGGTGATGAATGGCATAATGATGAGAGTGCTAAATGGCGTGATGATGACAGTGTTGCAAACTAGTTGAAAATTTTTTGCCCATGAAACTTCATTCAAAAGCACAAAATATGTTCAGTGCTGTTCAGATGTATTTTTATAATTGCCTTATAGGGAATGCCACAGTTTTCAATTGAACCAGTGGCTTAATCGTTTGAACAGTCGCTGCCTCACATGCATAAGGTGCGGAGTTCGATGTGCTCCCTGGTACCCACTGGTGTTACAATGGGTACAAGCTTTCCCCTGGCCTGGTTCTCAGCTTATTTAGGGTGAGATGCTTTGGAAATGGGTCTTTCACCCCACCTTATGCAGGCGGAAAATACCTTGGGCCATGGCGCTCTTTGGCCACAGATGCCCTTGCACCATAAAAATTCGTCGTCATCATCACCGCCATTTTTATTTAGTAAAACAAGAAAGTAACTTTAAAATGACATGCTTGTGCACGAGCCATTGTTAGTCTAAAGCACTGATCAAAATTGTTCCTGCATTAGATAGATATCTGCATTTGCCGGAAGCGCGAGTTTTTCAACTTCGAGGGGCGAGTTTACAGTGCCTCCTTGTTTGCTGTGCTCTATGTATCGCACCTGTTTTACGTATCTGAGGTGAATTGCCATTGCCCTAATGCATATTCTGACGGTAGCACACCACTTGTTCATAATAACTGAGCATTCATTATATCTGCAGCCGGTACAGGTGGGCTCGACTGTATATTTTAGTTTGAAGGTATACCATGCATTTTTTTTTCAAGTATGTCTGAAAGTTCGGTACTATGGCTACATCTGTATTTCATTTAATTTTATCGCCTTAAAGACCTGGTGATGGGTTTTATATAAGGGGTGGGAACCAACATGATGATGAAGTGTTAGCACAATGAAAGGTGACCTGTAACATTTTCGGCAAAAGTGGATAAAGACGTGATGCTAGTGCTGTCATTGGAGTGTTCGTTCTAGTTTGAAGCAACATGGGCAAAAATTGAGGCGAGAAAGGTGACAGTGTGGGTGGGTGGTTTGGAAACTTGAAATGGATGACATGTGTTGTGCGATAAGTGGGGCTGGCGGGACAGTGTAGGGTGCATAGGTAAGTGAACTATGGAGAAACTTATGAACTAAACAAAGGCAGGCAATATGGCAGCGAACTGAGAGATGTAATAAACTGCATTCTACTTTGAAAGATGACGCACTGATGTCTTATGAATATGAAGAGTGAATGAATCTGACCGCTCTGTTTAGTGATTCAAATGCATTTATAAGATAGACTTGATGGGCGATGCATATTCTAACTTTGATCTGACAAGAGATTTGTATGCTAACTTATTATGTTGAGAGGCATGGCAGATATGACATCATAAAAGCGCAAGTGTTTTATTAACAGACAAAATTTTATTATAAATGCTTATACAATGTCTTGCTGTACATTTAAATGCAAAAGTAATTGAAACTTTTTATCTTGCAAGATTTCACTCAAATGGCAAGTTCATTACTAGTTAAAACACACATTATAAGTGAAAGAAGTGAACAGGACAATGCTGGACTCAGCTTTACTTTATTTTTGTGTGTCCTTTTTTTTGCTGGTGTCAGCATTCATAACCATGTGCCATCTCATCCAGTTTTCTATTCTTGTGCAGTATTCTGGCTTGGAATTAGCTTTGTCCAAGGAGGTGCCGACTAAAAGTAAATTTATTGGTCATTCTTACTGTGCTACTGAAGTATTTGACAAATATGCTCAGAGTATTATGAATTTTGCCGTCAGTGAATTGCCTCCCATTGGCTAGGTGGGTTGCAAGTTAGGATATTTATTTGCTGTTGGCTTTCTTGTTTAGGTGTGCAGAGTGTAGCATGTGACCATGTTGCCAGCCACATTGGGAAGCTTCAGGGAATAACAAACCTGATCAGAGGTATCCCCTTTAATGCTTCAAGAGGCCGTGTTTATGTCCCATCGGAGCTCATGGCCAAGGTAAGGCCTGCCTTTATAAATGTAGTATTTAAATGCATTATATGCTCAGCCACTCCAAAATTCATGTGGTGTTGTGCATCATTAGTGATGAGACAGATCTCTTATCTAGAATAACATTTTACCAATAAAGTATAGCCCTGAGGCATTTTTATGTGCCATCATCATCATCGTCATCATCATCGTCAGCCTGACCACACCCACTGCAGGGCAAAGGCCTCTCCCATGTCTCTCCAATTAACCCTGTCCTTTGCCAGCTGCGCCCACTCTATGCCTGCAAACTTCTTAATCTCACCCGCCTACCTAACCTTCTGCCACCCCCTGATACCCTTGCCTTCTCTTGGAATCCACTCCGACTCCGTTACCCTTAAGGACCAGCGGTTATCTTGCCTTCGCATTACATAACCTGCCCAAGCCCATTTCTTCCTCTTGATTTCGACTATGA
The DNA here is from genome assembly GCF_052857255.1 of Amblyomma americanum. Lineage (NCBI taxonomy): Eukaryota > Metazoa > Arthropoda > Arachnida > Ixodida > Ixodidae > Amblyomma > Amblyomma americanum. The sequence continues at coordinate 184,628,856 of NC_135497.1, forward strand.
TGTCATTAACCCGCGTTTGTTCCCTCACCCACTCTGCCCATTCCCGGTCTCTTAACGTTACACCTATCATTTTTCTTTCTATGGCTCGCTGCGTTGTTCTTAGCTTAAGCTGAACCCTTTTTGTTAGCCTCCACGTTTCTGCAGGTAGTGAAATCTGGCTGTACTTTTTTTGCTGGAATAGGCACTATTGCATATTTAACAATGTGCAGCGTTCTGTAATATAAAGAAAAATGAAGAACTTTTAAACTAGCTTTTATGTAGTTTTTTTTTTGCTGGTTTTACTGTATTAGCTTTGCTTGTTTAATAACTTGCAATCCTGTTTGGGGTGTACACATTACGTTCTTGGGAATGCTTCCCTACTTATATGTCAGTTTTCTTTTTTTAGAATGATTGCCGGCTGTTCTTGTTGCCCCTGTTTTTTCATGTAGCACAAGGTGTCTCAGGAGTCAGTTGCACGTGGGAAAGGAGACTTAAAGGAAGTGGTGTATGACATTGCTTCTACAGCTCATCAACATTTAGTCAAGGTATAGATTGCTTTTGCTTACCATTACCTCATTTCTTTTCTGCTGTTTTGAAGAATTTTTGTTGTGTTGTGTAGTGATGGTTTTATTACAATACAAAACAATAAAAACGGGAGGAAAAGATGTTGCTGGCCACGGCAATTACTATCTAATAGTTTAAGCACTCGAGCTGTGGCTGGCGGTTATAAAATGGATAGGGAGAAGATTGCAAGGAGAAGGACCAAGGGTAGCGATAGCAAGAAAGGATAGGGAAGATATGTGCGCTATTTATAAGATACAGGCACAATGTGTCCAGGCACAATTTGAAATACAACTGCGCGTAAGTGACAGCTGCAAATATTAACAATAAATAAAACACTGTATATACAAAACTGCGCACATATATTGCCTTTGGCAGTTTTTGTGAGTGCCTTGACTCATTTACACCCTTTTAAGGCAAAATTTCAAAGTAGATAGGAAAAGTTGTCAGAGATATTTAAGTGACAAGATTGAAAATAGCATATTTTAGCCTTATTTTCAGTCCCAAAAAGCCTATCAAAGAATGTAGTTTCTAGTGTTAACTGTTAAAAGTTGAGTGTAAAAACTAGCAGCTGTCATCAAGCCATTTCTGAAATGTCTCCTCATTTGGTTATTGGTCATTGTAAACCTCTCTTTGTCCTTGCGAGTTGTCACCCACACCTAATGCGTGACTGCATCGCAGGAGAAGTTTGAAAAGTACCTTATAGCGGTGAGCCTCCAGAATTCGGGTATCGACCTGTTGTGTAACCGGCATCACTGTATTAGGTGCTGCTGCATGCTCACAATGCTCTGCTGTAATGCTGTTGTGCATTCCACAGGGCAGCTGCTGTGTTGGATGCTATTACATAATGTGGAATTGCTGCCATTAAGTGTGGTCATGTACACAATTAAAGAACTGTGGCAAATTATAGGAAGGAAAAAATTTTTAGTGGTAGTCATATCCTGGCTTTCTTTTAATGAAATATTCTTGTTAGGGCTTTTTGTTGGGAAAACTAGCATATAAAATATATAATTATTGGGCAGTTTCTGGAAAAACTCTGCCTGATTTTCGGTGTAAGAAACATTGCCAAATTTTAACCTTCTAGATATTGAAGATTAGAAGTCCTATGCATACAGTGACAAATAAAACTTGATGGCACAGTCATTTCTTATGGTGGCTTGCATTCAAGGAAACAGTTAAAATAAGAATTGCTAATTTGCTTGCGACTTAGTTTTTACACACAGGAGCACAAAGAGAGTGCAATGCACCTGGTGAAATTGATAGGTAGGACTGAGACAGGTAGGGTATAGATGTTTGTACCAGTCATTTCAGCTCATGTTATCCTGGCTTATATTTCTCATGTTATCATGTGTCCTTTCAGCGGCTAATCCAGTGCCAGAATCTGTAGATAACTGTGCCAGCTCAAAAGTTCAGTAAAAACTGAAAAGTGCCAGCTGGTGTGACAGCTGTGCTTTAGCCTTTTAATGCGACAGAATTAAGACTCCCGTTCTGCAGAAAATTCAGTGGTGTCATCATCATCAGTGTTGTGAGCGAAAAATCCCCAGAGACTCAACCTAGGTGGACCATCTAAGTCATGTGACCGTGTGGTATCATCACAACCTGCCCACCGGATTGTGAGCAAACTCATCACCGTGGCAGGTGGCTTTTAAATTAATGATTGGTTGCGAGCGGTTGCTCGGGGAGCTCAGCCTGGGTCGCACAAGCCTCACTGATGGCAGAACCTGGAATCACAGGGCATTGGTGCATCGCTTAACTGCTGCACTACAGTGCCAGGAGTGGTATGAGGACTCCTAGGGACTTATGAATGTTAAGTAGAGAACGATAAATTTCACACATATAGGCATTAAACTATTACCGCTATCGTCACGCTCTTAAGGCAATGCTTAAGTGTTCCCTTCAATTTTTGTCACCTGTTATACCGTGCTGAGCACACAATCTGCACTGTCTTTGGAAATTCACTGACATGCAGAGGTGCATTTGCAGCTCCACTGCCGTCAAACCCCAGGATGATAGCGTACTCACAGCATACCTTTGGTTCATTTCTGTTGCAGTGCTGAACCAAGGAAATATCACAATAAGCTGCACTGTTGTATTTGGTGCTAGTAGCATTCATGAGCATTCCATCAGCACTTTTGTCTCTCGTGGTTTTAAGATGCTACGGAGGGCAGGTTCTTTCAATTAGTTGGTATGCGTGTGTTCAGTGACCACTTGGTGTAATACTAGGACTTTTTTCTTGCATGAACTTTTGTCATGATTGGAAATTTGTCCCTCAGTTGCTTGCATGTCTAAAATTAGTGCAGCCTGTTCTTCCCACCCTGGTGTTTCAGAACACATTGTTTTGTAATTTCAGCACAGTTGTCTCCTAGTAGTGACTATGGGAGCTCTTAGGATGTACACAATGGGTGCATGGGTCCTTGCCAGTACACAGAGAACATGTTTGTCACTATCTGTGTCATGAGGAGTTGCATTAACACACACTGACTTGATGTAAACAGCTTCTTTAGGCAGGATTACGTCTTTGCCTGGAAAGGGCTAGCCGCTAATAACTTCATAGCATACCGACTGTTGCGTCGATCAGAGAAAACTGAAAAAATTCTCTCAGTTTAACGGTCTGCTTCTTCGGGCTAAAATTTCACACAGGGGTGGCATTTGGTGGTCAGTCTTGTTTTATATTACATGTGAGTGGAGTACTTGCCTGATTCGGTCAAAATTAATTGGAAATCTCCATCACTTGTGGTGATGAAGAACCAAAACAGCAAGATTTTGCAATAATGATGCCGGTAGCGCCTTCACGAGCTTTCCCGACAAATGAGGACTGAGGCTGCAGAGAAATGCATTCAAGGAACGCAAGGTGCTGGGAGGGGGGCAGTCGCATGCAGTGTTTTCTGCGCCCAATTTTAATACAGTATTTGAGAAAGCACTTTCAAACCACATTCTCCCCATTGCGTTTCCCCACCGCCGCAACAGTGGGTAACGGCTGAGCACTCGTTCCTCCGGTGGGCACAGACGGCGCTACTGGTACCATTGCTGTGAAAACTTGCTCTTTTGGTCCGCCGTCACAGCAGACAGTGAAGATTTTAAGGAGCAAGCCTTACTTGCCCCGTTGAGTGAAAAAATGTGCGTATGTGTGTTTGTGTGTGTTAACACTCGATGGTACCAATAAAAGATAGCATCCTCATGCAACCTGGCAGGTGGCGGTTAAATTAGTGATGATTGGTTGTGCGAGGTTGCTCGGGAACAGCCACCTGGATCGCACAAATTTCACCAGTGGCAGCACCTGCCATCCCAGGGCAGTGGCTTGGGAAGAGCGGCCTGGATTCCACAAATTCTACCGTGGCAGGACCTGCCATCCCAGTGCACCATTTAACTGCTGCACCATTGCGCCAGGAGTGGTATGAGGACTCCCAGGGATCTATGAATGTTAAGTAGAGAAGGGCCAATTCTGCATATATGGGTATTAACTCATTAGCTCTCGCGTCTAGCCTTAAGGCGGAGCGCGGGCCACGGTGCGGCAGTGACTGCCTTCACGAAGTTCTGCTTGGAGCCATGCAGAGGTAGAATTTCCAGTTGTGTGTCATCGGGTTACATCATAGCGCAGCGAGTGCATTCACAAAGTGAGTGGCGGGCTTGCGCCGTTTCACACGTAAGCAGTCGTAAGTGTCTTTCTCTTTTTTCATTAATTCTGACTGAATCAGGTAAGTACCCCATCCAGACGTAATATAAAACAAATTTGACCGGCAAATGCCACCTTTGTTCGAAATTTGAGCTCAAACAAGTAGGTGGTTAGGCCGAGGGAATTTTTTTCTGATTTTCTCTGATCAACACAACAGTTGGTAGCTTCGGGTGTAATTCCAGTCAACACTTTTCTGTGCTCTTTTAGGCTCGCAGTTTGGAGAAGGACACACCAAGTTCTGTAAGGGCAGTCTATTTGCCAGCGGTAAGTTACCTGTTTGAGCATGTGAGAAATTTTAGCATGTGATGCTGTTGCTATCTCATTGTGATGTTCTTCATTTACACTGCAGACTAAGTCATTGAGCTCAAGAAAAAGCTGGGTACTAGAACAGTGACTCTGCACAAGTTATACATCTTTATATATTACTTTAAGGCCTTGTCAAATTATTGTTTTGACTAGGCACATGGTATGACATCTACTGACATCATATCATGACATCTAGTGACATTGTATCATGACATTTACTGATATCATATCATGTGCTTCATGCTATGATAGTGGAATGCCACAATGCAGCAGCTCTTCACTATTAAAATTTGGTCACATTGTTTCTTTTGTTTACTGCAAAAAAAGACACATACATTGTCTAACAAAGCTCAGGTGGCTTGCAGTCAGCTTGTGCTAGTAGTTCTTTTATTAACTTATCTAAACAGCTAACTTTGTAGTATGTACCACTAGCAAATTTAGACTTTTGGCACATAGCAACAGTTGCAGTTAAAGGTTGCAGGGGCTCTCAAATATGCGTTTGGATGGAGGCATGTGAGCTTGTTCATAAACTAGAATAGCAGGAATGGTCATGGAGACTTACATTCAACCCGTTTGCTTCACAGAAAGATTTCAATGAGCTGCTTTTGATCCTCCATGAGCTCTGATGTTGAGGTTATCACAACAACTACCTAGTTTCACTCTGCAAAGTGTAGGGCTGTCATAAGACATTTCATCATCATTATCATTATTGTCTGAGTTAAGGCTACTGCAGAATGAAGGCCACTCAAGATTTAGCCAGCCGTAACGACCATATTCCACTAGTTTTCCTAACTCTCTAACCTATTGCAGCACCTTTCCTAATCTAACTTTCCTCCTGAGAATTTGCTGCCCTCGAATACATTTTCCTTCCCTTGATATTCCCTCCATTCTGATGAATGTTTGGCTATCTGTCTTGTGCCTTGTATGCCTGCTGAAGCCTTTTTCCTGATCTGAATTTCAGCCAGACTGTAATCAGCTCCTGTCAACTCTATAATCTATGTTCCTCTCATTTTATTGCAACAATACACTTTATCATTTTCTTTTTTCTCTCTCACTTTGGTGTTAGTTTTATTTCCACCTTTTTTTTCTTAACATATCATTCGAAACTTTAGTGGCCTGTAAAAGTTTGTAGGCTATTTAGGCACATAGCAAAATGCATATTTGTGCCATCTGTCATTGCTGCATCTGCTTTTAAGACCTGTGCTTGCGTGGCTGGGCATTTTTCTGAGCTCGCACGGGGTGCGTCTACGTGATTCCTGCATGTGATCAGGATTATACCAGAGAGCTAAGCTGTCAAAGCAGCTTACCCTGTGTTGTGTGCTTTTGCCTTGGCTTTGCAATGGGAGCTGCATGAGTCCCTAGCTTTGACATGTATAACTATGTTGTGATGCGATCGCCAGCTTAGCAGCATGCATGCCGAAGCTTGCAACATAATGGAGCTTATTGTGCAGCCTTGGCAAAACAGCATAGTTTAGAATGCTGAAGAGGGCTGTTATTTTTATTTTTTTTAAGCACTAGAAGTGAGCTATCAGGGCAACAGTGGACCTTGATATGAAACACCAAGCTGACAGGTGGTGCATACATTCATTTTGATGAGCTTTCTTTTGATTGGTCCATAAGTTTTTGCAGGCAACTGTATGTGGTAAGCACTGATAGAACAGACCTGCTTAAGCATTGAACAGAAGAGTTGTATTAATTTTTCAGTGATATTAGTCTTCCTACTATAAACTGCTGTGAAGCAATTGCTATGTGGTAACGGTTTTTTATAGTATCTTAAAAACTTGCTTGGTGCCAACATTTCTCAAGCTGGTGAATACATTTCTTCCAATCTTTATTATGTATTTTTACTGTTAGTGACATTAAGACTCATCAGTACCCTGCTCTTTGTGTTGTGACTACTTGCAGGTGGCTTCTGGTGCATATTTGGAAAAGCTGCGTCAAGCTGATTTCAATGTGTTTGATGGACGGCTGCATTTACGCAATGGCCTGCTCCCATTATCCTTATGGTGGCACAAAGTAAAACGAAGTTTTTAGGCCCTTAGGCTAGGTTGTGTAGCCTGTTTATTGTCATTGGCTATCTCTCTTCAGTCATTCCTTTCTTATGCAATATCAGTTCCCAGTCTGCAAAAATGTTGCAGTGTTTTGGAAACTGCAACTGGCATTAGCAAGTCTAGGGCCTACTTTTCAATCCCGTTCTCTCTTTAGTATATCCCATTAGTGACTGGTGCCATGGCTTTGGTATGCAGAGCTATCGTGACTGAGATACTAGATACAAATTAATAGCTAGACCTGTGATTTACTCCTTTGGTTCATATTCTGCTGTTGTCTTTCTGATTCAAAGTATGTACTGCTTAAATGGAAATGTTTGTATTTCACCTGATAGCTGAAGGCAGCTTTTGCACAAATTTTGATTGCAGTTGTAATATGTCTGAATTCAGCTTTATACTGAATGTAAGTTTCACCTGCTTGAGTGTTTAATACCTATTTCAACTTATGCATTAAACCATAGTACCAAGATAGGCACAAAGGTGGGTAAGTCAATTAGAAATGTTTACATGCACATACGCTCACGTGTCTTCCTTGAACTCAGTTTCGTGCGAGTATGTATGGCGTATAAAGTTTGTGTCTCACCCACTTGGTATACAATTTTGACATTCTGTTCATGATAGTCATCTCTATTTTTACCAGAAAGCCTCTTTCTGAGCCATATCATTGTGCTGGCCATTTTTCATGTGAGTCCCCATTTTAAAATCCTTTTTGCCTGGCAAAATGTGTGCCAAGAGGCTACTTCTTTCCTTTTGTTAAAAGGACAAGTCAAAATTGGTTGATCTGTCTAGCTCGTCTTTGGCACGCGAAACGAGCTAGTACTGAGTTGCAGGAGGCTTCGGAACTTTGCTTTGTTCAAACCTTGTTTTTTTAATTTATTTATTCCATGGTTTAAATAGAATTTATTTGTTTATATTCTTTTGTTTTGTACTGCTCAGAGTTGTGTATGTTAAGGCATATAAAACCTAAGTTGAAATGAGCAGCTTTTTAAAGATGTACACACGAGGAGTGATTGAGTGCATTATAAAAATCTGTGCACAGTATTTTCCAGTTCTGCTAACCATGTTCATGAACAGAGGTCATGTCAATCAGCGACGTCTGTTGGGACAGGATTTTGAAGTTAGAAGTTTAGTTTATTTCTTAAAATACATGAGAAAGGAATACATACACTGATTGATCATACAGAAAGAGGTCCCAGAGCAGTATGCTGTAATGACACCTCTTTAGGTTATTCAGATGGTTTAGGTTATTCAAATGAAATGCTTTACGGCTGGCTACCAAGCAAACTAGCTCAGCCCCGCTATGCTTTGCATTAATAAGGTCCTAGAATTTAAGTGTTTGTCTGAAATCTGGTCTGAGTGCAAGCACTTAGAGACGGGGGGCGCTTCCCCCTCTGGAATGTTCCCTCCGGTTCTGAAGTCCATGCTGAGTTGGATAGATAAGGCTTTGTTGGTGTTATTGCTACAACCCACCTGTGACAACTGCAGCAGAGTCCTTGCTGGTGTGAAAGGGTGCATCAGAATGAAGGTTAGCAAGCAACTTATAGAACTTGCAAAGAGATCATGGAGCTAGCCACCATTGACCCTTGCCTGTGTCGGTATATACTAGTGTTCCCAGTGCATCAGCCTCTGTGTGCCAATTGTTGTCCTGCATGAGCGAATTGCAACACTTGTGTTGACCAGACCTTTCACCTTGATTTTTAAGCTTGCATGCGCATCACTCACTCACTATGTTGTGTTCAGTGTAAATGGTGCAGCCATCACAGCTATAGTCTGCTGTGCCATAGCGTATCTTATGTGGACGTACACACAGTGGTGCTGTCCAGTGACAAGATGTCAAAGCACATCGGCGGTGGGTTGAAGAAATTTTTTCTGCATTTATTGATGATAAAGGTGGCTCCAACCTTTTTTTTTTTTTATATGCAAACTATGCAAATAAAAGAAAATGTAAAAGCTGACGAAAAGCTGGAGAACTGCTTTGCCGGGTGTCGTCACTATGGTAAAGTACGCTGCATGTAGCTAAACTTAAGGTCTTGAAATTACCAAATTATCTAAAAACAAGGGGTAGTTATCACTCATACCTTGACATGTGGACTAGAGTGTATGAAATAAAAGCGAATGCCACCATTTGGAGCCAGCTACCGCGTTGAAGAATGCAGTGGCAACACGCATTTCTTCTAAAGTGGTCGAGCAGCATGCCCTTAAGTTGTCAACATGGCCCGTAATGTGTCTGTAGTGTGCATGCTGTGGTTTGTAGCATGCATATGCCAGCAAGTCGCATTGAGGTGCATAGCGTTCTGCGCATGAGCAGTTGTTACCCGCTGTGTATATCCGACTAAAAGTGTGTGCTGTTGTGCGATTACGTGCCCACAACCTGTGGCCAGCTTCAAGACAGGAGCAAAAAATTTAAGGGGATACTTAAGCTCCGCATTAAGGGTATGACGCGATAGTGTGATGGGTTAATTCCCATATATGCAGAAGGTCACTCTCTACTTTGCATTCATAGGTCCCTGGGAGTCCTCATACCCCTCCTGGTGCAGTGGTTCAGCAGTAAAATGATACGCCACTGCCCTGCGATGGAAGGTTCTTCTAACGGTGGACCTTGTGCAACCCAGATCTTTCCGAGTGACCAATCATTAATTTAACTGCCACCTGCCTCCTAGGCTGCTCTCAGGGTACCACCTGCCAGAGCCATGCACGTGATTTTATACTCACAACGCCGACACCGGATTTTCTGTGGAACGGGGCCTTTAACGCTGTTGCATTAAACACTATTTAGTTCACTGCTGTAATTGATCAGCAGAGTAATACAGGATGCCACGGACTGTGGCCCATAGATACCAACCACTGTTTTTTTAAGTTGTGTCCTACCATAGGATGTTGTTAATATAAAGCACAGTGTGGCTGAGCTAGTTGGCTTCATGTAGCCAGTCTTCAAGTTTTTGCTTTTCGTTTGAGTAACCTGAACCAGTCATGTCCCAAAGAAGCCGTTCATTGGCTGAACCCCTTTCATGAGCATGATTAGCAGTAACGAAAAAGACTATTCGCAGACCTTTTTAATGCAGTCAATCACTTCTCATTCATGCATCTTTATAAAGCTGCCCATTTCAATACAAGTTATATATGAATTAAACAAATAACCTTAAGCAGCACATAATAAAATATATATCTAAAATTGAATAAATGTTTCGTCAATAAATAAAAAATGATAGATGGTTTATTATGGCTAGGCGAAACATACCCAACAATTCTGGACAGAAGCATTTTTGAACTGGAAAGAGTTTGAGCACAATTTTGTAGCGATAGCTACATTACGGTAGCATTTCGAGCCTTCAGCGTGGCGGCGCCACCCCGGTCACGTGGTTGGTCACGTGGTTGGTCACGTGGTGTGGAGCAGCTGCCGGCATAGCGGCGCTGTGGCTGGTCACGTGGCTTGTCACGTCATGTAGTTGGTCATGTGGTTGGTCATGTAGTGCAGAACAGCTGCTGCTGCCGGCGGCGCGCCGGCGAAACCGAGCTGCAACAGCTGTGCGCATGCGCCGTGTCAAGTGGGACGAAGATGAAGCAGGAATGCCCAGCGAAACGGAGCGGCGAATGACCGACTTTGCACTTCAACTGAGCAAGTTCCACTCGGCCAGCTGTAGCAATCGCGTCACTCCAGGTTTAACCAGAGCTAAACCACCGCCAATTTTTTCCATATATTGTAAGATTTCACTATAACAATCATTATATCCATAGATCTCTCATCGACAGGCTTGAATTTTTTTCGTATTAACATTTTTGCTATTGTCAGAAGCGTTCTCCATTGGTTTTCTATGGCAGTCTTAACTGCTCGTTTGTGAGTGATGGAAAAAATTTAAAAGAAAGGTTTTGCTACTCATCGAAAGAATGGATCATTACCTTCAATATTTCCATAACAGTATGTTACAATTTTCCAATATTCAAAATTTTTCACCAAGAATGTAGGACATAAGCAAATCGGGTGCCCTAGCACTTTTGTTTTCACTTTGGTTTCAGTGTGTAGCTCAGTTTTCAAGGTCAAGCAGGCTTCACGCAAAGATTCCTTATTGCTAGCGCACTAAAACTGGAGGGGACACTTGAGCTCTGCTGTAAGGGTATGATGCGATAGCATTAATTGGTTAATGCCTGTGTACGCAGAATTAGCCATTCTATTTTTTATATTCATAGATCGCCAGGAGTCCTTGTACCACTCTTGGCGCAGTGGTACAGCAGCTAAGCGATGCGCCACTGCCCTGTGATGGCAGGCAATGCTACCTATGGGGCTTGTGGGACCCAAGTTGTTTTTCCCGAGCAACCTTGTGCGACTACTCATTAATTGAGCTGCCACGGTGGGCAGTTTGCGCACAATCCGGTTGGCAGGTTGTGATGATATTGCAAGGTCATGTCACTAAGGTTGTCCACCTGCCACCTAGGAGGGCCACACAGGTTGCTTCAAGAGGCAAGCAGGCTTTAGACAAAGATCACCGAAATCGCAGAGTGCGGGCTTAAGTGGTAATGTGAAAAAAACAGTCATGCCCCCCCACCCCCTCCTTTTTCCATCCACTAAAAAAAAAGTTCTGGAGTCCCTGCTCCCAGCGCGGATCAACTAACCTCTGATTTCTGGACCAATGAGTGCTGGATTTTTATACGTGGACCTTGTGGTGTGAGTTTCTCGACTAGTATGATTAAGTGGCCAGTAGAATACAATGATCCCGGCCGCGGCAGTCAAATTTTGATGGAGGCTTAATTCTAGAGGCCTGTGTATTGTGCGATGTCAGTGCATGTTAAAGAACCCTAGATGGTCGAATTTTCCGGAGCCCTTCACTACGACGTCCCTCTTAGCCTGAGTCGCTTTGGGACGTTAAACCCCCATAAACCAAAACCAAACAACGTAAAGAAACAGCTGTTGGTAACAATGGGCCATGGTCTGGATCATTCCACTGATTAATCAGACCAGTAAAGGAAGTTAAGCCCGAGGCATCAAAATTCTTGAGCTTTTAGTTTCACCTTATTACCTTCTTTATCAGGTAACCCAGGTAACAGGGAAAGCTTCAAAGGAGTATTGACGTCAGATTTCGGTTGCTAGTGTTCTTCTTTGTAATGATGTGTTAGGCATTAGTATACATAGATTGCCATGTGGTATTGGCTTGCGGCCACTAAATTTATAATTCTTCTCTCACCTGTTTTGGTTTCAATAGTCGAGTGATGGCTGTGGCATCAAAGGTCAGTATAGGTTATGTAAGGCATGAAGAAAACATCAGTATAATCGCTGCTTCTTCACTTGTTATGATTCAGTCTTTTGAGGCAAGCTGGCTTTAGCATTGTAGTGAATTAAAACTACGAAGCAGCGAAGCATAAATGTAGTATTTCCTCACCTCATGTGATCTATACTAACCTTTGACATCATAGCCATCGCTAAGTTGTTGAAACTGAAGCAAGTGAGAGAAGAAATTGGATCATAAATTATTTAGGAGTTGTAGGAAAATATGCCATGGTGATCCTTATATAGCAGTGTATTATATGCATCATTGCAAAGAAGATAACGCAACCAAAAATTAAGTGTCTATAGTCTTTTAACAATGGACTACGTTTTGTTGCGGACGAATTCTGTATGGCGGTCCTGATGTGGGCAGAGCTTAACTGCAGACTTAAGTTGTATTCAGCTATAGTTCCCTAGCCCAGTGTTTGTTTGCTTCGCATGCTTGAGATAATCTATACATGCACGTAACTGTGGTTTGTTTTTTTAGTGCACTAGCACTTATAGTGGCCATTCCCCACATTTAGCCATTGTGTGTTTGTGTTTATTTGAAGCCAGTATTGTGGCAGGCTGCTGATCTCCCCACTATGTCAACCAAGCAACCCAAGCCCCACTGATGGCAGCACCTTCCATACGAGGGCAGTGGCAGATCACTTGACCGCTGTACCACTGCGCCAGCAGTGGCACGCAGACTCCTAGCGATCTATGAATGTAGAGAATGACCAACTCCACATATATGGACACTAACCCGTTATCGTTATCCAAACAACTGCCATCTGTGAACACTGGATCTGAACACCGGAAACAACACAAAAACTGAACTGCTAGCATACCTAATTCGCATTTGGCGTAACTACACTTATCGACCATAATTTCTTTTAAAGGGCTCCTGGCCAGCTGTAGTCAGATACAACACATGAATGAAGCAGCGAATGCCCTTCGAAAGAGGCCATCCAGCCAGGGGCGTGAAACGTTTGTCAGGATGTCATGGCTAATCTAGCATGACGTCAAAGGAGGCTGGCAGGTGCCACTTTGAAATGGGATTATCTACGACATCATGACAACCAGTCAACAGCGTTAGCTGTAGGATCTCCTTTGAGGCGTATTTGCTACGGCATTCTTGAGTTGTACTCTACTGTAGTCGAGTTGTACTCTACTGTAGTCGAATGGGCTATTAAATGCCCATTCCCTGAGTTAAGGTCATACTAATAGTAGTGGTAGTGCATAACCAGGGGGTGGTTGCCACGGGAAGAATCTGGAAGGATTTTACTTTGCAAAAAGGGTCAGGAGGAGGGTCACTATGGTATAACGAAGACATGGTAAGAGCCAAAGAATGAGAAGGTATATAGCAGGAGTGTATTTCATCTAATAGCAAGAGCTATTAAAGGCCTGTTTCCTGGGTTTCGAGTCCTTTTCAGTAGCAGTAGTAGTGCGTAACCAGAGGGTGGTTGCCAGGGTAGAATCTGGATGGTTGTTACCTTGAAAAGAGGAGGGGGATTACCGTAGAATGAAGAAGGTATGGTGAGAGCGGAAGAATGCACAGTCAGAGGGTAGTGTAGTCCGATACAACTCGAGTGAAATAAAGGACCCCCTTTAGCCAATGAGGTCTGCAGATTCTCGTAAACCTGCTAGCCTGACGATGCAAGGAGCGGCGTGACAGTGCAGGGAAGGGAGTGTCCCCAACCATGGAAGGAGGGGACTCCCCGTTCGCCTGTCACTCCCTGCATTGTCGCGCTATTAGCAGGCTGATGAGAATTGGCCAATGCCATTGGCTGGAAGGGCGTCTTTTGATGGGGAAAGCTGCTTCGTTATTTAGTTGTATCCGATTATAGTAGAAGTGTATTTCATATTGCAGTGGCAGCTCTTAAAGGCCGGTATCCAGGGTTGCATGCCATTGTATTAGTCGTAGTGGTAGTAATGCGTAACCGGATGGAGGTGTCCGCGAGAACTATCTGGAGGGTTGTTACTCTAGAAAAAAAAAAGTTACTGTGGAATGAGAAAGGTATGGCGAGAGCGGAGGAATTCCCAGTTGGAGGGTATTGGAAGTGTATTTCATTTCAACGGCAGCTGTTAAAGGCCTGTACCCTGGGTTTCGTGGCATATAATTAGTAGTTGTAGTATCTTGTAACCTGAGGGTGGTTGCCATGGGAACCATCTGGAGGGTTGTAATTAAAAAATAGGAGGGTTAACGCGGAATGAGGGAGGAATGCGTAGACGGAGGGTAGAAGTAGTGTATTTCATTTCAATGCATCAGCATTAGAAGGGTCTGTGCAAGTGCAAATGGTGAGCACTGTCTAGTAGCCAGTGGCAGGCGACCTACCTGCCACGGTGGGCAGGTGGCAACCTTCTTGCCTGACTACGAGCGAACTTGGGATACTACCTCAAATATAACAAACCTTAGTATGGCACCTCGGATATTATTATTATTTTATTATTAGTACCTCAAAGGCCCCATTGAAGGGGTATTACATGAGGGAGTGGAATATACAGCAGTACATTTCTTCTATGGATGATGTGAATGACGAGTCGATCTGATCCATTATGGCGTTTGGCAGGTCATTCCAGTCCCTTGCTGTATGAACGAAAAATGATGACATGCACAGAAGTGCGGGCAGGGGAGGGTAGACGGCCTTCCCGCGGTTTGTGCGATTGGAGATGCGATGTGCGGGGCTGATAATGGAGTTCAGAAATGGATTATAATAGAACTTATGAAACAGACACAGTCTGGAAATTTTTCGGTTCGCTAAAGTTGTGAGATGAGCATTGCGTTTTAGTTCAGTTACACTTAGATGAGAAGAACAGGCTGAGAAAATGAAACGAGCTGAGCGATTTTGTACAGATTCGAGAGTAGTGGAAAGGTTATTTTGATGAGGGTCCCATATCGTGCGTGCATATTCTAATTTGGGACGGATAAGTTAAATAAGCACGGGATTTCACTGATGGGGGTGCTAGTCACAGGGTTCGTCGAAAGTAACCAAGGACGCGATTTGCCTGGTTAGCAACCTGAGATATATGAAAGGACCAATTTAGATCAGGTGTCAAATGGATGCCTAAATACTTGTAAGTTGATACTGAAGCGATTTCTGCATTCTCGATTAGATATCTTGAAGATGATTGTGAATGACGTGGGCGGAATGATAGCAGAGATGTTTTTTTCACATTTAAGGACATTAGCCATGTATTACACCAGGTTAGTGCGTGCTGAATGCCAGACTGAAGAAGCAAAATGTCATTGTTGTGAGTAATAGGCTGGTAGATAACGCAATCAGCGAATATGCGAATGTTAGAACATGTTAGCAGGCAGATCATTAATACATATGAGAAAAAGAAGGGGGCCCAAGACTGTGCCCTGAGGTACCCCAGATATGAGAGGAATAAGATGAACATTTATTAGCAAAAACAAACTGCTGCCGATTAGTGAGAAAACTGTATATCCAATTAAAAATGTGTTCGTTAAGATTGAGATTGGATATAATGAAGATGACTGCTGACACATTCAAACGATCCACAAAGGATCGCCTAGGAGTTAAAATCCTTCCAGTATCTCTTCCTCTGTGGGTAGATAAAATCACTTTCGGATATTCTAGTGACAGCTGTTAAAAGGCCCGTACCATGTGTTTTGCGACATAGTACTAGTAACGGTGGTTGTGGTGCATAGCCGCAGAGGTTGCCATGGGGATCATCCGTATGCTTATTGCCGTGGAAAAAGGAGGAGGGTTATCGTGGAGTGAGACAGGTATGGCAAGTGCAGTTGAATGTGCAGTCGGTGGATAGTGGTAGTATTTCCTTTTATAACAACAGCTAGTAAAGCCCAGTACCCTGAGTTTCGCGGCATTGTAGCAGGTATAGTGGTAGTAGTGCATAACCAGAGAGAAGCGTCCACGGGAGGTATGTAGAGGGCAGAGCCATATAATGCAGAGTGGAAAGGTTTAAGAGCGGAAGAATGTGCAGCGGGAGGGTAGTAGTGTATATCATTTTATAGCGTTTGCTATTAAATCCTTGTACTCTGGGTTTCACTGCATTGTAGTGGGAATACTGGTATAGTAGTGTATAATCGGAGGGAAGTGTACAGGAACCATCAGGATTGTTACCATGGAAAAAGGAGGAGGCCTGGTTAATGTCAATTGAAGGTTTGGCTAGAATGGAGGAATGCGGAGTTGGATGGTAGCAGTAGTGTCTTAAAAGCGACAGCTATTAAAAACCCATGCCCTGTGCTTCGCAGCATTGTAGTAGAAGTAGTGGTAGTAGTGCATAATGGAGGGAAGTTTAAGAGCGGAAGAATGTGCAGCGGGAGGGTAGTAGTGTATATCATTTTATAGCGTTTGCTATTAAATCCTTGTACTCTGGGTTTCACTGCATTGTAGTAGGAATACTGGTATAGTAGTGTATAACCGGAGGGAAGTGTCTACAGGAACCATCAGGATTGTTACCATGGAAAAAGGAGGAGGCCTGGTTAATGTCAATTGAAGGTTTGGCTAGAGCGGAGGAATGCGGAGTTGGATGGTAGCAGTAGTGTCTTTCATTTTAAAGCGACAGCTATTAAAAACCCATGCCCTGTGCTTCGCAGCATTGTAGTAAAGTAGTGGTAGGAAGGCATAATGGAGGGAAGTGTCCACGGGAACCATTTGGAGGGTTGTTACTATGGAAAAGGGTGGAAGGTTGCCGTGGAATGAGGGAGGTATGGCAAGTGAGGAGGAATGCGCAGTCGGAAGGTGGTAGTAGTGTCATTTTATAGGCCTATACTCTGGGTTTTGTGGCATTGTAGAAAGTAATGGTGCTGGTGCATAACTGAAGGAAAGTGGCCAAGGGAACCATCCAGAGTGTTACTGTGGAAAAAGGAGTAGCGTTACTGTGAAATGAAAGGTTTGGCTAGTGCGGAGGAATGCGCAGGACGAGGGTAGGACTAGTGTGTTTCATTTTATAGCGATAGCTATTAGAGCCCTGTACTCTGGGGTTTTGCAGCATTGTAGAAGGACATGTACTGGTGCATAACCGGAGGGAAGAGTCCACAGGAACCATCAAGAGGGTCGTTACTGTGGAATGAGGAAGGTTGGTTAAAGTGGAGGAATGCGCAATGGAAGGGTAGTAGTAGTGCATTTCAATTGAAAATGGCAGCTATTAAAGGCCTGTACCCTGGGTTTAACAGAATTGTAGTAGGAGTAATGGTAGTATTGCGTATGCAGAGGGAGGTGTCCTTGGGAACCATCCAGAGGGTTGTTGCTGTGGAATGAGGAAGGTTCGCCAGATTGGATGAATGTGCAGTGAAAGGTAGTAGTAGTGTACTTAATTTGAGTTCAGCAGCTATTAAAGACCTGTATTATGTGTTTTACAGTGTTGTAGTAGGATTAGTATAACTAGTGCGTAACTGAAAGGAGGTGTCTACAGGAACTATCCGGGGCGGTTGTTACCATGCAATGGAAGAAGGAGGAGGGTTACCGTGGAATGAGAAAGGTATCGCTAAAGCGGTGGGATGCGCAGTCGCAGGGTAATAATAGCGTATTTCATTTTAGTTACAGCTATTAAAGGCCCATAGCCTGGGTTTCACAATACTGCATCGACAGCCGTTAGCTTGGTTTGCGTCGTCTGGGTAGTAGTAGTAGTAGCGAAAACTGAAATGAGTTCTATAATCCTCTTATATGCATGTCGCTGTCAATATCTTCACCTAAGTATATTGTGCAATGAAAATACCTCCACAGCTGTCGCTGAATCTCTCTTTACATAGTGATAACCGTCCTATGAGCCTTCCTGCTGTTAACATGACCGCGTTAAGGAGCTCATGTCGCAGAAAATCTGGCGTCATCGTCGGCGTCGTTGACCCTGAGCGAAAAATCCACGAAAAATCTCCAGAGAAGTAACCTAGGAGGCATGTGGGCCACTAAGGTCACGCGACCTTGCGGCGTCATCACAACCTGCCCACCGTGGCAGGTGGCCGTCAAATTAATGGTCGCTCGGAAAGAGTAACCTGGGTCGCACAAGGCCCACCGGGGGCAGCACCTTCCATTGCAGTGCGGTGGCGCATCGTTTAACCGCGGCAGGATGCTATATCAGGACTCCCAAGAATCTATGAATGCAAAGTACATAATGACCGATTCTGCATATATGGGAATTAATAACGAAAGTGTCCCCTCCAATTGGTTTCTACCTGCTGTATTCACTGTAGCACTTCCGTGCGCCTGCAGGTAAGCGCCTGTCGGCTCGCGACATCGCAATGTGGGGAATTGTGCAAACAGCTTTCTGTGGGAGACTGGAGCGCGTGCAAATCAGTTCATTGAAAGGGGGGCGGTCCCCCCCCCCCCCTACATTTCTTAAGAAGGGGCAGCGCACTCCTTGTCTCAGACTGCACTTCGATCAGATTTCTGACAAATGCTTTAAATGCGTTGAGACACCAAATTTTAAAGATATTAAAAGGTTGTTATGGGCTTTATGTAAGGTCACCCACGGCAAACTATTGGATGCAACAAAAGCTTAAAATATGTATTAAATCAGCTCCAAAGAGGCCATAAATGCTCATTCTCACGATCTGGACCCATCGCCAGCGCGATATTATATATATATATATATATATAGAGTGATAACTAATTAGCAACGATATCAGCAAATATGAGTGACATCACAGCAAAGCAGCGTGACGTGCTATGAATGGTGATGCGCGACATGGACCAGGCGCTGCGTCGGCGACTCTGCTCGGTGGGCTGACCGATAAATTTATGCCGTCGCTGACGCACCAGCAATCGGCGGCCGAGTGAAACCTTCACGTCGATGAGACGAAACGGGCAGTAGCTGCCCGAGTGGAACTCGCTCAGTCGTATTTCATTCAGTTTTTCGCCGCTCCGTTTCGCTGGACGTTCCTTCATCTTCGTCCCTGGATGTGATCCACCCTCTCCCCCCTCTCCACCCCCACCCCCACTCGGTTTCGCCGGCAGCTGCTCCGCACTGAAGACTAGAAATGCTAGAGTAATGTAGCTATCGCTACAAAAAACTGAAAAATAGTCGCGGAGCAGTTTTCACGGACGTGCACCACGCTATATTTGACTAAAAACAAGAGCAGAATAAGTTGAAAATGAAGACACCCCTGAAGGTAGATTGGTATGGCAGCGTTTACTTTCATATTCACTTCTTTTAGGCTTGGCATTTCAATATAACTGAGGAAAAATGTAGCCTCATCAGCCAAATCAAGATCTCGGCGTTTAAACTATGTTATTTCACAGTTCAATGTTCATGCAATACACTATAATCTGCTGCACACCGCGATAACCTCACAGAAAAAAAGCTCTGAGAATTAGGCCTAAGCGGGGCCCTAACGGGGTGGCTACACTAACAAAGGAAGGTCAGGTATGGTAAGAGCACTGGAGGCTTCACAAGGGCAGTTTATGTAGCTTATTGTAGCGGAAAACGGTGACAAGCCGATATCTTGTTCCGCGGCAGGCGCCCGTGAAGGAGCAGAAGTGAGAAAGATTAAGCGACGATGGTAACCAAGTGGTCGTGTCACCGCCATTATCAGAGGACTGACCAGAAGCAGACTAGACGCTAGGTGGCGGCACGGATGGCGCAAAATGTTTTTTTTTACTCCAATGGAGACTTGCGGAATATTGAGACCAAGAAACGCCATTTAAAAATAGAACAGAATCCTTTATGCCCCGTCATTCAGTGCGGGGAGTAAAAGAGGTCATTTACCACATCCTTGCTCCATAAGGATAGAGTAAATGTTTCCACACATGGAGTTGAAAGTATGACGCCAGCCATTTAAACTCCCATTTTGGTTGATTCTTGTTTACAGTGTGGGGCAATACACAACATTTATTACAGAGAATGCGCCAACCAAAAATTTGGTGTCTGCATTCCTTTATTCCTCTTGCGCCTTACCATGACATCAGGGGGAATGCAGGTGGATTAACAACGGTTTAAGTGGATTAATTGCGACATCATGACAACTCTTTGATGCCACTGGCTGAAAGGCCTCCTTTCACGGGCATTCGCATCTTCGTTCTTGAGTTGTAACTGATTTCAAATAGTAACTTTTTAACTATTACAGTTAGATGCATAACTGAAACTGGAGATTTGTAGCCGGCCGTTAGTAACAGCCATATCACTTTTTCGAATTTCGAAAACGCGCCTTCCCTCGGCACTGTGGCTCAACAAATTTCGGCCGCCGCGCGCCCTTTTCGGAAAGCGCGCCGCGAAGTGACATCCATTACTGCGCGCCACTCCATGGTGCACCTGCCACGTGACGTGCTCTGTCCCGTCCACGCTGCAGTGCTCGCTGCTCCAGCCAAAACTGGTGAAAGGTCACGTGACATGTGCGTCACGGAGTGATGGGTGGTGATTGACGTCGCTTGACATCGCGTATGCTCGTAAGAGCGACCGAGGTCCGCGTACACGAGTGCGCAATTTGTGCTTCGCGCGGCAGTCACTCCGTCTTTTCTCTCTTCATAACCACTTCCTCCTCGCAACGCAAAACACGACCAAATGAGATGTGGAGGGCTTCGCACGACAGTTACCGCGCCTTTAGGGCTAGCCATCTTAGCGCCTCTTCAGCTCGTAACCTCCTCATCGCAGTGCGAAGTACGAGCGAGTGCCCGGATGCTTTCCTCTAGTAGTGCCCTGACGTGGGCCGTCCTCACCCTCATCAGTCTAGTCGCAAGCGGTGAGGTGAGGACGAGGGAGGGCAACATGCACGGGGTGAGGGGGAAGCAGGAAGTACAGAACAAGCTCTTTACCACGGGAGGTCGAGCGGGCGTGGCTCAAGGATCACCTGAATCATAGCCTTGCCGACACGTTGCAATGTTCTGCACTTTGAACGCAGTAACCTAAAAAAAGAAATTTATTTGTTTTAACACGAACTTATTGGGCCACTGACACCACTTCTCGTACATGAGCAATTTGTGCACTTCGATCTTTTGGCCTCGTGAGCCCTTCGTCTTTTCGTATAATCGCGGGGTCATTGGCCATGGTGGCCGCCGGTAATATTTATTTATTTACTTATAGTGCATTGTGCTGCGTCGGAGCATATAACAGGGGAACTGACTAACAAAAAAATTGGAGGGATCGCTTAAGCTCCACCCTAAGGATATGACACGATAGCGGAATGGGTTGATTCCCATATATGCAGAAGGTCATTCTCTACTTAGAAAACATAGCGCAAAAAGGACACGGACGACACAGAAGTGGACACAGAAGTGTTTACAGAAGCTGTAAACAAAGGTTACACAACTTTATAGCCTTCCGGCTCTTTCGATCGATCTCAACACCTCTCACTCCTGGGCACGGCTAAACCAGTTGCCCATAAACATCAGCAGGTCCTCTGCAATGACTTTTTCAACCCTGCGCCGCCCTCGCCACAAGTCGCCAATGTTGACCCTTGGAAGCCAGCCCTTTCGTTGCATCCCCACCATGACAGTGCTCGGCGTTGAGCTGGACGCACGCTTGTCTTTTTAGTGTGAAAGCACTCATGCGCTCACCGACACCGATCAAGAATCTTGTCACCTCTTGTCACGTACGTTCTCTCGATCTTGTGCCGTTGCTTATCTACCTGAATTACTACTCGAGCTTACCCGAGTAACTCGGGTAAATTCGGAGGATCGTCGCGCCAGCTGCGCTAGGGGTCGTTCCGGAAGGGCAACATGGGTCGCAAAATCTCTACTGGCGGCTTTGATAGAAACAGCCACCTGCATCGCTTAACCGCTGCGCCGCTTCGCCACTGCGATGGTAGTGGTATGAGGACTGCATATGTGGTCATTAACTCACTAAAGATATCGCGTCATCCTTAAGGCGGAGCTGAAGTGTCCCCTCCAGTTGAAGAATGAACATATGCTTTAGCACGTCTACTCGGTTTAACTACGTTCAACCCCTGCCAATTTTTCTTCTCAAGTATACCGCACACTTGCCCAATCCAGACCCTCCTCACGGCCCTCCCACTGCATTCCGGGGGCTTTACATTTTCCTTGTGCTTCCCATCCTTGAGTACTGTTGTGCAGTCTGGCTACCAAACTCTGCTTCTTTTGATATCAGCCTTGTCAGGATCCAGCGTCGCGCTGCATATGCATTCTATCGCCGGAGTACACCACAAAGCAACGTCTCCCATACTCAGATTTCATCTGCGGCCCTTCTCTGACGTTCATCCTGGCAGGCTGTCTCTTCTCGTGTACCAGCGTCACAATGCGTCTTTTTTGCTGCTTGATTGCACCAGGTCAGCAAGTGCAAATTCATGGCCCACGGCCCAACCGCCTGACTGGCTACTTAGTACAACCGCTTCTTGCATGCCCTGTACTATCGTGAGCAACAACCCCACGCGCGTGCCGAACAACGCCTCACTGCATGCGGGCATGGGTCTCGACACCAAGACTGCTTCATCAGGTGGCTCCCGCATGCAGTGCGGCATAGTTCGGCACACGTGGAAGAGGGTCTTTTGCTTACGATAGTGCGTCATGAGTCTTACTCGCTCCTCCGTGCTGTGGCGACGTTTGCTTGCCATCATCGCCCGGTCCTTACCCCCTCAAGCCTGTGATATATCTCAACTGTTGTGAAGGCTGCTGAGCGGCTACCATAATCTTTCGTCTCCCTTTCGCTTCATCCCACATTTCATCATACTAGGCCCCAGGTCAGGGTCAGCAAGCGTTCATGGTATCGGCAGTGATGCGTTCTTGCTACCCATGCATGCCCGGGCCACCAGCAAAGAATGCTCAATAAATTATTATTATTAATGCGATAGCGTTAAGGCTCCCGTTCTGCAAGAAATCCGGCGTCGTCGTCGGCGTTGTGAGCGAAAAATCCCCGAAGCAACCTTGGTGGGCCACCTAGGACACGTGACCAGTTAGCTGCTACACAACCTGCCCACCGGATTGTGAGCATACTGACCACCGCGTCAAGTGGCTGTTATTGATTAGTCGCGAAAGGTTGCAACCAGGGTCGCACAAGCCCCACCGGTGGCAGCACCTGCCATCGCAGGGAGTGGCGCATCGCTTAAGCGCTGCACCACTGCACCAGGAGTGGTATGAAGACTCCCAGAGATCTACGAATGTAAAGTCGAGAATGTCCATTCCGCATATATGGGCATTCACCCATTAACGCTGTCGCGTCATATCCGTAAGGCAGAACTTGTGTCCCCTCTAATATTTTTGTTTTATTATGAATTTGGTAGGTGAAGAGACGTCTATACAGGATCTGAGCCTTTGGACACTGCATCACCGCGACAGTTGCTTTCCCAAGCAAGACTTCTTGATGGCAAGACACGTCCAAACTTGTCAACACCTTGAAGCTTGAACGATATTAATCAAGCGTGTTGAGAGTAATGTGTCCCTAGCTGGAAAATGTCTTTATACAGGTGAATAAATACAACAAAAGCTAGTTGAGCGCAGCCACACGGCTATATAAGAAACGTGCAGCCTTCTCTAACCTTTACAGGGACTCCAGAACACTGGGGCAAGGGGGCGGTTGCCCCCCCCCCCCCCCCCCGTCTCCAACTTCTTGCACTCAGATCAGATTCCTGAGTTCAATTTTAGGATGTTATAAATGTAAAGCACAGTGGGGCTGAGCTCGTTGGCTCCATACCCAGTCTTAAAACGTTTAATTTCAGTAACCTAAACCAATCATGCCCCAATAGAAATTATTGACTGAGCTCTGTTCATGAGCATGATTATTAGCATTGAAACAGTACGAACAAACTTTTTTAATGCAGTCGATCACTCCTCCTGTGTACATCTTTATATATATAAAGTTGCCAATTTCAATTCGTTTTAATCGCATTACAAATGCACTTTTGAACAGCGAAGTTTGAAAATATAAACAAAAAGTAAATAAAATTAAATAACCTTTTAAATAAAGCATGGAATAAATAAACATCTAAAAAAACTAGAAGACCTGCCCCCCCCCCCCCCCCCCCCCCACACACACACACACCCACTCGAAAAAATGTTTCGGATTCCCTGAACCTTTACATTTGAACAAGGGTTCAAACGCGGCAGTCTGAAGACTGTGGGCTAAACAACGTGAGTCTCCGCTGGCCGTACGTTCTGCGAACTTTTCCAGGGGAACTTCTCGCACATGACGATCTTTTGCTTATCCCATCCTGCTCACTCAAGGCATCACGTTACGCTTCACAGCAGCGTGCAGACGCCGGACAGATCGGCGCGTCTAAAGTTACCGCAGCCCTTCGAATCACCTCCCCGCATTGGCAAATGCACGTCAAGCTGT
Source organism: Amblyomma americanum (assembly GCF_052857255.1). Classification (NCBI taxonomy): domain Eukaryota; kingdom Metazoa; phylum Arthropoda; class Arachnida; order Ixodida; family Ixodidae; genus Amblyomma; species Amblyomma americanum. The sequence goes on from NC_135497.1 coordinate 184,652,866, forward strand.
GAAATTTAGGACGATTGTTTCAATGAGCAGGATTGTGTGTGAGCGAAAGGCGTCTGCTTTTCGTCGCCAATGGCTGCGTTGCGAAATTTGACCGCGCCTGCATAGGTCCCTTTTGTGTGGGATTTAGCACTCCATGAACACAAAGCAGCGGTGGTTAAGCACTTTTAGGCCTCGCGATTTCTGTTCAGGTAGTGTGCCTAAAACTCCGCAGCGCTTTTGGGAAGAATATAGCTGAGACTAACGTCACCTTACCTTTTCAGTCAACGGTCGTATTGCTAAATAACGCTTCCTTCTCCGCTTCGCTTCATAGGCGCGTGCGCTGTTCACGCTTGAGCGCGATCACAGCGCAACGCCGTATAATCAGAGTCCTAAATTAAAAGTAACAGAAAAGGCTTAGTCTATGAACAAAGTTATTTCTCCCCATGCTCCACTCTTATAGCATATAGACCTTTTTATCAGGCGAGAGAGATGTCGAAACGCCTCCTCTCTGGGCTGTTGCAAACAAATTTCGCTGTCGCTCCCAGCGTTCTAGCGCCAGACAAAGCTCTATGATCTTGCCGCTGGCGAAACTTTCCATATTGTCACGTAGTGGTGACGGCAGTCGAAGCAGCGATGAAGACGGACGAAAGGGTCTTCTAAAAGAACTGTTTATTGGGCTGACTTGCACCCAAAATGGACTGAATCACTCGGCGGCGGCGAAGCGACAAGCGTGTTCGGCGGTCGTCGAACAGAATGCCGGCCGCTGTCGGCCGCGCTCAATTTAAAGCTGATAGCGAACTTTCGAGATAAAGAGTGCAAAGCTACTAGAACATTCCGGAACAACGTAGAATCAGCTCTGCCTGGCTGCGATCAATCGAGATAAATCTTGTCGCGTCTTGCGTAGCAAACAAAGCGATAAAGTGATGGTGCGGCAGATTTGAAAAACGAACACACTGCAAATATTCGCGGCATTACTCCCCTCTCAAAGATGCATCGACCCGATGCATTAAAACAAATAATGCGACTAGTAAGGAAAAAAAAACGGATCTTGCGAAAATAGAGCATGGAAATGCAGCGGCCTTTAGCGCGCATAATACGGCTTCAGACGGACTACATGGACAACTTCTGGTCGTACGCGGCGTCACTGGGATGCAGTCATTGAGTCAGGGATGACTTCATAATCCAGTTCACCCAGCCGACGAAGAACCTTGTACGGGCCGAAATAGCGGCGCAAAAGCTTTTCACTCAATCCACGGCGGCGAATGGGCGTCCACACCCAGACTTGGTCTCCTGGCTTGTATTCCGCATTGCGTCTTCGTAGGTTGTAGCGTCTGGCGTCGGATCGCTGCTGATCTTTGATCCGTAATTCGGCAAGCATTCGAGCTTCTTCTGCGCGTTGAATGTAGGTGGCAACGTCGACGTTCTCTTCTTCTGTAACGTTGGGCAGCATGGCGTCTAGCGTGGTCGTGGCCTCCCTGCCATGGACGAGCCTAAAAGGCGTCATCTGGGTGGTCTCTTGCACTGCGGTGTTGTAGGAGAAGACGACGTACGGCAGGATGACATCCCAGGTGTTGTGTTCGGCATCGACATACATAGCGAGCATATCGGCGATGGTTTTGTTCAGGCGCTCGGTCAGTCCGTTGGTCTGCGGATGGTATGCAGTTGTCCTCCGGTGGCTGGTTTGGCTGTCGCGCAGGATGGCTTGCGTTAGTTCCGCCGTGAATGCTGTTCCTCTGTCCGTGATGAGCGCATCGGGGGCGCCGTGTCGAAGAAGAATGCACTCCACGAAAAATTTGGCGACTTCTGCTGCTGTTCCGTTCGGTAGGGCTTTCGCCTCGGCGTAGCGGGTCTGGTAGTCGGTCGCTATGATGATCTACTTATTTCCAGATGTTGACGTTGGAAAAGGGCCAAGCAAGTCCATGCCAATCTGCTGGAAGGGCCTTGAGGGAGGTTCAATGGGGCACAGAAATCCTGCTGGTCGTGTGGGAGGAGTCTTTCGTCGCTGACAATCTCGGTAGGTTTTCACATAGTGTGCGACATCGGCAGGCAGTCGGGGCCAATAATACTTGTCTTGAATGCGGCGGAGGGTGCGAGTAAACCCGAGATGTCCACCTGTCGGCTCGTCGTGTGAAGTGTGTAGAACTTCTTTGCGGAGACAAGCAGGTACAACAAGGAGGTAGGCTGTTTCGCTCGCTGCAGTTCTTCACAAGGACCTCATTAATTCTGCACACAGAAGGAAGACAGTCCTCGCTTGAATGAAGCGGGGGGTGAAGAAACCTTGCCTTCCAGGTACTCGATGAGGCGTTTTAGGTCGGGGTTCGAGCGTTGCTGCTGAGCAAAAGAGCTGGGGCTGATGGGTCCCAGGAAGGCGTCCTCATCGTCGTCCGGCGGCGGTGCATCTACAGGGGCCCGTGAGAGGCAATCGGCGTCAGAGTGCTTGCGTCCGGACTTGTAAACGACGGTGACGTCAAACTCCTGGAGACGCAGACTCCATCGAGCGAGACGGCCTGAGGGGTCTTTCAAATTGGCAAGCCAGCAGAGCGCGTGGTGGTCGCTGACCACCACGCGAGGTAGGGGCGGAATTTTGACGTAGCCCAGATGATGGCAAGGCACTCCTTCTCTGTTGTCGAATAGTTTGCCTCGGCCTTGGAAAGGGAACGGCTAGCGTATGCGATGACTTTCTCCAGCCTGTCGCTTTTCTGGACGAGGACGGCGCCTAGTCCCACGCTGCTTGCGTCGGTATGAACTTCAGTATCGGCGTTTTCATCAAAATGCGCAAGGATCGGTAGGGACTGTAATCGACGCTGAAGTTCCTTGAAGGCTTCTGCTTGCGGCGCTTCCCATTTAAACGGCACGTCTGCCTTCGTCAGTTTTGTCAGGGGCTCGGCGATGCGCAAAAAGTTTTTCACAAATCGTCGGTAGTATGCGCACAGTCCGAGAAATCTGCGCACTGCTTTCTTATCGGCCGGCGGTGGAAACTGTTCAATAGCAGCTGTTTTCTGCGGGTCTGGGCGTACTCCTTCCTTGCTAAAGATGTGGCCTAGAAACAGCAGCTCTTCGTAAGCAAAGTGGCATTTCTCTGCTTTCAAGGTTAGGCCAGACGACTTGATTGCGTCTAGTACTGTTCGAAGTCTTTTGAGGTGCTCTTCAAAGTTCGAGGCGAAGACAACGACGTCATCTAAATATACCAGACAAATTTTCCACTTCAGGCCTGCCAGCACTGTATCCATTACTCGCTGAAACTTCGCTGGTGCGGAACAGAGACCAAACTCAAACAGCGCTCGTGTGTTCCATGTCATTCTTTCTTGTGTCCTTGTCTGTATTTGCGCTGTACATTTCCATTATGAATCACCAACATGCCCAGTCTGCCACCTTAGAGCCCATCCTGAGTGAAGAATGCTGTCTTCTCGCGATATCTTTCGTCGACCTCAATTTGCCAGTAGCCGCTCTTGAGGTCCATCGATGAGAAATATTTGGCGTTGCAGAGGCGGTCCAGTGTGTCGTCGATGCGGGGGAGGGGGTAGACGTCCTTCTTTGTTATGTTGTTCAAGCGGCGGTCATCCACGCAGAATCGAAGTGAGCCGTCTTTCTCACTAGAACAACCGGTGCCACCCATATGGGCTGTTTGAAGGCTGGATGACGTCGTCGCGAAGCATTTCTTCGACTTGGTCCCGGATGGCTTATCGTTCTCGTGGTGACACACGGTAGGGGCTTTGACGGAGAGGTCGGACGTGTTGATCCGTTATAATGCGATGCTTGGCAATTGGCGTCTGTCGCACCTTCGGCAATGTCGAAAAACACTCACTGTAGCTTTGAAGCAGATTCCGGATCTGGTCTTGTCTGTTCCGGTGCAGGGCTGGGTTGATGTCGAAAGTGGGCGAGTTCTCTTGGTCAGGCGAATTTTCTGCGGAGGGGTCGGAGAGGGCGAAGGAGTCTCGTACGTCAGATATTTCGTCGAAGAAAGCAATCGTCGTTCCTGTGTTAATGTGACGGTATTCTTCGCTGAAGTTAGTCAGCAGTACTTCGGCCTGGCCATTGAGCAAATGTGCGATGCCTCTTGCGATGCTGATTCCTCGGTCTAGGAGCAACTGCATGTTGCCCTCGAAGATGGCTTCAGCGTTAATGGCTTTCGTGGCGCCTACGGTCAGGCTAACGCTTGATCGGGGTGGGACGCTCACTTCTTCCTCCAGGACACTCAGGGCAACGTGATTTTCCCGAGTTTTCATCGAAGCGATGGCTTCGTCCGGCGAAAGCGTGATCAGCTTGGATCGCAGGTCGATGATCGCCTGATGCTCATTAAGGAAATCCATACCCAAGATCACTTCGCGGGAGCATTGCGGTAGCACAACAAAGGTCGCAGGATAGGTATGTCCTTTGACAGTCACTCGCGCTGTGCATCGTCCTGATGGCGTAATGAGGTGGCCCCCTGCGGTGCGAATTTGTGGGCCGTCCCAAGCCGTTGTGACTTTTTTCAGCTGCGCAGCGAATGTTCCATTCATCACCGAGTAATCGGCTCCTGTGTCGACTAGAGCGGTAACTTTCCGGCCGTCGATAGTCACTTCTAAGTCAGAGGTCCTGGCTCTTGCATTGCACGTCGTTCTTGGCGTCGGGTCACGGCTTCGTCGCGTATGCGAGTCGCGTGTGGGGCGTGTGGTCGTAGCTCTTCTGGGTGGCGGCGTCGTTTTCAAGGCAGCCTGCGTCGTGGTCGGGGTTCTCATTGTGTGCGGCGTCGGTGCAGCGAGTGCCGGTTCTTCATGCGGCGTCGCGGGTGCAGCGTCTTCATGGGGCGTGGTCGGTGGAGGATCTTCGGCGTTTCGCTCTTGAGCAACCTCACCTCCAGAGGTTGCTGCCTTCAGTTTCCCCTACGGGGGCTGGGAGACCTTCCTCGTACCGCGGCTGCGTAGCTGCGGCGTGGCGACGCAAAGCGCGAGGTTGACGGCGATGGTGAGCGTGAAAAGCGGTTCGGGGTGTACTCTTCTCGACGCAGGTACTCGTCGATTTCCTGCGGACGTTGCCCGAAGCGTGGTCGTGGGGCGTTAATGGCAAATCCTCGAAGACCGATACGTCGGTACGGGCAGTGACGAAGAATATGGCCGGCCGCACCGCAATGGAAGCACAACGGCCGGTTGACGGAAGTCCTCCAGGCGTCGCATTTCCTGGGGCTTGAGCGTCGGTCATAGGCTGGGCGGGCGGGGGCTGGGAGGCGGCGTTGTGGAACAAGTGGCTCATCTCGGGGAGGACGTGGGGGTTGTCGTTGGGGCTGGGCAGTCCTTACTGCAGCGGCGTAGGTCATGGCCTGTGGTTTCGTGGCCGTCGGGGTGCCAAGTGCCTGTTGCACTTCTTCCCGTACCACGTCCATCAGAGTCGATGCTTGTGGCTGTGGGGAGGATGGCAGTAATCGGCGTAGCTCCTCTCGGACGATTTCGCGGATAACTTCCCGCAAGCTGTCGCTGGTGGTGGCCGGCGTGTCCGAACGGATTGCACAGGCAGAGGAAGGACGATTGTACTGCCGAGCTCGGACGTCGAGGGTCTTCTCAATCGTGCAGGCTTCTTGCATGAATTCCTCGACTGTTTTTGGCGGCTGGCGGACGAGGCTTGCAAAGAGTTGTTCTTTTACGCCGCGCATTAAAAACTGAACTTTCTTTTCCTCGGTCATCCCGGGGTCGGCGCGGCAAAATAGGCGCTTCATCTCCTCGACGTAACCGCGGACGGGCTCATTCGGAAGCTGGATCCTGGACTCGAGGAGTCGTTCGGCTCTTTCTTTCCTCACGACACTGGTGAATACCTGCAATAGTTCTCTCTGGAATAGCTCCCATGTAAGAGACGACTCGTAGTTTTCGTACCACGTGCGTGCGGAGCCATCCAATGAGAAGAACACGTGTCCAATTTTTGCCGCATCATCCCACTTGTTGAATGACGCCACGCGCTCAAATTGATCCAACCATTCTTCAGGGTCTTCGCCTAGGGATCCATTGAAAGTTGGCGGCACCCGCGGCTGCTGCAGTATGATCGGTGTCGACATCTTCGGCGCAGTTGCGGTGCTCGTAGCCGCGTCTTTTCGCTGTCTTGTGCGGTCCGGCAGTTTCCCGAACTCAGGCTCCTCTCCCTGGAGACGTCGGCTGGCTCGCTGAGCTGCTGGCTTGTCCTCGGGTGCGAAGCGCTCAGGGCTGGCTTCACGACTTGAAGGGGGCGTCCGGAACATGGAAGGCTACCCCGCACCTCCACCAGATGTCACGTAGTGGTGACGGCAGTCGAAGCAGCGATGAAGACGGACGAAAGGGTCTTCTAAAAGAACTGTTTATTGGGCTGACTTGCACCCAAAATGGACTGAATCACTCGGCGGCGGCGAAGCGACAAGCGTGCTCGGCGGTCGTCGAACAGAATGGCGGCCGCTGTCGGCCGTGCTCAATTTAAAGCTGATAGCGAACTTTCGAGATAAAGAGCGCAAAGCTACTAGAACATTCCGGAACAACGTAGAATCAGCTCTGTCTGGCTGCGATCAATCGAGATAAATCTTGCCGCGTCTTGCGTAGCAAACAACGCGATAAAGTGATGTGGCGGCAGATTTGAAAAACGAACACACTGCAAATATTCGCGGCAATATGTATGGTAGGGTGTATGTGTTTCAATGTCCCAAAGCGACATGGGCTATGATGGACACCGAGTGTAGGGCTGCAGATTTGTTTCGACCGCATGGGGGTTGTGCACTGACACCGCACAGTATGCACGCCTTGCGTTTCGCCTCCATCGTCGCGATCCCGCATCCTCGAGCTCCTCGAGGTGCGACTGCTGCAAGCCACCCTGGAAGCACAGGAGGTGCTCATCACCGTCTCCACAGCGTCGGCCAGAGCAGTAGGGTCTTTGACTGAGGACCCTACCTACACCCTCTTTGAATAAGTCACGGTGTAAGAATAACATACTGAGGTGTTGACACTCTCCCTCCGCCACGCGCGAGAGCGCCCCGCTCGCGCCACAATGTGTTCGGGGAAAGGGGGAAGGGTTGTCATGGAAACCGGTCGCTAACTTAGAGGGCGCTGCGAAAGGCGGGCCCACGCTGGGCGGCTCGGTACGGCGTGGCGCGGCACTGCGCACGTGTTTTTGTCACATTTCGGAGTGTGCGGCTGCACTGCTGTGCTGTTTTCAACAAGTTCTTTTAATTTGCACCAAGACCTTGTGTTTGGCTATCGTCGGCAGAGTAGCCCACAGCAGGTGAGTTCTGCGCTGAGTGCTGCGCAATGGGAAGAAAGTGCTTCATGCCGAACTGCAATTCGGGACACCGGACACGTGCGGAGTGTGTGCAATTATTCAAAGCTCCGTCCGACAATGTTCGTTTGGAGAAGTGGCGCCGTGCGATTTCCATGGGCAGACCGGACGTTAATGCCCACTGACCACGTCTGCGCCAAGCATTTTGCAAAGGACGCGATATCCCGGGCATATTATGCGGAGCTCGATGGAAGAGTGCTACTTGACGCGGAAAATAGGCCTGTGCTTTCCAGAGATGCAGTTCGTACCTTATTTCCGAACTGTCCTAAGTATCTCACGCGGCCAGAGAGACATAGAGAGCCACCTCGGAAGAGGAAACCTCCTACGCAAGCATCCAAGCGACGTCGGCCGAAAGTCGACGACAACGGTGCGATGCAGCCTCTCCAAGCTTCCTTGCCTGCTGTGATGCCGGCAGATCCGGAAACAGCCTTGGAGCCAGCGGTTAAGCGACAGCATCTTTACTCAGACTCTGCCACTCTGATGCCATATCTGGCACTTGATGGTGCTTCAAAAAATACACCGCCTCGCCATTTAGCCTCCAGCGGAAAGGAGCTTGTTGAAGATTATGCCCGTTCTATGATAATTTGCATCGGGATAAAAATGCCGTTTTCTCAAGCTTTCGTGGTGGGTTATGGTCCATGATCCGACGAGCCCTTTCATCCCGTCTGATACATTTCCGGCGTGAGAAAGTTTTTACCCAAAACTTGAGTCGTAAATAGCCGCGCTATACTAGTGCGCTGAATCTTGAAAATTAGCCGACTCAGCGAAACAGTGTTTGAACGGTCTTCATATAGAGTGAAGAAGCAACAATAAGCTTGAAGCAAAAACTTTCCGGTGCAATAATTTTCTGCCCTTGTCAGCGGAAAACGGCACGAGGACTCCCACTTATATTTATTGTGTTTATATCTATGATTATATCGAATGAAACATGAATTGAGCGAGGAAGCGAAACGTGAATGAGCTTCGAGTGCTGCTCGACCGAGTCCATATCATCAACTGCTTTACACAAGATAATTTCATGCAAACGAACTTTCAAGACCGCCACACTACTGATTTTAATTTCAAGCACCGAATTTCCTTAGCGTTTTGAATTCAATTCACGCCACCAAAGCGAAAATCGAGCTTTGGCAGCGGAATCTCAAGACTCCAGAACCGCTCGACTGGGCCCGCTGACATCGGCGCCATCTGTAGGCTTGCAGCCGAACTGCAAGGCGCGCTCCGCCGCGGGCGAACATAATCGGGACGCTCCAGCGGGCGCAGTGTCAACACCTGAGTATTCTTGCACCGTGGAATAAATGTTCCTTCCTTCCTCCCTTCCCCACTCACTCACTCACTCACTCGCTTCCAACCTTCCTTCTTTCCCTCCTTCCTTGCTCCCTCCTCCTCAGACTCGCAGTCTGCCTTGAACAGAGCATCACCGTGCAGTCGACGTGCACCTTTCTCGTCATCTTCATTTACCACATGCTACAAGTTATTTCCAGGACTAAGGTATACAGGAGTGATGAAAATCCATTCGCAGTGGAAAAAAAAAATATGCCGCAACCATTTGGAAGATGTTGAAGTAACGAGCGTTAGCTGTTTGGTAGCGCCATCTATCGTCCATGCGATGTATTACCACGTTATTAGGCTACTTTTCCGTACCTCATTGCGAGCGGGCGGCTACCGCCTTGAGGTCGGATATTTTTTTACCAATTTGGGCCGAAAAAGTTTTTCGACTGTTTAGAGGGCCATTTTTCCTTACCTCATGGCGGTAGCTGCCAGGTCGCCATGAGGTATGAAATTGTGAGCTGTCGAGTGCTGACGTCACAACCGTCATGTTAAGCCTAACCATAACTAAATATTAACCTAATTAGGCGATATTGGTGTCTAACATGTTCTACTCATCGAGCCCGTTACTAATATGCCATTAGTTAGATGATGACGTTATCGGTTAATTATAAGCAATTAAATATAAGCCTAACCGTAACTAAATTTTAACTTCATTAGTTAATTTTCGTGTCTAACGTGTTTTACTCAGTCTAATTAGTTTTATGATGACCTCATTAATTACTGAGTTATAACCGATTAAACAGCCACGTGACTAGTTAATTATGACGTCACAAAATTAGTCACCAATCAATCACCAATCCGATATACTAATGACATCACCAATTGGGTTGCTATATCGATTTACTATGGGGGCCGCCATTTTGAATTCCTCGGACTTCGAAAATTTCGCGCCGAAGGGAGGTGGTAAGAAATCGAAAACGTGATGAATAAGAGCTCACGCTCTTAAAAAAATATCGGTAGAAGACTGCTTACGTGTGAGAAATGAGAAGGATCGCTCACTTTGTGAACGCAGGCGCGGCGCGCTGAGGCGTGTTGTAACCCGATGCCACGCAGCTGGCAATTATACCTCTGCATGGCTCTATGTAGCCGCCGCCTCCGCGACACCGCCGCACCCCTTCTGATCCGCGCGCTAAGTTCATGACGGCAGTTGCCGCCGTACCGCGGCCGGCGCTCCACCTTAAGGGTATGACGCGATAGCTAATGGGTTAATGCCCATATTTGCAGAATTGTTTTTTCTCTACTTGACATTCGTAGATCCCTGGGAGTCCACATACCACTCCTGGCGCATTGGTGCAGCGGTTCAGCGGTGCGCCACAGCCATACGATGACAGCAACCTCGCGCGACCAATCATTAATTTAACCGCCACTCGTTAGGTTACATGAGGACACCATCTTTTATGGGTACCATCGAGTGTTATCATTCTTTCACACACACACACACACACACACACACACACACACACACACACACACACACACACACACACACACACACACACACACACACACACACACACACACACACACACACACACACACACACACACACACACACACACACACACACACACGCACGCGCGCACACACACACACACATGCACACACATACACGCACACACGCACACACACACGCACACACACACACACGCGCGCACACACACACACACGCACCCACGCACACACGCACGCGGGTTTTCGCTTCATGGGCAAGTAAGGCTTACTCCTTAAAAGCAAACCATTGCAAACCAATTCAACAACCAAAATATGTTATATGCTACATAAATGATTGTAAAGCAGAGACGAAAATTTATTTTGAGATGCTGCAGAAACATAAGCAGGTAGCTTATTGCATTCAGGCGGTCAGCGAGAAAAAAACTAATATTTAAAGCAATATTTAGCAATAATGAATTCTCTGACATGCCGAGTGTGTTTATTTTGTGTTATGCGCGATGTGAACTCCATAATATAATTTTGTTTGTCAATACAAACTGTTTCACTTCTAAATGCTGCAAAAGAAGGATTAACTGCTTGTGCTTCCGCCAAACAGAGAAGCTGTAAGTTTGCTTTGCCGTACAATGGAGAGACTGACTGTTCTCTCCAGAAGTGGGCAAATATAAAGCGCAATGCACGTGTTTGTACTTGCTCAGATTCCCACACTAACACTTATTTGCGAAGAAATACTAGCGAGCAAACTTAATTTCATCGCTGTCTTTGCACGGAGACTTGAATGTATATATGCGCCCTAATTCCGAGCGTGCAAGTTACACAGTACACCGTTAAACGTCGAACAATGTGTCCTGGATGCAAAGAGATAAATTTTTCCGCCAAGCTCGCGTTCCATAAACTTATGACGGTGGGTTTAAGATAAACCGCTAGCGATGCATGAGGGCAACTATGCCATAGGGACGTTTTTTGTGGCGACGTTGATGGTGCAACTTCCACGGCCAGCTCTGCGTCTAGTGTCTGCGACTCGGGCTGGCTTCGAACTGCTGCGCAGTCGGATTCGGCGGAGCCACTGCTTACACCCGCCACAGTGGCTCGAGGGATCGGTTCGTTTGCTGATGAGCACAAGTTCGCGATGTAGGAGCGGCCGCATTTCGATGGAGGCGAAATGCAAAAGCGCTCGTGTAATAAAATTTCAGTGGTGCGCGTTATTTAACCGAAGATAGTTGAAATTGATCTGAAGCACTTCACTACGTCGTGCTTCATAGCCCAGATGAAAGGCTTAAATGAATGAAATTCTATTAACAATTTGTTTTCATTGCGAGAAGCGCACCTTCACGAGCCCTGCACCTGGTATCGTGGCGCCGCTGTCTTAATGCGGAATTTCGCCACATGAGTTCCGCTGTCCCCACGGCTGCTCAAAGGAGGCGATCGAGCCGTGCTGCACTAAACAGGCCGCGAACTATCCCTTGAGTATGGCGACTCGGACTGTAAACTCAGCTCATGAGAATTTCATTTATAAAGTGCTCTCGAATAGTCGGGCCTCTGGAAATTATCTTCGCCGCATTAGACCGCCGCGGGAGCTAGCTCTTTTTAAACGGAGCTCGCAAGTACATGAGTTAACACATATTTCGCGTTACCGGTTGAATTCGTGACGTCAAGCTTGCCGATTTGTGGCCACATATAGTGTTCCTGTATATGCTCCTGCAAGGAGCGGAGTTGCGCGAAGGTCCGCCATCATGTTTTAAGCTGTGCGGGAAAGCCACTGCTCGTGCGTACAGGGGCTGCGTTCATGGGCTGGCTGTGTAGAGCGCTTGAGCATGTTTTTTTATGTGCGGACAAATTTTCATTTCATTTCATTTCATTTTATTACCTTAAAGGCCCCAAAAGAGGGGTGTTACATAAGGGGTGGCAACAATTAAAAGCACACATTCACAATAACAGGAAAGTTTTTACATTTTCAGCGAAAAGACTTGGGCAAGTGATGATGGCAACGTTGTTTGGAAGGCCGTTCCAATCTGCGGCTGCACGAGGAAAGAAGGAATTAGAAAAAGTGACGGTGCGTGAGCGTGGACGGGCAACTTGTAGGTGATGGCTGGTGCGATGAGATATGCGTGCTGGGGGAAGAATATAAGGTGCATAGGGCTGTGGAAGAATTTGTGAAATAAAGACAGGCTGGCAATGCGACGGCGGAGCGATAAGGGTGATAATCCGGATGCTGTTTTTAAGGAGGAAACGCTGATGTCATAAGAGTACGATGAATGAATGAAGCGAGCAGCGCGATTTTGAACAGATTCGATGGCATTGATGAGCTAAGCTTGATGAGGATTCCAAATGGGTGATGCAAATTCTAGTTTGGACCTGACGAATGATTTGTAAGCTAATAACTTTACATGTTGCGGAGCATGGTGAAGATGGCGCTTGAGGAAACCTAGCGTCTTGTTTGTTGACGATATTAAGTTAGTAACATGCAAGCTCCAAGAAAGATCGCTAGAAATTGTTATGCCTAGGTACTTGTATGACTGAACTAGTTGTACGGGAACTTCTGATATTTCGTAAGAGAAAATTAGAGGATTACGGCGCCGGCTAATGGACAAAAGATTACATTTACGTGGGTTAAGTTCCATTAGCCACTTATTACACCACTCCTGAACAGCATTGAGATCATTTTGAAGAGAAGATTGGTCAGCAGTGGTGAGAATAGCACGGTAAAGTACACAGTCGTCAGCGAACATGCGCATGTTAGATGTTTCATTTGAAGGCAGATCATTAATGTATATGAGAAACAGTAGTGGGCCAACCACAGATCCCCATGGAACGCCCGACGTTACTAGGAGTGAGTGAGAGTTCTTATTGTTAACGGAGGCAAACTGCGAACGATTAGTTAAAAACTTTTCAATCCACTTCAAAATATGGGGGTGCAAATTTAACTGGGAAAGTTTTATCAGTAGGCGTTTATGGGGTATGAATGAACGTAGCAAGTTGGGTCTCGCAGGAGTAACCCTGGCGAAACCCGTGCTGAGCAGGTTGAAAAAAGTTGTTCGAATCAAGGAATGCCATGATATGGGTATAGATGACGTGCTCCATGGTTTTGCAGGGAATACTAGTTAGAGAGATGGGACGGTAATTAAGTGGCGAGTTCTTGTTACCTGATTTGTAGACTGGAACGACCTTCCCAATTTTCCAGTCTATGGGCAGTTGACCTGTGAAGAGTGACTGAGCGAATAACAAGCACAACAGAGATGAACATATATCTTTGGTATTAATCAGTGTTTTAGCGTTGATATTGTCGGTTCCTGCAAAGGATGAAAGTTTAATGTTTTCAATTAGTGACGAAATTCCTGCTGAAGAAAATGTAAGAGAAGGCATAGTATCTTGAATAACTGGGGCGTTTGGAGGAAATGTCGGATCTGTTTCATTAGTAAACACGGAAGAAAAGGCTGCGTTGAACATGTTGGCGCATTCTGTTTCGCATACAGTTTCACCCAAACCATCGGTGAGGGAAATAGTGCGTGTGTGCTGGGGGTTAATGACTTGCCAGAACCTACGGGGGTTAGTTGACAACATTTTAGGCAGATCGGAGTTGAAAAAGGTGCGCTTGGCTTCTCGAATACTTGATAAGTACGTTTTTTCGGCTGCGTAATATTTGTTCCAAGCGTCCTGACTATAGGAAGCAACTTGGCCGATCGGAAAAGACGCTTCTTTTTATTTTCAAGGCGTTTGAGTGTATTTGTGAACCTACGGTTTTGAGGGTTAGTTCGTATATATATGTTCGGAATAAACCTGTAGACCAAGTCGTCGATTTTCCTCTTAAACAAGGACCAGTTATCATGAATGGATCTTTTATTGAAGTTAGATTGAAATGCTGGCAAAAATGCGCGAAGTTCATTATTTATTGCTGTATAGCTTTCTTTATCGTATAATCGGATAGTTCTTTTAGTTGTTGCGCGTAAGGATGGTTTAATCGTGAAGCCGGCATGTATGACGTAATGATCGCTGACGCCTGGTAGATACGTGATAGAATGAACGCATTCAGGGTTATCCGTTCATAATAGATCTAGAATATTTGCGCAGTCTTCGGTTACATGGGTTGGCTCGGATACAGTTTGAATGAGGTTAAAATTAAGGCAAACGTCTAGAAATTCATTAGCATCCTTATTACCTGTAGCGGATAGATTATTCCAGTCAATACTCGGCAAATTGAAGTCTCCGAATAGGAGAGTGCATGTGTTAGGGTGTTTAGCTTTAATTTCATTCAATGCGTTATTAAGTTTTCGAGGGAAACCTGGGCTGTTAGGAGACCTGTAGCAAACGCCGATCACAACTGATTTGGGTGAAGCGTGGCATAAAACCCATATTATTTCTATATCTGATGAAAGCTTAATGGCTGAGCATGATAGGTCTCGATCGGTGGCAATCAGTACCCCTCCTCCCCTTCGATCTGGGCGATCTTTGCGAAAAACACAGAAATTGGGCAAGTCAGCAAGCACTTCACTATCGGAAATATCGCTGTTTAGCCACGTTTCTGTCAAGACTAGTATGCTACTGGCAGATGAAGTGACGATATGGGAAACAATGTCGCGCTTTGAAATGAAACTTCGCACGTTAGTAAAGATTGCTGACAATGAAAGGGCTTCTTGGTGTACATGCCTAGAACGATCTGTCGACAGGGGCTGAGATGGTTGCTATTTTACCTCTTTGACTGTTTGTGATGATTCATGGAATATGTAGCGTTTAGGACCAATGTGTAATGTTTTGAAGCGCAGAGAGAACTTATCGGATACCGATTTGGCAAAGGCTACAAGATGTTTGCGGGCGTTACGAACGGGAAGGGAGAAGTCTTCGCCAATACTGTAGTTGATGCCTTTCAGCTTATTGCCTAAGGAAAGGATGCTTTCTTTAGTTTTCGATGAGGTGAATTTAACGAAGATTGGCCTGGTGCGATCAGTAGAGCGGCGCCCGAGACGGTGAGCACGCTCGATTACATTGGGTTCGATGGCAAAACCTAGTTGAGTGGAGCAATGGCGAATGACTGTTTCTTCCGAGTCTGCATACGTTTCAGGGGGGTTAGTGTCAGGAATATTGTAAAAAAAAAATGAGATTGTTACGGTGAGACCGATTTTCTGCATCGTCCATACGTGCTTCCAGTTTGTCGGCCTTGCAGGTAAGTTCAGTGCTTAAAGTTTTCAGGGCGTCGATTTCAGAATGGAGAGTAGAAAGTGTGGCGTAGTGTGATTCTAGAGTGTCTATGCGCTTGTTTAAGTCGGTCAAGGTTGTTTCGGTAGTTTTCAGTTGGTGTTTAATGTCCTGCAGATCAGAAATTAATGTAGCTTGTCCGGTAGTTAGTTTCTGAAGCTCGGAAAGTATGCTGCCGTTTTTTAAACGTAACGCCAAAAACTAATCTGTGATTTGCCGAAGGTGTGCACACAACATGTAAAAAAATCGCCAAAGGTTAACAGCAAATTGTAGTCATGAAAAATTGACGAAAACTACTAGTAACCAGAGGGGGGCAACCTCATGAGGTTTCAACCTCATGAGGTCGACCTCAACCTCAAAATGACCTCAACCTCACGTCGTGAAGTGAGGTTGAGGTGAGGTCGGTGACGGCTCGAAATTTTGTGAGTAAGGTCAGCAAATCAGACCTCAACCTCACGCGTGAGTTTGAGTTTGAGTGAGGTCTTCATTCAGTGAGGTCGAAATTTTGAGGTCGAGACTTTCTGCGGTTGCCACGTCTTACTCCGACGAGTGCCGCTTCCGAAGCGGAGTTGCAGCTCATCACCGTAGTGTTCATGCAATGACGCTTGGTGTTCGGTTTCCCCTGTCTAGACAACCGGATGGCGCAGTCCGCTCTTAGCTTTCGGTGCTGCGCCGTAATGTCCGTTCAGCCCGAGCCGACAGGAGGGCGCACTCCTCTGGTCTTCCTGGAAGGAGTGCTGCTGTCACGGCACGCCACTCTCCCTCCCCCTTACCCCGCTGGCGTAGCACCCGTAGCTGCCTGCAGGTCGGCTCAAACTCCCGGGAGCGCGCAAAGCACGTAACTCACGTTGACCCGCGGTAGCTTTGTTTGATGCCGCAAACAAATAAGTTCAGTTCAACAAGCACGCAATAAATTCGTCGCAGCGCGGATGGCCCCAAGCAAGACCGCTTCGTGTTCATGCTCGTTGCCGGCGCTGACCTCATGGCTCTTGCCTTGCAGTCGAATAAAGGGGATCCTGCT